>NW_028277170.1:24175000-24501250 GCF_051122295.1 Plectrocnemia conspersa | reverse complement strand
GGCGTCGTGGCGTGGATTTTTGCCTTCTGAGAAGTGATAATTGTTTTTTGCGCTCTCCTATTGAGCATAATTCGGTTTAGATGTACCTCATTTAATTCGTACTTCTTGGAAGTCATAACATTATTAAATAAAAACGACTGCAACGAAACGATTTTATTGCTTTTGACGTGAATTTTTGACTTCACTGACTTTTCATATTTCCAACAGTGAAGAATAAATATTTTTTATCACTTTTGAGAAGTGATAATTGTTTTTTACGCTCTTCTATTGACCAAAATTCGGTTTTGATCTATAAATAACATGCATTATTCTGCTCAAATTCAAAGGAGTCCCTGTTTAAATTTTACGTCAAAAGACTTTTTTACAATAAACCAAATTTTGGCCAATAGGAGAGCGCAAAAAACAATTATCACTTGTAAACAACCACTGACTGACGAATTTTTGCCCCTCCCCCCGTCTGAAATGACGTCCCTGATTTTAAGCCACATATTCTTAGGTTATACCTCTAAAAAATCTAAAAGCAAACAATCACGAATTTATAACGAAAATATTTCTTAAAATATAACATTTCAGTAAAATAATAACAAAATACATTTTCACGGGTATATATATATATTTTTTAGTAAAAATATAATTTATCTGGCAGATGCTAGCTAAATTATATTATTTCAACTTTTGTGTAATATTAATATATATATTTAAATACTTAATATTATTTATTTACATGCGATTAAAAAAATCATTTTCACTAGTAGATATATATTTCTACTAGTGAAAATATAATTTAATTGCTATAAAATGTCTATAAAACTCGATATTACATTTATTTTTTTTCAAACTTAAGCCTAACCTAATGAAAGTTCTAAAACTAATTCGTTTTAACTTTTTAACTTTCAAGGGAAATTATGCGAAAGAATAAATATAGATAGACGTTGCATCTCGCATGTTGCTCCATAGTTAGTCTGCACTTCAATATTACACTATGTTTTAAAAACATTTTAAATAAGTGTCGGTAAAAAATAATTTAAGCCGAAAAGTTCCCACTGCGGCGGCGCCGACACGATTTTATTGCTTTTGACGTGGATTTTTGCCTTATGAGAAGGAATACTTGTTTTTTGCGTTCTCCTATTGCTCAAAATTCAGTATAGATGTGCTTCATTCAATTATCGCTTATTATTTTGTTATAAAAAGTCTTGATATGAACGTTTAGTTAATCGAGCGTTTTCACCGTGACGGCGACGGCACGATTTTATTGCTTTTGACGTGGGTTTTGCTCAGCGATCCTCTTGAATTTGGTCAGAAAATTTCCTTTAATGATATACTATGAATTTGAATGAAATTGAAGATTTAAAAAAAATATCATTGCATAGCCAACTTTTGCCCCTCCCTGGAAAAAGGCGGAGTGATGTCCCTGGTTTAGATATATTTACCATGAATTTTAATGAAATGGAAATTTAAAAAAAATGACAACTGACTTAGCAAACTTTTGCCCCCCCCCTGACTACATGATATATAAATTAGATAATCAGGGGTTTTATATTTAAATTATTTATAGGTTAAGTCATCGTGACAAACATCGTGACGTTCTATATCTATCGTTATTTAGTTTTTATATTGTGGCAAATATAGATTTTAACCAACGGGAGTAAAATATTTATAAATAATAATGTTAACTATTTTAATGTGTCAATTTTGATTGTTACATGGTTACCTTATAATATGCAGCATCAAATTACGAACACTAGTGCCATCTGTGGAATTCGACACTATTGCGTTTCTTATTTTACGCATCGATAGATGTCCATAATAAATATTAATTTTTAATAATTAATTATTTATTTATATTATTAATATATTATTAAATTAAAAATATGCCATAAAAAAATTAGAGCAAATTAAATCCCATTGACGTAATGAATTTAATGATAAAATGTGTTGAGTTAAATAGAATAGACAAATACAAAAAAATAGGAAATTAGTAATATTGCTAATTTTATTGTCCCTCTGGTTAGTAATAATAATAATAAAATAAATTAAAAAAATTTGCCACCGCTGATAATTTATTCCATCGTCGATTGTAAGTGAAATGGGTAGTTAATTTATAGATCTTATCGTGTACAAGAAAGTGCGATTGTTTCAAGAGGTGTAGTTTTTCTTAATTGACATTTTTTGAATAAAAAATAATAGTATGTAATCTCTAAAAGTATCTTAAGTCTGCAATAATTTTTTCAAGATGTTCGGCTATTTTTATGAGGAACATATTTCACTTTGACTGATACTTTAGTTCGCAGCCTTCTTGAATTAGGATCTATAATTGCGAAACCCAGAACAACCAAATGCTCCCTCTTAATCGAAAAAGTTTCCGAATTACCTTTATAAGAGGTATCTTGTATTCTAGCGTTTTGTTTTAGGAGCATTGAGAAACGATTCGCTAAGTTCTCGCAGTTTTGGGTTCCAAAACGTCTTCAGGAATCACGTTCGCGTCCTCTTTTGATGTTAGAGCCAAGATGTAGTGTAGAATTTAGTCGAAATCCTTCTCTGCCAATGACAATGATTTAATTTAGAATGCAAGGGAAAATTTTGAAATATTCTAGATATTTTCATTTCTCAGGAAACAATTTAAAATAAAAATAATCAAAATTAACATAATATATAGTTGCCACCATCCGGCTCCGTAATATGCTGGCATTGCACATTGATCTATTTAATGTCAGCTACGAGGAGCTGGTCCGCTTCGTATAATTAAATTTAAATATTTTTTTGTATATTATTTTTTTATCATAGTCTTAGCTCACGATGAACTTAATTTAATTTAAATAAATAAATAATAAACGTGCACGACTTTCCATCGATTAATTTATATTATTTTTGCATTTCACACGTCCATATCCACAGCCATCATCTGACTTTGCGCCTCGCTTAGAGTCATACGTTTCCATAATTGATAGATCTTCAGTTAAATTTATCGACTTGATTGTAAAAATGTAGAAATTTTATATAGAAAAAAATTCGCACGCACCGTTCATTGTTCCGCAATTGCATTGTTGATAATTACAGACGCGAAAAGAGGACTGTTTTTTCGTCGTATTTTATTATTATTATACATTTAAGAATCGACTATTTCGAATGTTGAATTTTGAATAATGGCTGCTGTTCATGGCCGCGCCATGACATTTCGACGCCTGAGGTGAGATACCGAAGCAATGTTCCATTTTCGAACTAATTATGTTAAATTTATTGCAACGATAGTGTGCATGTTTACCGCCACTGGGTAATTGCAAATTTAAAAGTGCTCCAATACACATCTATGACTTTGCTCATAGGTTTGATGTCTTTTAATTTAAATTTAATTCAGTAATCTGCGATGCACGAGAACGGTTCTTCTTAATCTACATCCTTCCAGACTTCCGAATTTTATAGATCCTTCCTATGTACTTATCGCATATTGACACAATAAAGATGCTTGTTTACAACCGGTAATTTTAAAGAGTTTTACACTTGACGCTTTCACGCGACAAAAAACGAAAGGTTTTTAACCTGATGAGTATCGTTTTTAGCAAGTTAAAATTAATTATGAATTTTTAAGAGCGTCTACTAGATTAGCGCAAGTATTTTATTTTTCATTAACTGTATTAAATACAATATTATATTTAGTTTATTATTATTTTGACTGTCTAAACTGTACATAAAATTATACTTCAGGTCCAAGATTATTTCAACATATTACTCAAATCAATATATCTATTTTTATTTTTATTTACAATGTTCATTGTGTGACCTGTAAAATTGTAATATTCAATGAAACCGGTTAATCTGAATAATAATTAAATTAATTACCAGCGTAATTGTACACTTATTTATTGCAAAAAACAGTATTGTTCAGCGGTCATTAAAAATCATAGAATTACCATTCGCTTTGCATTAATTAATCAGCTGTTACTAATAATTTTAAGCGAATGGCTCCATTGTTTGTCCATTGAATCGTTGCATTCCATTACCATTTATTTATCGTTATTATTTAAATTGTACTGTTCACTTTCTTGGCAATCATTTTTTTGATTCACAATAACCATTCGATTTCGATTCACAAAGCGACTGAAACGAATGCAATTAAATTTTTTTTCAGCATAAATTATTTCTTTACATAAACTTGAGAGAATGGTGAGAATGATATATTTTAATAATATATATTCATCAGTACATTTAAATTTAATATTTGATATAAAAAAACCATTATCTATGTATATTTATTAAACTTTTACACTCATACCTCGCAATATTGAATTTTTAAATTATAGCACATTTTTTATTTAATGTAAAAATATTTTCGATGCGAGGAAAAAAAACGAAAAATTACTTTCGTTTTATAGGATTATTACTGACATTATATTCGATATTAGAGTGAAAAATCACTCGCAATAGATAGCGTTACGCGCACTACATGACTAACGCCGGCGTTGCACATTGATCTGTTTAACGTCGGCTACGAGGAGCTGGTCCGGTTCGTATCATTTAATTGTAATATTTCATGATTTTTATTCTTCATTCAATTATATTTCTTCTGTATATTAAAATAATACCACATATTGTTTTTTGAGGACAATTTAAATCAGTAGTAGTATTAAAAATATTTGTTCCATTAAATAAATTGAATATGCAGAACGAGCGGCCGATTTACCTTCCATAAATGCAAAAAAAATCGTTTTATTTTAATGCACATATCGCTTAAAATATGTTCCTGTCAAATCGCACTATTGTTTTTTTGACAAACCTGTTAAGTCACGTTGGTCCTAATTTCATTTAAATAAATATTCTTCAATGGCGATACAAAATTATATTTTTATTCTAAAAAATATAAAATGGATTATAAAAATAACTTTGCAAATATATAAACAATGGGAAAATACCTATGCTTTATCTAAGGTTTGGTTTTTAATCGCTTAAAATAAATTAAAATCGATTCGATCAGTAATTTAGTTTAGTTTTTATTGAAGGTTCTGTTTTTATGTATTATATAAAACACGGAAAGTATGTTTGTAATAAAAAATAGCTATTGAAACTCAACTGACTGCATCTGAAAAATCATATGCGATCCGTAGCGACATTTGATGATAAATAACTATAAAGTCAGCTAGGAATAAATATCAAATGGTTTAAGTAAAAATAAAAATATAATACGATCAGAATTAAAATAAATGGCGATCATGTGAATTAAAAAACATATTATAGCAATTAAATTAAATATAAATGTGCAATAAATAATTTATTTTATAAATATCTCAAAGTAAAAATAGCATACGATAGGAATACAAACATAGGACGATCAAAATTAAAATAATAAACGGTCATAATTATATTATTAAGGGTTAGAATAAATCAAATTGTTAGAATAAAAATAGCATATGATCCGAATTAAAATATAGGACGATCAGAATAAAAATAAAAATGAACATAATTATATTATTCAGGGTCAGAATAAATATCAAATGATTAGAAAAAAATAGCATACGGTCAGAAACAAAATATAAATTAATCAGAATTAAATATAGGGCGATCATGTTAATTAAAAAAAATAATATAACGATTAAAAATATAGATGGGCAATAAATTATTTATTTAGAAATACCTTATAAAATATTTTACCTGCAGCAAAACTGTCGGACAGGTTAGGTGCGAGCGAGCATTGCCGTCGCGTCCATAACGAAGCGAGAATAACGACAGAGCGGCGGCGATTTTTATATTGCTATCTAACAATGTTGCGAGTGCAACCAAATTAGTAAAACACCATCTGTCAACTTAAAACTGACTGTCTGGTTAAAGTGCAGATAATATATATTATAAATACTAAGCAATACTGACTGAAAAAAAATGATTCTGACCATTTAATATAAATTCCGGCCGCTAATATTCTGACCACAACCGTAATAAAATTCTGACGTTCGAAGTTTTAGGCTAGATAATATTTATTTCTCTTTCATATATATATAAGGACGGAACAGCGTATGCCGTAATGTCTCAGACTAGTAACTCTGAGGTTGCAGGTTCAAGCCCCGGCAGTGGCACTTGAATTTTTATTTATAAGAAATGCGCTATTATTAATAAAAAAAACGGCCTCAGCTGCAGTGATATCTATTGATTATAAATTGTATAGCACATAATAATTTATAATTAATAATATAGATGTCACTGATTCCGTGGTTAATACTTACTTGTAGATATTCATTATATCTGATTCACTTACTTTGTTGTGGTTCAGATTTGCCCATTGTAATGCATTGGGTTTACGCCTGTCAGGTTACAACGGTAGGTTTGATAAAAAAATAATAAAAAAACAAATACATTAGGAATACAGAGCACCCAGAAATCCCCTTACCCATCCCAGGGAAACCAGCAAAAGTCGAGTTTTAATAACCGCAGTTGATTCTAACAGCAGCCCAGGTAGGAAGTCGAGCGGAGTATCGGTTCGAAACTCGACCAGGTATATCCTGCGTCTTATGCAAATACAGGTGGAGATTATTTCTGCTTTTGTCTATGACAAAAATATACTTGCTTTAACATATGTGAATTGAAGCTACTTTAGTATTCAGTAAAACGTTCAGAATATATTTTCGTATTGATAATCCAATTACACGAACAGTAAAAAACATATGATCTGTTCATCGAAAATGTAAAAAATATATTTAAAATATTAAACAATACTTAAAGATTTACGAAATGATTTTCCCGAAAGAGAACAGGCATTTGACGAAATTAAAATATAGACTTCCGCTGGCAAAAACTTTGTGCCACCGTTAAATTTAGACATAATTGGTGCCTTAGACGATGGGAGAATAGGGTAGGCCATTAGATTTTCAGACGAGGTTAATCTAGTTATCAATGCAGACCTTCAGGTAAACTGGAGTTTGAATTTTGACAGATCTCCCAATTTCAATCGTCTGATTTTGATAAAAGCCACTTATTCAAATATTTAGACGACCCAGCAATGCTTTGAAGCAAAAGTACTATCATAAGCTTAGAATATATTAAAATCTATATGCTATGTTTTTTTATATCAATCAAATGCATATATTTATATACATTGTTTTTTTGAGTCATCGATGAAAATTATTCTGTAAGAATTCTTTTAATTTGTAATATTGTAATAATATTAAAAAAATAAATTCAACTCCAGTGAGTATCTGTAAAACGAAGCCACTCAAAAGCTATTTAAAATTATTAAAATAATACATGATGTAACTATAACAGTGTTAACAAGTTAGATTTTATCTAAAAGGATATAAATGTGCAGGGAAAAGAAACGTGGAAAGGAAGTAATATTCACGTACAGGTGTGACCCAGATTTTGCATGCAGTTATTTCGCAACAATTCGCTTTGAGAACTAATAACGATTCGATGCAAAAACTTGGTTCAATATGTGTAAACCCAAAAAAATAAGTAACATCATGCTCCGGATACGCGTGAGAATGATATATTTTTTTAATCTTAAATTTTTATTTATTCGCCTAATCTATCTACAGAACATTTTGAGTACAATGTATTAATTATGTTTGCATTTTCTCTTTTTCAAAGTAACTTTCATTTTAACACCAGCAATCAAAAAGTACTGTGTTAACATATGACTTCCTGATCAAAATTATGTGTACGAACATGTGTTAAATTAGAAAATACATTATTAAAAATACATTTATATTGCTGTTTTAAATCTTTAAACACACTGGTCGAATGATTGCGAATTATTAGGATAGAAAATATGACGACGAGAAAAAATTTAGTAATAAAATACGAAAAGCTTTAACTTTATTGATTGTTGAATAACATATTTATTTTATATATACATAATGCTCTATATTATACGTTTTGTAATAGTTCGGTGAAAGATGTAATGTATCTTGATAAGGAAATGTGTATTGTGGAAATGCCATAAAAGGAATACTATGACAATTATTTTACTGAACATGCACCATGCATTTAAAGTCAGACATAGTAGCAATATATGGTGTTGAGACTTAAAAATAGTAGCGAATATATTTCAAACATTACCAATGTACATATATATTATATTATATAGCTTTAGTCGGAATGAAATAAAGTAGCATTAATATTTATGATATTTAATACATATGATATTAAAAAAAATGCAATAGAACACAGCATTAGAGCGTAAATAACATAGGTTTAACTATTAGTTTTTGCACATTTTAAATCACTTTTGCAACGCGAAGAAGGGAGGCGCGAGAGTTTGTTCTTTGGAAATTTAGTCACAATGGTTCACTTCATGAGGGGGGGGGGGTGAGGGGACAATGCGCTGGTTTTTACGCAAATATGTTGTAAAAAAGCTGATCAAATAATGTTTTTGATTTTGAAGTACTGTAGAGTACATATAATTTATGTGGAATTGTAATACGAGTTTAATACATTTTCTCATTTTTAAATATATTTTACTAATATTTATAATAAAGTTGAGCGTGCAATATTTTTTTCGTTTCTATCGACCACATGACCGTATATTTTTTTAATTTTGGTAATATGAAAAATTATATTATTCATAAGTAGAAGATTATAAAAATCTCATTCAAAATTTTATGATGCTGTCAAGTTTATAGCCCACGTGAGTTAACGATGATCGGCATTTCATAATTTTTTTCTTAGTCCTTTGACTCATATTAAAACTCATTTTTGCTGTCAACAATATATTGGGACGTGTGAGCCCTTTCACGTGTTTTTTTTGTAATAATTTATTATCGTTAAAATCTTGATCGTTTGTTATCCATCAGTTTATAGATAGCTCTTTAGCAAGAGATGTCAACAGTTTTATTTTGATATCAATCACACAGAATAAATTATTTGATTAGGTAATTATTATTTATTATCACTTTTGGAAATATGAAAATAGCAAATTCTGCTTGTACAAGACAATGAAGTCAAAAATTCAAGTCAAAAGCAATAAAATCGTTCCATTGCAGTCGTTTTTATATAATAATGTTATGACTTCCAAGCAGTACGAATTAAATGAGGTAGAGTACGCTCGGGATAAGGATGCCGGTTTGTTATTGTGTACGTGTACATGTATATGAGAGGGAGAAGCGATGTAGCGTGTACATCGTTGTATCGTTTTCTCTTTTAAGGACAGTCGCTGATTCGTCAACGCTGGTATTCGTCATTAAAGTGCAGTATGGCACAGAAGTTCGATCTTCTCTAGTGATTAATTTTAAATAATTTTGTGTTGATATTGGTTTAACCCAGATATGCCCACTGTCCCATGGGTAGGTCACTAAGCTCGTGACACTGTTTTTTATTTATAAATCAAATTTTAAGAGAACAAAATTTCTTGGGCATATCTGGGTTAATTGATATCAAGGCTTCAAATAAACACTGTAAGTTATTCGTTCTCTTACCCGTGGATTAAAATATTTTAATTATTTCCCTATTAATCCGTACATTGTTGGTTTTTTTACACTATTCTCTGTAAGGCTTAAAAAAGTTATTATTCTTATCGTTGCGCCAATGATAATTTTTTAATTTATTCAATGGATTCTAATGATGTAATAGAGTCGTCGAGTCATTAAACAATCTGCGAATAATTTCTTTCCCCATTTTATATCTTTTTGCTTTTGAAGAATAGCTAGACTTCATTATTTTTTTGACTAGTGAAAGATTTTGAAATTTGCAAATATTTAATTAATGACATCAATGTCTGGTTTCTTCGATTAAATAATATATTTTTAATTGTCCGTTGAAATTTACAACTTAGCTCAGATGTATGTATGTTAAATAAATACATATTTTCTTTTAAAATAAAAAAATAAATATTCTGAGCGAAATTGTTTTGAGCCACACAGTTCACGCACACAATAACAATTGCTTTTGACGTGAATTTTTGCCTTCTGAGAAGTTATAATTGTTTTTTGCGCTCTTCTATTGGTCAAAATTCGGCTTAGATGTTCCTTATAAAATCTTTACTTCTTGGAAGTCGAGAAATTATTATAAAAAAGTCAGCTTTTGACGTAAATTTTTGACTTCTGAGAAATTATAATTGATTTTTGCGCTCTTCTACTGTGCAAAATTTGATTTAGATGTTACTAATTGAATTATTACTTCCTAAAAACACGATTTTATTCCTTTTGATTTCTGAGAAAAGATAATTTTTTTTGCGCTCTTCTTACAGATATAATAATAGAATAATTATAGAAATTACGTAACATATAGGAACTGCTAAAACATTTTTTTTAAGACATGTTCTATATTTAACAAGAAGGTTTATGTAAGCTTTTATTGCATAGATTTTTCTAAAAATAATTTCATTGTTAGTATAAAAATTTCATAATGAATTAATTTTATAAACGTCTTTTGTGTAGGCAAATCGGTGAATTTTCCATTCGATGAATTCACTAGTCGGTGTACTTTTAGGATATTGTAGTATGTATGCCATTTAATTAAATAAAAATATTGAAAAAACGACCACTGGCTGGCCAACTTTTTTCCCATCTGGAAATATCTGAAATGACGTCCCTGGTGCCTTAAGCACGTGCGTAGTGTGGCTTAAGGGCTAATCTTGCCCTGCTTACGATAGGGTGCCGTGAAAAATAAATCCGCCAATGCATAAAGCTTAAAGAGTACTTCGCACCCCAGCTCGCGTCGATCGCTTCCGATCACTCGACACGTCGGCGGGCGGTTTTCCTACGAAGTACGTAATATTTTTCGTCGATATAATACGCAACAATGAGCGATAATGTTATTGAGATCTCCCCTCCGCCATTTTTGTCCGGTGAAAGTTTCCGAACAGAGGCACCGGCAGCCTCACCAGTTCACTCGTTGCGAAGCGATCGGATTGCGCTGTCGTATCTCTCACACGCATACACAAATATCGTCATTTTTTCCTCTCTTTCTCTTGATCGTTTTCGATTTCGATAGCGCGGTGGCACCAGTGGTAAAGTGTATCGCAGCAAGTGACGGTCGGGCGTTCGAATGCGGCATCGCACGTTCGAGGATTGTGTAGATTGTCGCGATTTTCGCACATCGTTTCTAGACGACGACATTCGTATTGCCGCATATAGCGCGTGTGATAGTGTCTCGATTCGGTCATGAAGGGTGGCGTGGTTTGGACGGTGGTTTTGATGGTGGGTTGTTGTACAGCAGCCGGGACCACCAGAGGGTCCGTGAGGCCGCCGAGGACAGCCTCGCCCTTATCGCCGACCATATCTAGAAATCTGACGTCGCTGACCAACAGAAACGGGGCTAGAAATAGGTATGTGTAAATTTTTATGAACGATCTTATCTAGCGCGACATCTCGATATTCATCCGAATCTGATCTGGGTCGATCGCAATCGTATTAATTTAGATCTTACAGATTTTGCGAGCAATAAGCTCGTACCAATTATAATACGTCTAGATAGCAGCTATCCGATTAATTAAAAAATATTTTATCATCTAGTAATTATGTCAGAGCTTCAGCGCTTCGAGCGCAACACGCGGCCTCGTAAGTTCGACCGTTTGTAAAAGTAATTCAATACTCAGTTTAAAACCTTACAAAGTGTTTTTTATAAACTACATTCTGAATTTTTTATGGTAGGACATACCGTACTTTTAGATAATCTCCTTGATATTCGTCCGTGAGATTACAAAAAAGCTAGAAGAACTTTATCTGAGGCGAACGCTCGGTATTATTTAGCTGAAATTACTTCAATGCATATTAATAGCTAAAAATAAATAATATGCATTAAGCGAATGATTTTACATATAAATTAAATCAATAAATCTCTGTTGCATAAGTTTAATCAAATTCTATAGCAGCACTAATTGTATTAATTAAGAAAATGAAAATTTCACTATTTACCATTAAATATTTAAATTTAGATATTGAGCTTATATGCATCTGTATCAAAGTAAGCATATAAGAAAATACTGAATTTTCATTAAAATTATAATATCTAATATATTATATTCAATCTCTAAGATGAGTTGAAATTTATATGAATCGATAATTAGCAATTTGAGCGGTTACGCCGTACATGTACGGTGGTCGATCTTTCATTGTTTTGCAGTACTTCAGATAGTTATATATTTACAAATTCAACTCAATAAATAATAAATAAAAAACATTATATTTATGTAATATTTTTTTAAATTTGATTTAATGTGAATAATTTCTATAGAAAGTAATAAAAATAAATTAAACAGTTCGAAATATATGTATATTGTTATTTTAATTACATATTAATGTATTGTTTTTGACCATCTTGATGCATTGGGGTAACCTGTTAGTCCACGATTTAAATATATGAATAAATAATTTCCTGTAACTTTTTTGATTATAATATGTACTTGAATTGAGCGATATCGCCGTACATGTACGGCGGTCGATCTTTCATCGTTTTGATCTACCCCAGATAGTTATATATTTAAAAAATAAAAAACATTATATTTATATAATATTTGATTAAATGTAACTGATTTTTATAGAAAGTAATATAGTAATAATATAATAACATAGTTTCTTTGTTGAACATCGTTTATTTTTATGTATTGTTAGAATAGATAAACTGTTTAAATAAATAAATAAGTCTTAATTTAATTTAAATAAATAAATAAGTTACTGTGACTTTTTTGTTTGCATTTTTATACTGTAGATTGTAATATTTTATAATATATACTTGAATTGAGCTTTGAGCGGTATCGCCGTACATGTACGGTTGTCGATCTGAAGTACTTCAGATAGTAAATATTTACATATTTAATTTGATATATAATGTAAATATTTTTTATAGAAAATAATATCAATAAATTAAACAGTACGTAATAAATTAGCATAACAAATTTATAAAAAAATGTTGAGAGCCTTTGAATTGATATAAAAAATATGTAACTTAAATTAACGAAATTTATTAACAGAAAAGTGCTAAAATATTAAAACACACTAATACAAAAAAGCAGTGAAATAAATCAAAGCAATATAATAATATATAATTTACTATATATTAAATATAAAATAATAAATAGCAATAGTAATATTTAATTCACTCCCATGTGTATATTAACAATTTAAAAAACTCAAATTACTATTCAAATTGTCCAATTAAAAGTTGTGTTTTCTTGTATTTAACAACGCAGGTAGTCATTTGTTATTTGCTCGATTTATATTTTTCTATGTACGTTATTTAGTACAGCCGTGGCCATAATAACAAATAACCGTTGAATAAAATAATAAAGAAAAACACTATTGTTATTGAAGAAATTTCATAAATTACACATATTTTAAAATTAATATTGTGCAGCTGTGGACACTCTCAATAGTTCATATTATTTTGTTTTAGTCTGTCGAAAGTAATTTATTATGTAAATATTTTTATGCATACCGAATCATGTCGTCTTTTCAGTAGTAAGTGTAATTAAAAATATTTTTTAAAACACTATTGCTCTATTATTTTCAATATAAAATAAATAATTATATATTGAATTTTGTTGTATTTATTTAAGCTATAATATTTGACTCTTCATAACTTTTTATGATTTTTTACTTTACCGTTTGATATTTGAATAGTTAAAAATAGCGAATATTTGGAACATAAATAAATTAGTAGGAAGTCTAGTTGATAAAAATATCACGTTGTATTTTTTAAGGTGCAGGTTAAATTAGTTAAAAATTAAAAGGTGTAATACTTTTATTAAATTATATATTCTGCATCTTTTACAATTATGTTACAACTATTTTCCACATTTTAATCATTAAAAAATAATATATATTTTTCGAAGCAATGTATTATTTAATGTCGTTTGTGAAAAATATTTTTCAGTTAAAAACTATTGCATGGTTCTGAATATAATATTATATTAATTTAATGACATCTGCATCACCCATATTTTGCAAATTAACACCTTTACTAATTTTTTATATGTCTGTTACTGATGTTGGCGACACGTTGAGCTTTTGTGTTAGCTTCTTATCGTTAATCTCGGACCTGCTTTTGATAACAGTCCTAATATTCTTACTAACAACCTGCCTTTATGTAGATATTTAAGGACTTCCTTGTCCATTGCATTACATATATTTTAATCGCTATTGTCGCATTATGAAGGAGTTAAAGCTCATAAAGTTTAACTGCCATTGTTGATTTAGGGTTAAAAATATCCCGTTCATCAAATTATATATTTGATTTGTAAACACATTGATTTCTGTCCTTACTGGTAAAATTACCTCCCGGTCGATACAATAAATGACTTGGAATAATGCCCACGCTAATTTAGCGCAGTGTTGATTATTATTTAATTTGTTTCTTAGCTTTGGTGTATTTATGAATATATTTTATGATATAGTTTTAGTTAGATTTGGCTCATAACATTATTTAAAATTAAAATTAAAATAAATCTAGTGATTTTTGATATTTAAAAAAAAAACACTATTTTAAAATTTGCGAATGATTAATTTATAAATATTTATATATTTTTATAAATTTAATAAATAAAACCGCAAAGACTAGTGGGATAACCTGATATATACCTAAATTGAAAATAGTCGTTTTACTTAATCTTTATTTAAATATTCGTTATTGTTTTACATTGAAAAAGTTTAGAATGTTCTCGTTTTCAAAGAGAGACTAAACTTGAGCTCTATCAAAATTCACTTTTTAACGAAAGAGAATGTGCATCAGTAACCGTCATTTAGATCTACGCAAAAAATTAAATCTTAGGATAAAAAACTTCACGCATATTTTTGCTGTATAAACTTTAAATTATTCATAATTTCATCGTAAACATTTACAAAAAAAAAACAAGTTTTATTGATATGGTTCGAAGTTGTATGTCAATATTTGGGAACGATCGTCGAATTAAATATTCGCAAGAATTTATAATGTCGTCTTATTATTATTTAAATATTCAGTTACTGTTATCAATAATATTTTTAATAAAATCTGTTACAATAATTGTAA
Organism: Plectrocnemia conspersa; assembly: GCF_051122295.1. Classification (NCBI taxonomy): domain Eukaryota; kingdom Metazoa; phylum Arthropoda; class Insecta; order Trichoptera; family Polycentropodidae; genus Plectrocnemia; species Plectrocnemia conspersa. Next base: position 24,486,325 of record NW_028277170.1, on the reverse strand, counting down.
CAGATAATATTTAATAATTTATGCAATAGGCATTCGACGAGTTTCTTGTTCACTTAAGTGAAAACGATTGCGGTTATTTTTAAAGATTTCAAAAGTAATTTTAAATTATCGTTCTACCGCAAAAACAGGCGTTGAGTTATATAAAACGATTGTAAGTCATAAAATGATTATATTACTGTGTCGAAGGAAAAAAAATCTAATCCGTAATTATCGTGCGTTCGGTCACTGGAGGTTAATCTGATTTTTTTCCCAGTTAAATAAACTGTTATGGTTACAGTGACAGCTTTAAAATTTCTGCTTTGCGTATAGAACAGCATAAACATTCATGGATCGTCGAACGCCTGCTCTTCCGTTGAAAACTACCAATGATGAATGGCTTTTTGCTGTTATTCAGATTTTTTAGAATACCGACTTGTAAATGTATGATTTCTTTTTGTGCCGCCGCATAAGAAATCACTTTCTCTTGTTAGCAAACTAACTATTCAATAATTAACAGGGTAGATTTTTACCTCACAATATATATTTATTTATTTATTGTAAATATTCCAATGCAACATAACAGGTGTTACAACACAATCGTTCGTTATAAATAAGTAGCGAAACGTCAGACTGAATCAGTATGTAAATTAGTGGCAATAGGGGGTCCGAAAAATAATCGCCAGCAATTTACCGTCAGCAATTAATCATTAGCAGCTTACCGCCGCGTCATAAGTGATCGCATAAGTGATTTATTGCTTACACATAATTATTATATATATTAATTATATGAATATATTGCTCATTTTAAATTAAAAATATGTGTTATTAAAATTATACGTATACTATTGAATATATAATTTCACTGAAGAGTGGCGAAACGTCCATTTTCTGTTCAGACCCAAACCTATCTAATGAAATGCGCATAGCAAAAAAATCTTACGAAACATATAATATAAAACTTCAACTTCAAGAGCCGCACTTTATCAACTTTTATTTGCGCAACTATCTGAAAAAATTTTTAACTAATAAATTAACTTTTATCATAGTGTAAATTTACCGAAAAAAGTTAAAAAAAATTTTAACTAGCAACGAAATTTATTTTTGAAAAAAATCTATGTATTGAAATTTAACGTAAATATTTTTTTGAGTAAAGCATATGCTTTATTTAAAAAATATATATAGAGACTATTACTTTTACATTTTTGACTTCTAATACACAAAGATTGAATGAAATATATTAAAATCGAATTTTGATCAATAGGAGAGCGCAAAAAACAATTATCACTTCTCAGAAGGCAAAAATTCACGTCAAAAGCAATAAAATCGTGTCGGCGCTGCCGCAGTGGGAACGCTCGGTAACGAGCGTTCCCACTGCGACGGCGACGTCACGATTTTATTGCTTTTGGCGTGAATTTTTGACTTCTGAGAAGAGATAATTGTTTTTTGCGCTCTTCTATTGGTCAAAATTCGGTTTAGATGTTTCTTATAAAATCTTTACTTCTTAAAAGTCGAGAAATTATTATAAAAAAGTTAGCTTTTTACGTAAATTTTTGACTTCTGAGAAATTATAATTGATATTTGCGCTCTTCTTTTAGTCAAAATTTGGTTTAGACGTACTTCATTTGATTCGTACTTCTTGAAAGTCATAATATTATTATAAAATAATTATAGAACGAACGCTAGATATGCAAGCATTTTTAAAACGACTGCAACGGCATGATTTTTTTGCTTTTGAAGTGAATTTTTGATCTATGAATAATGATAATTGTATTTTAAACTCATAAGTTGAAATTACATTTGCTGTTCAAACGCAAATTTAATCCAATCAAAGTTTTAAAACTAATAGTTTTTGATCTTCCATTAGATTAACTCGTTTAGGTTAGGTTTAGGTTTGAACAGCAAATGGACGTTTCGCAACTATCAAATTGAGTAACATATTTATTTTAAAACAGAAATATATTAAAATACGTCTTGATTTAAAAAAAAATTTAGACTTTAAACTGTAAAATATGCTAGTGATCATTTGTAGGCTAAAAATTATTTATGCGATCAATTGCTGGCGATGAATTATGACGATAAATTTTATTTGACTCTTTTTAGGTACCGAATAGTACCATTACACTTATGTGTCGATTACAGATTAAAAAAAAATCTATTTTGGAATTGATTTATAATACACTAACTTACTTCCAATATCTTAGTAAAACATATTAATTCAATATTTGCTAAACTTTTTCGCAGGCTCTATTTTTATACTATTTTGGCATTCCTTATACACTTTACTTTTAAAATATTTTATATGGTAAGTGTACGCGTAATGAACACACAAATTTAGACTAATATTTCAATCGTGCTTGTGATTGATCTATTTAAATGAAAAATAATCTAATTAGTTTAAAACGTAACTAAAAACTATATATATATATATATATATATATATTATTGTATATAATATACTTATTATTATTAAAATATAAATTAAGCTCGTTTTGTAGCAATCATAATAATACTGAGAGATGTGTAAGATTTGTTTCCTAACCAACGAAAATTCTTCATAATGACCGCCATAATCCGCAACAATAGTCCAGTGGTTGGATTGTTTTCGAACAGATTAAAATCTTACATTATAATGCAATTTTGTGCTTTATTTATCTTTATTGCCTAAAAATATCACTTTATGTAGTAAATGAATGTGTTTTTTACAGCATTATAAACACATTAAAAATATGAAACGATTTATACTATTATTAGTTTATTTTAACAAGGTTCTAATAATTTTTAAGTCAGAAATATATTTTAAAGTATACAGTTGAGTTATCTAATTTAATTTACAAGTATTACAACATTTATATTTAATATGGCATCATTTCTCAAACTGTGATTTTATATTTATTATTTACAACAATAAGGTTCGTTAAAAAATATTATATTCAATATAAACCATTTGAGTAGTGATATTATTTTATATTCCATTAATAGTTAATTATTGCATTAAATTATTTTATTACTTTTTTGTATAAGTATGTTTTAATAATTTATCTTAACACTTCTCAATTATTAAATTTCGTTAAATTGTTTTAGATTTTTTTATATCAATACAGAGGCTCTCATTATTTATTTATTATATTAATATAAAATATATGTCAATTTATTTCATTGATATTATTTTCTATAGAAATAATTTACATTAAATCTATTTATTAAAAAAATATTTTATAAATATAATGATTTTTATTTATTACTTCTTCCGTTATATATGTAAATATATAACTATATGGGGTACATCGGTTGTTAAGTATGAAACTCATTTTAGATTATGTGTTTTTATCATATATCATGGTAAAAACAGTGTCTACAATATCGTGGGCCAATCATTTTTTGCAAGGATAGACTAGGATTGTCGCGACATAAAAAAGTACATGAAGATGATCGCCAAATCGCGATTGAAAGTTTCATGCAAACCGCAGGGTCTTAATTTTAATAAATACATAAATAATTATTTATGATATATAAATATAACAAAATATATAAAAAAAAATTTAATACATCGATACAAAGAACTTTAATTATTAATGTTTTAATTTATAGAAATAACTGTTCATTTTCTAAGAGCAATTATAACATTAGTTTGTTTTTCGCCTTTTTGTGCATATTTTAGAGAATCTTAACCCATTCGTAGGCATAATTAAGACGTCAATGCCCGGTAAATGGCGATAAGTATCAAAATAGCCACACAACGCGTATAATTCAATATAATTTATTTTAGATAATAAAAAACATATATAAACGGTCGCTGAACTTTGGAGCTCTTCTGCCGTGAAAATAGTATGTTTTTTTTTGTATTTATTTTGTTGTTAATATTTGAGAATCCGGTAAATCCGGAGATCGTAAAAACAGTACAATTTTATACCTGTCTAATTTGCATGTTTACTATGGCGTAAAATCGAATCATCATCACGACTCATTAATTCGCACAACGCTCCAATTTTTATCAGCAATTTGCCGAAACAAAAGGTTTGTTTTTCGTCATGAGATTGAGATGAGATGAGACGAGATGGAAAAATAAGCACATTTTGTAAGCGTTAATTATGCATAAGCGGATAATCGAGAGGCTGCTTAACCCACAAAAATCCGGAATAACTTTCACTCGATTTTCCTTTCGAAACGGTCGGTGCGTTTTGAAGGGCTCGTTTAGATTTTTAAGATTAGGAAAAATATTTACTACGATATCAGCTGATCGATAAAAATAATAATATTGTGCATTTAAATGCACATGTTTCGCTTAATGAGAATTCACCATAAATCAATAAAATATGTATATTTATACATATATAAAAATTCGTGTATATATTATTACATATACATATATATTATTGGAATCTCGCGATTTTCACTTACTTTATTTCTATATTTCGACTGTGATTCTCCAGTCATTGTCACGAATTTTCTGTCCCTCTGTAACGGTATATATATATATATATATATTAAAAAAAAATATTTACGTGTTTTTTTCGCGTTCATTTTGTTTTTTTGAATGAGTCTCTATATTTCGCCGAAGATTGTACCAGCATCATCAGGAGTTTTCACTTTTTTTACATCGCGCAGGAAAGGATTTTTTACTAGCTTTAATGTTAAAACACGTTAGTTTGAATCAGTATGTAAATTAGTGGCAATAGGGGGTTCGAAAAATAATCGCTAGCAATTTACCGTCAGCAATTAATCATTAGCAGCTTACCGCCGCGTCAATTGATCGCATTAGCGATTTATTGCCTACACATAATTATTCTATATATTAATTATATGAATTTATTGGTAATTTTAAATTAAAAATATGCGTTATTTAAATTATATTTATACTATTAAATATATAATTTCACTGTAGAGTGGCGAAACGTCCATTTTCAGTCAAACCCAAACCTGTCTAATAAAATCCGCGTAGCAAAAAAATCTTGAAAAAATGAAACATATAATATAAAACTTCAACTTCAAGAGCCGCACTTTCAACTCTTCTTTGCGCAACTATCTGAAAAAAATTTTAGCTAATAAATTAACTTTTATCAAAGTGTAAATTTACCGAAAAAAATTTAGAAAAAAATTTTAACTAGCAATGAAATTTATTTTTGAAAAAAATCTATGCATTGAAATTTAACGTAAATATTTTTTTGAGTATAGCATATGCTTTATTTAAAAACAAACTATGGTCTAGAATCTAAAACTGAACGTATCTAATTACTTTTATATGTTTGACTTTGAATAAACGAAGATTGAATAAAATATATTAAAATCGAATTTTGGTCAATAGGAGAGCGCAAAAACAATTATCACTTACGTGGATTTTTGACTTCTGAGAAGTGATAATTTTTTTTTTCGCTCTTCTATTGGTCAAAATTCGGTTTAAATGTTCTTTATAAAATCTTTACTTCTTGGAAGTCGTGAAATTATTATAAAAAAGTCAGCTTTTGACGTAAATTTTTGAGTTCTGATAAATTATAATTGATTTTTGCGCTCTTCTACTGTGCAAAATTTGATTTAGATTTTACTAATTTAATTATAAGTTTCTAAAAACATGATTTTATTGCACTAAAACCTTACAATTTTAGAATAAATAGTTAGTATATTTATTTAAAATTAAATTTAAGACCACGATGACATAACATGTTACTTAAATACTAAAAAAAACAATACACAATAAATGTAATATAAATAAGATTAAAAATATTACATTTATATATCTTGTTCATATTTTACATTATTATAAAAAAAAATATATTTATTTTATAAACGTGTATATTAATTGCGAAAGGTTATACGCGTAATTTCAATTCGTCGGTGGTTTGATGCAAATAGATGAGGCGTATAAATCTCGACAACCGGTTAATTGAAAACGAGTTTTCCGCATTTTCTCAATTGAAGGAATATTATATGCGATGAATGTGTAATTTTTCACCGCTTTTTCTTTTTCCTTGCGACGCGAAAAGAAAATCGCAAATTACAAAGGAAACAATCGTTCAGTTAAATGTCGGGCAATTGATTAATAAACGCTTCGTTATTACGGCGGACCGGCTACATAACTTGTTATGGAAGTTACATGAATATATGCTGCACGCATAACGAGAGAAAAAAATTATCGCCGCTCTGATTGTGTTATGTGATTGTGTGTTTCTCTTTAGAATCGTCACTCGTTGAAAAATTAATTTGTCCATAAAAAAAAACTGCTTTTATGATTTTAATTTCGAAGGCGATAACTTTTTATTGATTGTGTAAAATTTATGAAATTTGAGACTTTTGAATGCAACTTATGAACGTGGCCAGGTCAAACTAATTAAAAATGTAAAAATAAAATGAATTATAAATCATGCCCTTTTCTTTAGCGTATTTTGTGCTATTACATACGTCTTTCTAGTGGTTAAGTTATTCACAAAAAAAATATTTCGGAGCAGTTATTAAATTCTTTAAATAAATAAAAAATCCCTGATGGATTCCAAGATTGAATTTTAAGTGACTTTTGTCCATGAGCATCTAATAAATGTATATTTTTTATAACGATTTAATTTATGACATTTACAACTTTCTTTTTCATCATTGCTTTTAATTTTTATTAAATATAGATAATGCATATCAGCACTTTTTAGTATATATATATAACTAAGCTTTTATTTGATGTAATAAATGATTTTGCGAAATATTCTTTCGTATCTCAATGTTATTTATAACTTTTTTAATAGCTGATATTGATTTTTTATTTATTTTAAATCAATACAAATAATGTTAAATGTGTCTCTAGTAATTTATTATATTAATATTTTAATACATAATCTTTTCGGTATAATTAAAATTAAATAAATAGTCGTGAAATTTTTTTATGCTGCATTTAAAATGTACTTTTTAATTCTTTATCACTAACGAATATATTAAAATATTTTATCGTTTACTATTCGATATTCTAGTATTTAAAAATAAACTATATTTGGAAGCTCTAGAAACGCTGCATCAATAATCGCAATGCTATTTTCACATCTCGAGTACTTATAATATATTCCATTTTTAGTTGTACTGCAATGGTAAATGGTGCTGTTCATAACCATAAGCAACCGCATTACAAAATAACTGTGACTAAAAACAAGTCCGTAGCTCTCGATCGCCGCCATTATGATCGCTAATGTAACTAGATCTCTACTGATCTCCGAGATCTTACAAGACGAGAAGAGCTGCAACGAATGACGCAAGTGAACGTTTTGCCGTGTAATATTTACGAGAGATAGCAGAAACACTACCTTTATTATTCAAAAGACGTTTATATGAGCGAGCTAAATTTTGCAAATTGTTTCATCGCGTAAATGATGCGACCTCGATTTAAATAAATTGATGCATGCCTTCTCAATAGTGGAACGGGCGGAACAAAAATCAATCGCCAGCAATTAATCGCTAGCAGTTTACCGCTGCGTCAATTGATCGCATGAACAATTAATAGCCTATAAATGATCACTAGCATATTTTTCTGTTTAGAAGCAATAAGATCTTTTTATTAAAACTTGCTTTTTCATTGTTTGATTGACGGTGTGAAAGGTTAATTTTTCTTGTATTTTCTTTATTTTAAATTATTTGCCGTTTTAAAATGTCTATGAAACTCAATTTGACAGTTCAAATACATATTAATCTAATGGATGTTCAAATTAGTTTTAGAGCTTTCATTATGTTAGGTTTGTGTTTGAACAGTAAATGATCCTAGAACAATGTTAGCTGATTTTAAGAATACCTTATTTTTAACCGATCATATTTACTTATATTCAAAATAAGTCTTAAAACGATTTAATTTATAAAAAGTAGAAATTTATAAATTATTTATATCTTTGATTTTTAAATATGGCAGATTTATGATGTTGCTATATTTTTATGTATAAAATATGGTTCAATTATAGCAAATCTATTTTTTTAGTCATTGAATAAATTGGTTTACTATCGATTTAATTTATAGAACGTACAAATTATTTTTATCTTTGTAACTTTAAAATATATCAGATTTACTGTTGATGTATTTTTAATATGATTAAAGTGTAGTAAATATATTTTATTGTAATTGATTAAATCCGGTTTATTATTGATTTAATATATAAAAAGTAGAAATTTATAATTTACTATAAATTATTTTTATCTATGTGATATTTAAATATATCAGATTTACTGTTAATGTATTTTTAATATTTTTATATATAAAATATGGTTAAAATGTAGTAAATATATTTGAGCTCTTAAGTGTTAAAAGCGCAAGAAGCTAGCAAAAAATTAATTTTATTCTGAAAGCACAACTTTGACTCTAACATAGCTGTTGAACTTTATCCCTTTGGAATCATTTGTCCATATATATGTATTAAGTTCTGGACATTAGGGAATTTTTATTCTAAATTATATTTTAAAATTATTAATATTATAAATAAATTTATTTATTATATATATAAATATTTCTATATATTATAATATAAAAAAGTTGTATCTTTTTATTACATCTAATGATTATTAAATTATTTTTTTAAATACATATATTCATAAGAAATGGCTTGGACTTAGAGCAACACTTATTAAAAACACTGGTAGTCTCAATGAATGTATTTACATATATTTTCCACAATAATCCAATAAATTAGAAAGACATATAAATTAATACATAAAATTGTATATTACTCTTAAATCTGCTATAGTGACATTAAACAGAGATATTCGCTGCATCATTTCTTTACTAAAATTTCCAAGAATAAATTTCATCTATATTTAGGGTTTGCTTAGCTTTTCTCCAATAATGATTTTTCAGCTTGGCAATTTCCAACGTGATATAATACGATGCTTGAACTAAGGTTGTGTTATTTGGCTTAATACTTTCTGATAGAGCAATCTGTTCTTTCTGTATCATATTATGTCACAATAAACAATACAAATGCAATAAAATATAATCGAGCAAATAAACAATCGATTATATAAGAAAAAATGTAACTTATGCAAGGTCGTAAAATTATATACTCCCTCTTGTAAAGTCGGTCAGATCGTTCGCTGTCTTGTAAAGGTAATTGTTTTGTATATATCGTGATATCAGCGTCGCTTTTAAAAGTAGCCCGGCGTTGTATGGTGTTTGACAGGCCAATTAAAAAATTGCACCACATTCTGTGCGTGCTGTCGAAACGTTTCGTACGTTTGTCGTTTTGACCACTTGTTGATATTTACGAGAACCAGATTGCTGTCCATTACGTCCCTGAACCATTGTTTCGGAAAATTGATTTTTTCATTGTGTACTCGGATAGAACACGAGTGTTGAATAAAACACACGCTTGCGTGTATCGCAATCGATTTTCGAACATTGTTGGAAAATTGTGAAATTGATAGACAACGCTATATTTTTCTTGGTATGCTCGCCCTCAGCTGCACTAAATCTAGTATTCTTTGCTTTGGACTGAAATAGTAAAGCAGTGTATAGAAACACGTAGAATGAAAATTTAATGTTAAATACATGGACATTCACCTGAACTCCGAGCTTAAATTTAATAAGTACACAATAGGCTCGCCAATATTGCGCCCCTTAGACCGGTATTTAATAGAGAGAGAGAGCACGCTTATCGTAATATGTAAAATCTTAATATACAAATTATGAATCTGATTTGTCTTTTGTGTCATCTGAAATAGAGCAATAAAAATAAAATATAATTCGCTTAATTATTCATAAAAAAAATATATCGCAATTGAGATATAGCGAGAGTATCTCAATTTTCACCCAACATATTAATGATGTTCTTTTTTTTTACTAACAAGCATCATCGCCGATTTCCACTTTATCTCACCAGCGGAACAATGAGCAATTAACATATCTGTATTTAGACAATTCTAGAAGCAAACACCGAACTGTGATATTTATTACCCGGCCGATAATCCGCCACGGCCATTGTTGGTACAAGTCCATTGTTCACATTTTATAATAGTTCCTCCGAGATTAGAATCGATCTTTCAATAAATTCAAAAAGAAAAGAAACCGTAGATATCTAATTTCGACGCCTTATTCCACACTTCTCGTTTCTACTCGCCCACAATGATAATGGCTACCGTCTCGCTCTTTTCTCTCTTTTCGAACGTTCGATTGCACAATAAGCGATCTTTTATATCAGATTTGTTTTTTTTTTGTGTATATATTTATATATATATTATACTAGGTGCCTTGGATTTGCGCGATAATTAACGAAACAATCACACGGTTAACTATTATCTATCTCATCGGGTTATGGGAACTCGACTGGTTAAACGTTAATTGGAGAAGGAATGGGAAGGTGTTGATAAACGAGCGGCAGTTTGATATATGGACAATGACCACCTAACCTCATGGGTCATCGTCCAGTTCAGTAATGATTTTAACTAAAGAAGATCTTAGATTCTATTGATATTTTAACTAATTATCTTAAATAGTTTCTATGATTTTGGGGTGATATTTTGTTAAAATATTAAAAAAATAATGTTTTAAATATAAATTAAATTCTGTGCAGAAATCACAGTAAGTAGGCACAATTAACCCTTTGGACACGATAATCGACTACAGTCACTGAATTGATTTTTGTATCTCTTTTCGCAAAAATCAGTAAAAAAAAATGTTTTTAAGAAAAAACTTTTTTGTGAATAAACATAAAATATCATTTTAAATAAATAAAAATTAAAAAATCACAAAATTTAAACACAGAACCAAAGTAAAATTTGAATTTAAAAAAAAAAAAAAAAATATATTTATTTTTGATTAACGCGTCCAAAGGGTTAAGCAATAGCTTTTCATTAATTTCTGTAAAAATGAATCAATTTCAGATGTATTTTTATTGGTGTCTTTAAAAGAATCTAATACATAAAAATTTATAGTAAAAAAATAGTAATGATCTAAGACAATTTATATTGATTTTTTAACGAGAATTTAATGTCCATATTATAAATCATGATAATTTTTAATTACAGTAGGTTGCAATATTAATAGGAAAATCTATGATTTTTTTTCTCTTTAATTATATTCATAAAAAATATATATCTATGATTTTAGGCGCAGTAATTATTATTTATTATTAAGAACATTTTAACACCATATTTATTATTCATCTGTATTTATTTTTATATTTAATTATATATAAACAATATTGCATAAAAAGTGCCTAAATACCGTCTTTTGCCGCAATTGCAGCTTGTACACGTCGTGGCATATTCTCAATGTATATTTTTGCATTTTGCCTTATTATCGATTTTTTTACATATCATATTATTGTTTTATATCTCGCTTTAAGGTCGGAATAGTGTAGCCCGTGAGGTCTTGACTGATAAACGAAAGGCCGCGGGTTCCAGCCTCAGCAGCATTATCGAATTTTATTCATTTTATCACCGATTTCCAGACTGAAAATTTTAGTGGATTTGTTACTTAGAGAATATGGATTGGTTTTATGTCTGATTGACTTACCAATTTGGTACAGATTTACCCCGTTGTAACGCATTGGGCTTACGCCTGACAGGTTACAGCGGAAAGTATAAAAGTATCTAAAATATGTTTTTAATGATATTTTAAAATCAAAACGAAGAGAATTTATTCAAAAAAGTTTGCCTCTGACTTGAGATGATCACGTCGACTTAAATTCTATTATATAGACATGACTAATCAAATTTATATCATGCATGATTAAAAACAATTTTCACTAAATTTTATTTTGCTTTCTATCAGATTTAATCTATCATAAATATTTTTATAGATAAATTGAAATTTTGGTAATATAAATCAACACAAAAAATATGGTTTTGGTGATACTTCCGGACAGGAAACTATGTTGAATTTTATAAAATAAATAAATTTGAAAGATATTTGATATCAGAAGCTCTTAAGGCAAAATAGAAATTATTTTAAAAGTCCAGAGTCCAGAAAATTTATTTCCAGAAATTTACCGCCAGCAATTAATAGCTGTTAATCGATCGTATGTACAATTTATTACATACAAACGATCACTAGCATATTTTATCGCAATACAATTAATTTATATAATTTATTGGTGATGATTTATCAGATTTACAATTACATAAAATTCTTACAGAAATGATAGAAATTAAAAAACATTATAATATTCATATCCGGATCATCCAGGCGATAGTGTTGATTGATCATGCTGGTTAAAACAATCATTTGCAAATGTTTCATAGTGTTTTCATTCATTTTTATCTCAATTCAATATTGCTTGAAATCACAATGCCTAAAATGCTAGAATGATATATTAATTACTTATTGGGAAATATTTTAAAAACTAATTATGTCAATTAGTTGTCTTTCTTAATAAATATATGCAGTAATCGAGAAGAAGAAGAAAGGTCTACGGAATCATTGGTAGTTTGAAAAACGGCCACCGACAAGTTTCGAAACATTCTTGATCACGTTTTTGCGACGCCATAATATGGTGCAATTTTAAAATCAGTATCTGACCATAACTCCAGGCTACTTTTAAATGCGTTACTAATTCATAAAACTACATCACGACAAATCTGTTCGATTGCAAAATATGCACGATTCTGGCACTATGATATGTAATGTAGTTCATCGTAATCTATACGAATATCGTTGCTAGTGTTGCTAATATTGAATTATACATGTCGTTTGACTTACGTCAAATTTTCAAGTATCAAACATACTATTCCTATTCAAGGTTACCTACGAATCGCGGCATTTACTCTAAACGTAAAGTCCATTAATCACCTTTTACAAATAATAATCTTCACAGCGGCAATAATCCTTGAGAATCGAGTTGACTACTCTAGGGCCATCATAGATCAATCTCGAACTAAGAAAACGTAGTGCGAATATCGTGTCATACGATTTACTACAAATATGTCATTCCGTAACCTTCTTAGTGATATATAAAACACTATTTTTTTATATATATATATCAATAAAAAAATATTTTCATTTAAGGAAATAGTTTTTTGCATATGGTTCATTAAATTAAATTTATAAATGTTTTATACGTGATAATCTGTAGAGAAAATATTTGAGGAACATGGGAGATGATGTTAGTTATCATGTGAGTTATCGCATAATCGTAGAACAAGTTTCAATTTCTTTAAAATATGATTCCGCTGTAATTCATCATTGACACTTATTGTATATACGTATATAATAAAAGACAATGAAGGTGAAGTCAGTCTTTCACCGGCCGATAAATTAGTTAAAAATGTATTAAATGGGTTACTCCCCAATATTTTTTTTATAACATTTTATAAAAAAATATATCAGAATCACTAAATGCAAAATGTCAATCATTTTAAGACATTGATAGTGTCTGGAAAGTTCATGACCCAGCAATTAATCGCCAGCAATTTACATAAGCATAAGCAATTTATAGCCTACAACTGATCATCTGATCATATTTTGTCGCCAGGCAATACATATAAATTTATATAAATTTATTACTCATTTATAATTATAAATAAACGTGTTATTATATAATTATACAATATTTCCAGTTTTTTAATAATAATATTTATATAGGCAAAGCTGACAAAAATCAAAATAAAATTATATTCTTACTATTGAAACTGTAACAGTTGCGAAACATATTCTGTTCAAACTCAAACCTAACCTAATGAAATGCGCGTAGCAACATTTTTTATACAAAATATAAAAATATGTAATTTAGAACTAAAATTTTTAAAGCTGCACTTATCTAAACTAATAGCTATTTCAAAGACAAATTATTTGCTTTTTTTACGCAACTATTAAAAAAAATATAATTCTAATTAATTTTATTTTATCTAAAAATATATATTTCAATCTATTTTATAAACCATGAAATCGAAATTCGCTAGTATAGTTAATACGCTACCTACTGTTTGTAATTTCTGAACGTTCAGTTGCTATTATAATAGCGTCACTTTAATTATTATGCAACGATATGGAAATATATGCTTAATGTTGCAAAAATTATAAAATAGGGCAATGAGAGTAGTTTTAAATAAACATAGATTCACTAGATGTAGAAGTTTTGTTGAAAGATTGGAATATTCAATAAATATTTAATAAGAAATAAATATGTACATAGATTTAATATTTGAAATAGATAGATGAGAGTACGGCCAGGGGAATATTGTACGGAGATGTAAATTTGTATAATAATATTCATAGGACAGACCTAAAATATATATATTTTAATAATATGTTTTGATTAAAATTTGTTTAGTGTATAAACATGACACTTAAGAATAATACGAATTCATCAGGCTCAGAATTTATTAACCACTTAAACGCCAGCGACTCATTTGTTGTTTTTAAGACAATTATTTACAATTTTTTTAAATTATTGTACTAGCTTAATTTAATTAGTAAATCAAGTATTCTATATTTATTTTTAGAAAGAGAAGAGAAAAAACAAGCGACTCATTAAAAAGTCGCTGGCGTTTAAAGGGTTAAATGAGAAATTATTGTTGATCATAAATATTTATTGTAAGTTCATATTACATTTTATGATATGTTTTTCGTGCTGTTATTATAGTAATCAATTATATTTATGTAGATGATAAACATTTACATAAATTGTGACTCGCATTCGTGACAGAATCTGCATTCGTTGGTCTTCGATTTGACGGAGATGACTCGTTTAATTTACAAAGAAGGTTAATGTTCTTGTCGTTTCCCTTAATTGGCCATTTGGACATTTTCAGCGAATAACCAAGAATAAGTTATTCCAAATTTGTATATATTAGATTGCTTCACTTTTAGACAAGTCACGGAACATTTAATTCAACAAAGTTATTAAACACATTTTTACATATATATATATATATATATGTGTAAAAATGTACCCGTCGATATTTATTTATTTTAGTATTCATATTCGAAGTAATCTTACGTTTACATAGTGGATTGGTTCATAATTGACTTAACTGCCGAATAAACGTTTATTTTCATAATGAAAATTAAATATTTACTCGGCCATGAACGTCTAACGACAACAATAATAGTAATAAACAGAATGTGCGTTTCGTGCCGTGAGTATTTTCTTATCCGAGTTCTCCTCCGCAAATAATATAATACGCGAGAGTTATCTCTTTTGTAAATTGTTCCAAAATATTTAAAATGCACCTTTAGACAGATAGCGTATCTCTAAGCGTTAAAAAGAACAATGGGCCGATTTTTCAGAATCGAAAAGTGTTAATTCAGTTAGTTGCCCAATGTACAACGAGTGCGCGTTTTACAACAAGCGCCCATTTAAAAATTAAAAGCGCCGCCATTGAGTGTTTCTTTGATATGGCAGATAACGCAAAGCCATTGTTTTTTTTATATTTTACTTTTTAAAATATGTATATATTGAATTAGAACCAAAGTGACCTACTGGCGAATGCCCACTATTGTTCGGAAACCAGAATTTGTGCGGTGTTTATTATTGCACTGCCATATATTGCGTAACCTTTAATTGTTATTGCTCAATAATAATTGCGCATACGTTTGCAATCTAGACTCGAATCTATAGCAAGCGTCGAATTATTTGGCAGATTTTTATGCATATTTTTTTGATTATTTTAACTAAAAGCTTTATGTTTTAAGGTCAAAGCCTATACATATTTTATTCAACTATTTCTTAGACTTGTAAACAATATATATTGACGATGCACGTTCGCTATGCTATTTTTATTGCAAAGTAGTCTTGAAATCGTTTCGAAGAGCAAGTTAAACTCTTAGATCAAAGTGGAAGCATCCGCTCTTTCCGGATTTGAAAAGCTCTGAATCAATTCAGCGAAAGCTCTACTTACATTCGATTTTATTTATTTATAGTAAAATTATGTTTTAAAAAGACAGGCTTTAGAACAATAAAAACTATTAAGACACGTAGCAATTATAAACTATTATTAGTACGCACGTTTATTTTAATTATTTATCACGATATTTATCAGTGAACTTATGATTTTCGATTATAATTAAATTTATATTATACACTTTGTCGAAGTAACTTAATACTGTTATTTGGCATGTAATTAATAATATGATCAAATCTTTCATCTGCGTCATGATTTTCACTATATTAACAATAACTAAGCAATTAAAAAATATCGCTTACAAAAAAACCGACTTGAAATTATTTCATAAAATTCGGTTAAACCCGGTTTTGGAATTTCACAAATATGAAAATTATATTAAAATAAAACTTAATTAAGTAATTGATTCAACTATATATAAAATTTATTGAGAACCAAAAAATTTTGCACTCTTCCATTAGTCAAAATTCGGTTTAGTTGTATTAAAAAAAAAAATTGCACTGAAATTGTACGTAATTTATTTGTTAAATATTAAATATGACTTATTTAATATGTTTTTAAGCAGTTCTTAAAGTCTAGGTCTAGAATCTAGAACCGAACGTTCATACTACGACGACGACTTATTTTATTTTTAACTGGGATTGGATGAAGTATATTAAAATTTAATTTTGGTCAATAGGAGAGCGCAAAAACAATTATCACTTCTCAGAAGGTAAAAATTCACGTCAAAAGCAATAAAATCGTGTCGGCGCCGTCGCAATGGGAACGCTCGGTAACGAGCGTTCCCACTGCGATGGCGCCGACACGATTTTATTGCTTTTGACGTGAATTTTTGCCTTCTGAGAAGTGATAATTGTTTTTTGCGCTCTTCTATTTGTCAAAATTTGGTATAGTTGCACTTCAAAAATTGAAATTGTATGTAAACTTTTTTATAAATATTATATATGGCTTATTAAATATGTTTTTAAGCAGTTCTTAGAGTATGGTCTATATGTATGTAAACCATGGTCTAGAATATTCAATCGATATTTCCCACTACGATGACGACGGCACGATTTTATTGCTTTTGACGTGAATTTTTGCTTTCTGAGAAGTGATAATTGTTTTTTGCGCTCTTTTATTAATCAAAATTTGCTTTGTTCGCCTCTCAAAAGTTGTAATATTATTATAAAACAGCATAGAATTAACGTTAATTCGGTTTAGTTGCACTTCATTCAATTTATAATTATTAAAACATTCTTACCACTACTACGAATTTTATAAAAAAATATATTTGATATCAGAACCAGAAGACAAAATATAAATTATTTTAAAGCATAGAGTAAAGAAAATTTATCGCCAGCTATTTACCGCCAGCAATTAATGGCAATAAATTTCCGCGTCAATTGATCGCATATACAATTTATAGCCTAAAAATTTACATTTATTTTATATAATTTATTGGTTCTTGCAAATTAAAATTTTTGTTTTTTTTGTAGTTGTTATTTTTACTATTCGCGTCAATTATAAATTAAATTTTTGATACATTTTAACTGACATAGCTAGTAAAAATATATTCATACTATTAAAAATATAAATTCACTGTAACATTTTTGTGTTCAAACCCAAACCTAACCTAATAAAATCAGTGTAGCGAATTTTTTTATACGAAATATAAAACTACAACTTCAAGAGCCGCACTTATTAACAATCACAAAGAAAAACTTTGGGCTTTTTTTTGCGTAACTATTTTATAAAAACATAAATAATTTACTCTTATCAAAGTGTAGATTTTCTTAAGAATATAAATATGTAGTAAATTATGTGAGTAGATTTTTTTATGCTAGCAATGAAATTTATATAAAAAAATCTGTGCAGTGAAATTTTACCTTTTTTAAAAATATAGTTTATGACGACTTATTACTTGTAATATGGATTTTTAACTTTTAACTTTTAATACATATGGATTGAATAAAGTATAATAAAATTTAATTTTGGTCAAAATTACATTACAACAATAAACTAAATTAACAAAAAAAAAATTGTTTTTGCTGTTGTTAAGTAAATATGACTTTAAAAACACAAAATTTCACTGATCGATCATTGAGGGATGTCCTAAATTTCCTGAAATGAAAAATAATCTTTTGCTGGGTAACAAAGTGGATTGAATACTTTTCAGAGCATCAAATAGAAGTTGCAATTTTTTGTCCTTTTGCTTGTAGATTCGTTCTTCAGTATTTTCGAATTAGAAGTTTTTCTCGAAGATTATCAATAGATTTATTAATCGATTCCTTTCTGCGATAAATTCATTGTCATTAAATATATTTATATATGTACATTAAAATTCATATTCATATTCCTTTCCATATTCATTTTCCGATTCTTCGCTTGTAAAATTATAAATAAATATTAAATCTTACAGTATAGCGAATTAATATCACAGCTAATTAATTATAATTGATAATTTGCGAATTTTTTTTCATTACGGTGGCACCATCATTTGTAGCTGCAACTATGTCGAGTGAAAAATTTGCTGTCTCACAAAAACCAATTATAATACTTTCTCAGCATATTAAAACTAAGCCCAAATTAAAATCTTCCGCATTATGGTATAACGCTAATATTTAAATACCTTTGATTTTTTGCTAGTCCACAAGTCTTATGTTATGGAGATTTTTTCTCAACCTTCTTACTGCGATTCAATTTATTTATTGTTAATGTGTAAATGTGCTCCATTACCAGAGATTTGTTTTTTTGGTAATGAATATCCTCATTGTTGTATAGATTCTCACATAAAGAAGCTCGTTGATATGTCGTAAATGGAAATTCCAGGTGTTTCTTATTTGTCAGTCATTTTATGAACTGCTCAACATTTTATTGCAAACTTTCGATTTATCTGCAGTATTGAAATTTAAGAATATATAAAATTTAATAAATAAATATTGTTAAGTGCAATAAAATTAATAAAGACTATTATTTGCAATTATTGCTAATCTACCATTTAGTAGTTATTAAGCAAATAACCTTTTATTGAATGTTTAGGGTTGAATTTATCGGATCAATTCGCATGAAAAAAATATGGATTACTATCATATCATACGCATAAAGGAAGCAATTGCTTAATCTGGCATAGCTTCATCCAAGATTTTTCTACCCTAAAATAATGAGTAGTATATTTTATAGGAATAAATTGGAGAGTGGTGCTCTGGCTAATGAAAAATAGACATTAACTGTAACATTTATATTATACATAAATAATGATAAGTATATAAATGAATATACTACTTCGTATAAAAAACGTAATTTTTAGTTGTACATGCCAGATAAATTATATTTTAACTGGTAAAAATATATATGCATCTACCGGTGGAAATGTATGCATTTTAAAAATATTTTCGAGATAGATTCGGGATTGTTTTTTTATATTTTCTCTTAGATATAACCTGAGAATTTTTGGTTTACAGTTTTTTTTTATTATTTAGATTTCAATCAAATTCATGATTTTTTATTAAATGATCTGGATGGGCATATAATAAATATTCCGAGCTATTTATGTCACTAATATGAGCAGAGGTACTCATCGGATATTTATGAAATTATTAAATTTATTTATGAAATTATTATATGAAAACAGCTTGACCGCCCGCGGCATTGAATCCGGCAATATACTTATTCTCTGCGTGTTTGTTTTTTTCCCTAAACAATGCTAAACAACTCCGAATCGGTCGAAACCATTTTTCATTCATGATACAATTACTTATAATACCCACTCGGTCAGTCCGTTCCATTTCCGCGGAGGAAAAAAATCGTATTCGGAACGAACGCATTTGCCAGTGTCAATAGCTCACTCGTGGAAAGAATGGCGAAAATCTAAAAAGGACTAATGATCGTGTCCTTGGTTTGTTTCGTGTTTTTTTTTTGCTATGTAGTTTAATCTCGCAGCTTAGAGGCTTACTTATTCGGAGAATGGACCGCATAATAAATTGACTGGCAAAGACGTGCGGGTATTATCAAAGCGGTATTCGAACTCAATATACTTATATGTAATGTATTATATCATATACTTGTTTAGTTGGTAATACGTTTTATTTTGAACGCAGATGTGTAAGAAGTGTTATACATAGCTTAACACAGTAGGAAAAGCTTGGTTTATTGCTTTAAAAACACTTATTCAGTACCTAGTTTTCTGTATATAAGGACACAGAGGCAAGAACGCGTTACCTGATTTTTTAAATGAATACTCGCATTGCTTGAAATCTGTACAAATATAACCAGATAGTAATAGTCCTTTGAATGAAAGATAACAAGCTGAAATTTTGTTTTGCCGTTCTAGAGATAGAGTGAAAAATCTCATAAGATATCGTGTCTGCTAATCAAGATATTAAAGGTCAAAGGTCTTTAAAATCGTTTTTTTTTCGTCGCACGTCATTAGATGCTTTACAAAACTTATAGAACATATAATTTTCTACAAGTTTGTACAAATTTATTTCTTTGTATAATTAATGGTTTTCGAGATATAGCGCGAGGAGTGGGAAGCGTGCATCCGTTTATAGGATAACGCTATGTAAACTACGGAGCCAGAGTTACCTGCACATTCTTCTACAGTTTCATAGGAAACATCGCAAATTGTTATCTGCTCAATGAACCCATCTAAAGCATTATAACTTTCAATCTCCATATCTTTAAAAATCATAATCGATAACGCAAGAAGTAATAGCGTATTGCCTCTGATCCTTCTTGCAAGAGCGTGACCATCCAACATTTTGTCGACAGAATTCGAAGCATATATTGTACTGAGAGCTTCCATTCATTATATACCCTATGCATCCAAGAAGAGACATAAGCATATGAAAGCCTCCTAGTTTCACAACTACTTTGGACAAGTCTGGGTTAGCATCTGAAGCCGCTACGATTTCACGTACTTTTATGTACAAAGGGTGATCAAATGTTATTAAGCATGTTCTCTGTCAGTGTTTATAGCACACTGTGGTGTAAATTGTGTCCATATTACTCGCAGGATGATGAATAAAAATAAGAAACAGAATCCGAGAAGTTACAAAGTTCTCATTGTTTTTTGTAAGTGGTTCAATAAATCCATTCCACCCTGGCAACGGTGAGATATTTTTCCACTTTCCGTACATCCACAACAAATCAACTACATTAAACATTTGTTCGGTTAGTTCTTTTACATCATTAAAATTTTGTACTTGAATCCTGCTCAATCCAGGTGCGACATGCTTTTCATACACTAGAAGGGGTATATGTGATACTGCTGCTAACTCCTTTGCACTTGCTTTTGTTGTAAATTTCTTTATGCGTTCATCGGATATAACTGCAGATTTTGGAGTTATTTTTTTTATCATTCCCATTATATGAACAGTATTATAGTCATCAAGAGTATAAATATGTATATCTGCATTGTCCGCTGCATACTGTACTAAGGCACCTGACTCTGATGGTTGATTACGAGACTGTGGGTGATAAACAGCTGAAATTTCATATTTTACAGTATCACTATATGAAGCGAAAAACCCTAAACTTGACAAAACATCTTTTTGATCCATATTTTCTATGAAGAAATACAGATAGGCCAATTAATAACTGCGATGAAAAGGATTATAGCTGTGTATTTCGTTTTCAAATGCCCCGTCTTTCCTTTTCTGTTCTTTATAATTACTTCTTGCAGAAAATGTAATAAAGTTTTTGGAATTTCTTCATTAATATTGTCCAACATTTTACTCGACTTGGTCTCAACAACAGAAGATCGAATATCTTCTCTAATAATCGCTGCAGCAGCTTCCACTACGCGCAAGCGTTCTTCTTCCGAAGTGTATTTTTTATTTTCATACCGAGCTTTGGATAAAATATAAGCTTAAGCATCGCGAAAGGAAAAAATAGTGAATGATACAATCTTTGTTGTAATTATAATATCAGTTAAATATTTTTATTTTAATTTGGAAATGATCGTCTTATCATTTAGTATAGTCCGTCCAAGATGTTAACGCTCATCATCGTTGTGTTGGAAACAAGGGTGCGTGTACGCATGCATGCATACATATACAGTTTTCCGCGAATTTGTTTGTATGTTACCAGTACTAAATCAAGGCTGTTTTAAGAGTAGGGTGACCATACGTTGGAAATTTAATTAAAAATTATAATATGTTATATTTTTATTTTAAATTATTGTCATGTTGCGTTATTTTGTAATCAATAGAACAATTCCTGTAATATTCTATTCGTATTTTTTAAAAATATTATATTAAACAGATATTCAACCTGGAGAGTGATACCAAAACTGCTCTCATATTTTTGAGTTAAATATGTATATAAATAAACAAAAAAAGTAAGAAAGTGATATTTTACACTTTCCTCAACAAATTAAATTAAAAAAGTAAAAATTTATTGCACTTGTAATTTCACATGGTCACCCTATTATATTCTCTCACCAATACTTTAGCAATGAGCGTTCATATCTTGGACGGACTACATACTCCGTAAGGACATCTCTCAACAAAGCAATATTTCACTCTTAATTCCTAATAATACAATGAAGAAAGTAATAAAATTACGGTTCAAACGACTTGCCAAGACCACTTTTTTTACGATTGTTTACTTTTTCAAAGCTTATACCAAGATAAGCAGGTAGAAATACTCGCTTAATTCTATAAACAGATGTACGCTTCCCACTCTTCGCGCTATATCTCAAAAACGGTTAATTATACAAAACAAATATTTCAACCAAACTTGTAGAAAATTTTATGCTTTACAAGTTGTGGAAACCATCTAATGACGTGCGACGCATAAAAAGCGAGATATTTGCAAAAAAACAAATTTTGTGACCTTTGACCGTTGATATCTTGATTAGCAGACACGATTTTTGACACAAGACTTTTCACCCTGTCCTTAGAACATAAAAAATAATACTGATGTATGTTTCGTTATATGGATAAAAAAATTGCGAAAGTGTAATCTTATATATACATATAAATATATTTTTTCTTCAATACCATTCTGAAAGGATGCAAATCTGGTATTCTGACCCTGTTCGATTTATATTTAATTTAATTTTGAAATCCTCCTGTTTTTCAGAGTTGTGGAAATGCTCTAAGGTCATCCCGATTCATAAAAAAGGTGTCAAGTCTCACAATGACAATCACCTGCTTGTTAAATTATTTGAAATTGTATTGCATAAATACATTTTTAATCATTGCAAGTGTATGTTTCTCGAGCAGCAATATGATCACTAATATTGTTGTTTTTTCTAACTTTGTTTCAAGATCATTGGACTCTGGTGTATAAG
Source organism: Plectrocnemia conspersa (assembly GCF_051122295.1). Taxonomy (NCBI): domain Eukaryota; kingdom Metazoa; phylum Arthropoda; class Insecta; order Trichoptera; family Polycentropodidae; genus Plectrocnemia; species Plectrocnemia conspersa. Next base: position 24,463,278 of record NW_028277170.1, on the reverse strand, counting down.
TGGGCGTTATATATACAGATTTTGAAAAGCCATTTGATAAAGTTAATCATGCTTTACTCGTAAAAAAATTATCTAACTTCGGGTATTCTGAAGGTCTTATAAGCCTATTCTCAAATTACAGTATAAAAACTATTTTTCAGAACGATAGACCTCTACTGGATTACCTCAAGGATCCAACTTGGATCCATTGTTCATTAATGACATAGAAACAGCTTTGCACTGTTCAATTTTTTTTATTATTAGGAGGACCGAAAAGTAATCAAAAAATTTTTAAAACATTTTTTTCAAATCATTTTATTTTAATACGCGGTTTAGTAATCACATACAACCATAAATTTATGGTTTCTTTGAAAAAAGACAGATCTACGCCGTTTGAGAAAGGATTTTGGGTCCCGCATGAATTATCGGCAACAGCGCTTGACCAGCGCCGTATTGTACCATCTGTGCATTCCTTATCCCGTTATGAAGTTGCTCCATTTTTAGTATGTATTTGTAACTGGAGATGAGAAGTGGATGCTATACAATAATCCTGTATGAAAAAACAATGGCTTTCTTCCGAGCAAGTAATGGTTCCAACCCCTCGACCACCGATAACAATAAAGAAGGTATTTTTTTGTGTATGATGGGATTTCTCTGGAGTGATACACTATGAGTTGCTTTAACATGGAGAAACCGTTACAGTGATTGTGTATTGTAAGCAACTCGAAAGATTGAAACATGACATTTAAAAGAAACAATCTGTTTTAATCGATAATAAGCTTGCATCATGACAACGCGAGGCCTCATGCTGCAAAGTTGACTAAAAAAAAATAAGGGAGGTTGAGTTGAAAGCTTTACCCCACCCCCCACATTCACCAGATTTTGCACTGTATGATAACCATCTATTTAAGTCAATAGAACATTCGTTACGAAAAAAAATAATTAAAATGTTGGCGAAATAAAAGACTTCTGCAAAAAGGGAATTGAAAATTTGCCTACACGTTGTCAAAAGGTCATTAATAATGATTTTTTTATAATTACTATTTAATACGATCTTGTAAATTAATGTTTTCTGCAAGCAAACAAAAATTTTGATTACTTTTCGGTCCACCTAATATATGCAGATGACTTGAATATGACTCGGATTCCCTCGATCTGCAGGAGGATCTCAATTCTTATAGAAGTTGGTATTGCTTTCAGTGTAAAGAAATGTCACATAGTTTCATTTTTAAGGTCAATGCCAACAAAATATTCCTACCATCTCGACAGGTATTTTTTACTAAGGATTTAGGTGCGATTTTTAAAGAACGTTGGAAATTTAGCCAACACAGCAGATCATTTAAAATGCTCGATTTTATCTTAAATGCGCAATACTTTTGTATTGCGCACTCTTTATGATGCTCTGCTCCGCAGCATACTAGAAACTAGCTTTATTATTTGGATTCCAGGCGTAATGAATCAATGAAATGAATTGAAGTTGGAAAAAGTACAGCTTCAATTCCATCGATTTGTATTATACGCTCTTGATTCCCAGTGCTTTTATTCTGGGAGCGCTGGGATGAAAAAATACATATTTATTTATTTAATTAATTTAATAACATTTTTTACATTTAATTTTGTTATTATTACATTATTTAAATTGTGATTTATTCTACGTTAATTCATGATTGTTTTTTCACAAGAGATATTATAAAAAATGGTGCAACGATTCAAGGCTGAGATCAAGAACGTCTACGAATCGTGCCATATTTTTTTATAACTCTTCAAAACTAACTATTTTGTTAATAATGAATTGTCATCATCGATCAAACTTCACAAGAACTATCTCGACTCTTCATTGATGAGAGTTTTTATCTCATAATGCAATGGGTTTGAATGGTAAAGCTACAACGTCCCACGTCATGAGACTAATCTGTAATTCGGATACATAAAAATAATCTAATCTCAATTACGATCCGGGAAGTAGACAATAATGATGTTCAGATAGCGTGCAATTATTTTTAAACGGCCTTTTATATGTAAAAAAATATATTAGGATTTGGATAAAAATAATAACAATCAAAAAGCAACAATAATCTAAAAAAATAAGACAATAAGACTGTGGGTGTATTGTAAAACGCAATAGGGCTTTTCCTATGTTATTATCTCACGAGCTGCCCACTTATGTCTGGCTTTTAAGATTTATCATTAACACACACTCTTTGTTATTTTTATAATTTTATTTAAAGTATTATACGTAGTAAATTAAAATAATAAACCATTAAATTTTAAATATTAAATTATATAAAATCAAGTAATTATGTGTAATATTATTATTATATTGCTCTTCCTTTAGCCTTCAATACAGTAAAAATACAAGAAACGGAATTAACCGATTTTTTGCTCATTAAGTAGTAGAATCGATATTTTTTTCTTAACAGTGGCTCAAAAATATTCTATCGGCTAATTTAAATACTTATTATTATTTCATTGATAAAAATATTAAAAATACATTTCTGACCCTTTGTGAATAAATAGTTTTATAATCAAGCGCTTTTAAATAGATACCTTACATTCCGGATTATAAGAGGCAGCCCCAAATTATTTGTTTTTAAGATTTTTGGATACATTATGCACCGTATTTTTTATACTTCATCTTCGCTCTCATCAGAGAGCATCACTCTTTTACAATCCAAAACTGTGTCGATTAGCGCATTTCATGTGCGTTATATATATATATATATATATATATATATATATATATATATATATATATATATATATATATATATATATATATATATATATATATATATATATATATATATATATATATATTTTAGTCAATAACTGCTTACACCCGCTTTTGTAAGCCACGTATAAGTCTTACAACTGTTAATTTAATAATCAATTACCCTGAAATATGTAAGACATCCAGAAAAAAATACTTTTCCATTTTTTAAATTGTACTAGTGCTCAGAGGGCGCAAACGACTTAAATCATAGAATATGCTAAAATTTCAGAACAAAATTAGAAGAGAGACTAGCAAAATATATTTTGGACAAATTACAGGTTGATAATAATGGCAGGAATATAAATTTATTGAAGTGAATTAATTCGGTGTAGTCCGAAAAATGTATTGCCCGCATTTACCGCCAACAATTAATCACTAGCAATTGAACGCAGATTTTTTTTTAAATCTAAGAATATTGCTAAAGTTATTTTTAAAACAACGATACAGTACAAAATTTATATGTTTCTCTTCGTCAGATGGAAAAAAATTTACCTGTGTCTTTCTATTACTGTATTTACAGTATCTATTCGGTATCTAAAATAAGCACTCGGGAGTCATCTAAAAAAATGTATATTCAGTATTGAATATATTAAATTTTATAGTGCAGTGTTCCCCAACTTTTTCGGTATCACGGACCACTTACAAAAAATATAATTTAAAAATTCAACCTTTTTCCTCAATTTAAAAAAATATGTAATATAATTATTAATTAAAAAGCTTCTGATAAAAAAAAATATTATTGAAAAGATACAGCATTGTTCACTGTGTAGTTTATCAAATCATTTCTGATATCTATTCTATATAGATATATACAAAATACAGACATTCACAATTAGATAAAGAGATGTTTCGAGCATATTTTTTGAGCTGTTCCGTTGAAAATTCACGATTTGTCTTAACAAACAACGGAAATATTAAAACGGTATGCTGTGACGACGCGAAACTCGGGGCCGTTTTATTTTTATGAAATATAATTTAGCATTGTTCTACTTTACGAACACAAACGAACGTTAACTACGTACGCGTACAAATGTCACATACTAACTTTTTAACAATAAGCATTCGAGTCACGTTGTGTTTTTTGACGTGTCTATATAATTGTAAATATTAATAAGGTTAGAGATATGCGAACGCGCCTCTCCTTTCCATTTTAGAGATTTACCACTTTCTCGGGTTCGCTAAAGAGCACGAATAATTACTCTATGCACATTTTGTGCTCTACTTTTTGCTCTACGAACGCTTATCATAAGACGAAGTAAATAAAAAAAAAAGCAAGGAACTAACGCGGATAGACCAAAGTGAACTTTTTCAAAGTTGAGCAGTTAAAATTGATATCGGCCTTGATACACTTTGATATCTTTTCGTTTACGCAATTCCATCAGGCGAACTGACGGGGCCTTTTATATATTTTTTAACTTACCTTTCTCTTCGTTAGAGTAGTTTCTGGAACGAGATTTATATTAGGATTGTGAAAAACTGCATTTGAGTCGTAAAAATAATAATCGAAAGAATATTTTATAAAAAAAATTCGCACAATATTTTCTATAGCTCCATATGAGTTTATATGTAACATTAAACTGATGTCAAAAAAACTTACTTAACTTATAATTATATTAAAAAGTCGTTATTTTTTATTGAGCAACGTAAATCAATGTTTTCTATTAAAATTAGTTTGATAAAAATATTATTGCAGTAAAATAAAATTTCATAAAATATTTTTACAAAATATGCATATTTATCAGAATCAATACAATAATTATTCAACAATACTGTTTTTGTGTAGTCCTTAAAACTATTTTTTTTCAATGCGAATTTTCAATTTTAATATGACCTTTTGGAACATTAATCAGAACACGTGTTTACTCGTGAATTTAATTAAAATAATTTGTTATATTATACTAAAATGATTAGTATTCATTTTTAAGTATCCAATTAGGCCAAGATTCGTTAAAATTTACAGCATTTTTATTAAAATATTGTATTAAAATACAAGGCAGGATGTGCTGAGAATAAAAATGTAAGCTTGGATCAAACATTTTTATTTTATAAATATTTAATGGTTATCATAAAAGTTTTATAATATAATATATTATGTATATGTAGGTCGTTTGTCAAAATGTTGAAATTGACTGTCGAATAATGGCTATTCCATCATGAGTCAGTATAAATAATTTTCTGTTGTATTTTTAAATACAATTAATAAAAGTATTATAAAAATATAAAAACTATATTTTTATGTTTCTTACTTCAAAAGTTTCTGTAGCAATAAGCTGCAAATTAATTTGTGTATAGTATGTATAGTGCATATTTTTTTTGATCTAATGAAACATCTATATATGTACAAAATTTTGATTGTTCCGACTTTAAAAAATCTAAAAGTATTTTTTTTATATAATATGCAAAAATAAGTATAAAAACATATTGTATTTCTACATCAAAATAATACTTTTTTATTATTTTAAATTCTAAAGATTCGAAAGCTCGTCTTTAAATTAATTTTATGTGAACTATAAATTTTTAATTACAATTAATAATAAGGTGTAGCAATTTTACATTACTTAAATAAAGACTAGCAAAATAATAGTAATAAAATAAAAAATATATTTTTATGATAAAAATTAATTTTTTGACATTAAGCTTGTCTTTAAATTCATTTTATATATTTTTTAATTACAATTACTAACAAGATGTAGCAATTTTATTTTAATATTAAAAAAAATATTTTCACAATAAAAAAATAAATTATTTTTATATTACATTTTTATAATTTTGACATTAAAAGATTCGAAAGCTCATTTTTAAATGAATTTTATATATAATATGTATAACATATATTTTTATTTACATATATTAATATTTGAATTTAAGATAAATGCCACCTAGTAACGGAATAGAGGCGGCGCGGGCGCAAGCGCAGTGCATCGCGGTTCGTGTCTCGAATTTAGGTTCGTAAGTAGAGGTCAAAATGATTTTATCTCGAAAAGTTAGGGTATCACTATATATATATATATATTTTAATATCAAGCATAATTTTAGTTAATTGTTAAATAATCAATCCCTACAACTAATTGAATTGTCTAAAAATCTGTAAAATAAATTTATTATTAATTCTTACAAATTTAAAAATTATATCTTCATATACATATGTATGTATATAAAATCAGTTTTTAATAAACGCGTTTCATACATAATCTATTATGATTAATTCTATATATGTTTATAAAATAAAAAAATATTGTAAAAATCTGTAATTTTATTTATAAACTATTGATAAATTCCAAAGTAATATATAAATTAAAATTAAATTAAAAACAAATTTACATTGAATATTAGAACAATATCGCATCTTTATAACATAAATATGTAGTAAAAGTCTTATACTAATTTTATATATTTTTAAAGCTATGTAATTTCATATATGCAAATATTGCTAAAATATATTTAAACAGTAATTTTAGTTTTTATTAAAATTTTGCACACAGGAGAAAGCTTAAAAGTAATTATGAATATACTCAGTATGCAGTAAAATATGTTGTTTATGTATATTACCTTTTAAAATCTTACTGCGGTTTATTACCATCGTATATCATCGTATATGTTGTAATTTAATCCATACGCATAAAGTAAGATACGTAATTATAGCAAATAAGCATCCTAATAACAATCTATAATACTTTCAAATTTTGATTGGTTTTCATAAACAATTTTTCTATTCGCCATATCTAATTATGAACGAAAAAAATATGTACAACACGCTGGGCGTTGTATTCAGTGTTATTATTTTTATAATAACCATCTCTACGACATAAATTATGTAACGATTGCCGAATAGTTTGTCGGTGTGTACCGAAAGTAACCCAATTTTATAACGGCGCGTTATTATAACGCGATTAACAATTTAAACCGTTAAAATTGCGCTAAAATAATTCTTGGCTAATTAAATGAAATTAATTGGCGGCGGTCAATTCAATTAAGTTCAATGTTATAAAAAATTAATTTGCGCAATAAAAAATATTTTATATATATATATAATTATTTAAATACTAGTAATTAATAATAGCAAGAAAAATAAACACTTAAAATTATCTATTGTGAGAAAAAAAACTCGTAGATGAGATATCGATAATATCTCTTTCTATTGTCTCAATCGAACAATCTGACGTTCGAACCGTACCTTCGTGATTTATTATTACATGTTTGATTATTATTATAGGATTGTGGCATACTTTTTCATCGACGCTAGTATGTGTACAAATAAAAAGTCGCTGCCTCTCGAAAAGTGTTAACATCTTCGCATTCGTTATTATAATACATACACTATTATTTATCTTCGACTAATGATCAACTTTGTACATTATTTCGATGTATTCGATCGAAATGATAGCAAAATCACTTGTGATTTCCACAGTCCAAAATTAGACCTCAATCCGAGTGAAAGTGTATAGTATAAAATCGGTAGTCGGTGCTTCTAAAAATATGAACAAGGCGAGAAAATAGTAAGAGCACTAGAAGAAGTAGAAGTGAAAAAACACCTGGAAACATTATTGTTCTTGCGCAATTAAAATTTGGAAGTGTCGTTGCACCCAAGACAACGCAATTGAATTGGATATATTTAATAAACGATTTATTTTTAACATTGAACCCATTTATAAATGTTATGTAATGAAAATTTGACTACATTAGACTGAATTACTGAAAAACAATAACAGAAAATACAACTTTATAATTGGAAATTTTACATGAAAGTTAATAGTTATTTTTAATCATTTCTTCATCTGCTCTTTATTTTCTTGTATATTTAATAAAGGCATTCGATAAAGTTATTCATGCTTTAATTGTTAAAAATATCTGATTTCAGATTATCTGAAGGTCTGTAATTACTTGACCGATAGATATCAGTTCAAGTATAAAAACTCTTTTTCAGAACGATAAAAGACCTCTACTGGAGAAACAGCAACTTGGATCCATTGCTGTTTTTATTGTTCATTAATGACATAGAAACGCAATGCATCATTCAATATTTTTATTATATGCAGATGACTTGAAACTTTTAAAGGAAGTGCAGTCGATATCGGATTCCCTCGATCTGCAGGAGGATCTCAATTCTTTATAGAAGTGGGCTTGCTTTCAGTGTAAAGAAATGTCACACTTCTGTAGATTGCTCAATAGCTTCGTAGACAACCCTTTGGTGCTCTCGCATCTCCAAATGTGGGCTCCGGAAGGTGGTTATAGTTTTTGGTCGCGTCCACTGTTCAAGTCAAGAACTGGAGCACTTGCCAGCTGATCTCTGGCAAAGGCATAGATGTATTGACATATGAGGTTTTGGTTCAATTCGTGTGAGACAATGCACATCTGCTGAGGTCTGTTCTTTATCTTATTTTCGTGTTTTTAATTATATGTATTATATATTATATACTTTTGGCAAGTGTGACGCATTAGGTTAACCTGTCAGGTCACAATGGTCATAATTTTAATAAATAAATAATTAATAGGATATTTTTTATAGATTACTTATCATCTAGAGATACTTTTTATAGGGGCAATATTAAGTTTTTTCGACTAAAATTTTTTATGTAATCGAACTATTGTATATTTTATAAAAAAAAATTATATTGTTATTTTCAGAACAGTTTTTAAATCGCATACGCCGTTTTAGTATGAATTAGGCGGTCGGAAAATGAGTGCCGATTCTGACCGCGCGTTCGTTAACCGTTAACCTTCCTTCTTGGCCTTAACCGCCATACTTATATGTGACATGGTTTCACTATGCGGAATCAGCTTCATTAAATAAAAATACAGATAAATCACGCCTCCTGCCTGAAAACGAACCAAACAATTATAGAATTAAAAAATAAACAATCTTGGTTGTGTTCGTGCATTTCCAGCATTAATTCAATATTACTATTAAATATTTTTTTAACGTAAAGTGCCATATGAAAAATAATTTATTCGACAGATATGTCCAATGCGTCATAATGACCATAATACAATCAATAATTATTTAATTTAACATTTACAAAATAATTAATAAAACAATTATGGAGCGTTTGTCTGAACAGTGAGCACCCCATGAGTAACTCTGTAATGAATCATGGGGTGTTCACTGTTCTAACCTAATCTGTTGATAAAACTTGTTCGTCGTCATATTTATACATAATTCTAGACTATTTTTGCCATTCAAAATAAAGAAGAATATCACTGTAATTAATAATTGATTTCTTTTTATATAATAAAGCATTTTTATCAATACATATCAGTAAAAATGGAGCGATATTTAAAATAATCACCTTTTATATATATACAATAGAAGTGTTACGTAATTTTTATTATGTTTTGTCGTTTTACTTTTTATTCTCCTCTCAAACAAAGCAAATCAGGTCAATAAAGCGTGGATTAAATTAATCGAAATCTATTTTGCGAATCGATTTCACGCCCGAATTCTAAATTATTTATGTTACATTTCATAATACGTAATAACACCTGTTCTAAGAGTAAGAGGTACTTTTATATTGGACACGTACGCATATAAAATGTAATAATAAACAATTCTCTTAATATTATGAAAATTAATATGCGAACTGAATAAACTTATCGATTTAGAAGCTTGAAAAACATTTTTTACTTAAACTTAAAAATAAAAGATTAAAAAATGTAATAGCAAAACTATATTTTTTTCATTACGCATATACGTAAATTTATAATAATATGCAAAGTATTTTTACCCCAATTTAATTAAAGAACAGACCATTTAATAAATAATGACAAACAGTAAATACATGTCCTGTTTGTTTCTACGAATTCATTTAACGTTGTTCATGTTATTTTTTTCTTGCTCGACTTACAAAGAGAATAATAAAACTCTTGACGAGAAATCAACAGTTGTTGACGTTTGCGTAATAAAAAAAATGAACAGTTCTAGAGATTAGTAAGTAGTGTTTAATCTATTTTTCTCCGAAAACTGCGACAAAAACCCAATTCTTTTCTTCAGTATTTCCATTGATTTGTCTTGAGCTATTATATATTATATATTTAGTAATTACACTCTGATGTAAAAGAGAGATAGTCTCTAGAAACGTGGTCGGATAGTAAAAAAAAGTAAGATCGTGATAACATCCGATATCAATAACAAAAAATAATAAGTTTTGAAATCAGAGTATAATTGTAGGTTTAAATTAAGCTATTAAATCAGTATGGTTATATTATGTAATAAGGTTTTATTTATATTCATAAATAATGCATTTATTAATATAGCTCCATAAACAGTCGATTATAAAAATAAACTAATTTAAGTATAAAATAATCTTTGTAAATTTCTATTTATTAATATAATCTAGTGCAGTGTTTCTTAATTAATAGTCGGAGAAAATTATTAAAACCCGAGTGAAGCAAAATTTATCACCTACAATTTACCGCCAGCAATTATTTGCATAAACAATTTATAGCATGAAAATGATCGATATTTTACCGTCTTTAAGCAATAATAAGTGTTTATAAAAACGCATTTATTAATTAATTGACGGTGTGGCAAGTTTAAAAAAATATTTTTAAACGTATTTTATGAGGTTTAAATTATACGCTGTTCTAAAATATCTATGGAACTCAATTTAAGCGAAAATCAAATAGAGCATAACTAAACCGATTTAAAAAAAAAATTAAGTAAAATTTTGTTTTTAAATATCACTGCATATATTTTTTCAAAAATAAACCATAAAAAATATTTTTACATAAAAAAATTTTATTAATGTTTTTTTATATTTTTAGGGAAATATATACTTTGATAAAAGCAAATTAATTAGTTTTTTATTATATTTTTTTTCATATATTTGCGTAGAGGAAAGCTGAAAATTTATATTTATAATTGTTAATAATTTAGATGATCAAAATGCGGCTGTTGTAGTTGTATTTTGTTAGGATTTAATTTGCGAATTTTATTAGGTTAGGTTTGGGTTTGAACAGAAAATGGACGGTTCGCCACTGTTACAGTATAGTTACATTTTCAATAGTATAAATATATTTTTTTAATCACTAATAAATTTATTTAAATTATATTTGCCTGGTGATAAAATATGCAAGTTATCATTTATACAATTGATATGGCGGCAAACTGTTAGCGATTAATTGCTGGCAGTGTCTTAGTTTAAACATCTTAGCTTAAAGTTGTTTGTATTTTTAATTTTACAATTATGGTGCCAGTTAATTTACATTTTTTAATATAAAAAAATATACATTTCGAGCTTTTCGTTAATATGTATTGCACATAATTAACTTTGTTAAGTGGACGATAAAAAATAAACAGAAAAAGATAGACCTAAAAAAATATGTTGCTTAAAAAATATGTTGTAAATAAATAGTGACAGTAAATTAAATTAGATATTAGTAAATCAAAATAATAATGCAAAAATGTTTATTGTTTAACGTTTCATAATTGACTGTGGCTTAGTAAAGAAATCATCGAAGTGCTCGACAATCACGACTTTACAGTAAAAAAATACGTTATATAAGATATAGTAAATAATCGGTTTGAGTTAACTGTGTATCATTATCGACCGGAGAAATTATACACATTACTTTAATAATTCAATAAACTATTTTAAAGAATATTAAAACCTACGAATTATATAATTTGTGAACTATTAAAAGATATATTTTATTTACGACTATGAACGACCTTGTTAGTTAGTAAAACACATATATATATTGTATATAAAAAATAACCTTAACCGGATACTGTAGCAATATTGTGCGATTTTAATGTATATCTAGATTATATATAATAGATATGTATATTCACGTCAAATGCCATTCTCTTGTTGTTAGTTCCTGTTTTGTTTAATATATGTTTATATACACACATAAATATTGATCATTAAATATATTTTTACGACTAAATTAAAAGGTCTTTTCATAGGCGAAAATCTGTGAAAATATATAAAGGCATTCGAATTTAATTAACATCATTTAGTAATAAAGACGTTTGGTTTTATAAATTTTAAATATTTTATATTTTTTTCTGTGAGTCGCAAAAGACGAAATATGAAATATTAAATAATTTAAAATGGAAATTGTAATATTGAATATATAAAAAAATTGGACAAATCGTCGAAATTTATTAGCGAAAAAGAGGAGCAAAAAAGACAATGGAAGCGAAACGAATGCATTTTACTTTTGAAAGTACATTATCGAGCGGTGATTTTCAACCGCCGAACAAAGTCTGCGCAAAACGAAAGTATATAATTACGCTTACTGAAGAAATCTCTTTCTCTCTCTCTCTCTTTTCGCCAGCGAATTGTTCGATCACGATCGCCGATAACTTATACATATATTTATCGCTTATCGTTTTGCCGGTCGTTTGTTTAACCGGAATCGATGCGATGGAACGTACGGTTAAATTTAACCGGCGTGCAAAACAAACATTACGTAAACACACGATGTGCATACGATAAAGACCGATTCGATTGTAATCTAAGTCTTTTCTTGCGTGGAAAATAAATCATAGAAAGAAACTCTTGTAGTTAATTGTCACGAGGTGTGAAAAGTAGATTGTATACGTGTTGATATGTCAATGGAAGAGTGATAATATACAATTTTATTCGTCACCATTTGCAATCTGAATAACAACGATGCGCGAGGAAAAGTTTAGTACCATACAAAAAATCTTTAAATAATTTTAAAATAATAGATGGGATTTCCATCTCATATAATATTATATATGTTCCCACATTGACATGCTCTATTTACCCTAGAGAAAAACAGCTATTTTCAGACAGAGCCGTGCTTATATTTTTATTAACGGCAGCACTCGCTGATGTCCCGAAATAGCGATGTGACATTTTGATAGGAAAAACTCTGGTATCAGTTACCTGTAGGGTCACCACTGTAGCTAGCTCCAAAGAGCCGTTCCACTATCTGCAACGACGCACTGTGGGGTATTTGCCCGATCTGGGCGGCTAAAATTATTTCTCCACTTTAGTTGATTCCATATGTGCTCTTAGTCAAATATATAATATTATAAGTGTTAAAAAATACATTAAAAAAAAAAAACTTTTTTTTTTATTTTTCATGAAATAATTCATGCAATTTTATTTTAATAAGTATTTAAAGTATTTTTTAAATATTTATTTTAATAAGTATTTAAAGTAGTATTTGACTAGTATTTTATTGTACTCGGTATCATTTTCATTTTTAAATATGTGTATATTTGGTGATTCTAAACAAATTTTTATTTTATTTTATTAGTACGCGATCCACAATTTGAGGTTTACTGATTTTATCATGGTGATCATATTATTAAAAAGTAACAATCATTATAAAACTGTATTTTAAATTTGACGTTAACACGTCACCTAATTAAAAAGTTATAATAGTTTAAAACGTTTAGGTCCTAACTTTCGCGACTAAGCCCCGTCCCATTTTTAAGAATAATGGTATGCAATGTGTTAAAAAACGCAAAAATCCGCAGCTAATTTTACATGTATCATAAAGAGAAAGAGCTAAGCTTTATATTGTATATAATATCTACATTGAAAAGTGGTGGGAAATATAACTAATGAACTCAAAATTATAAAAAAAAAAAATAGGAAAAAGTACTAAAAAAATTATTTTTTCGCTCTTTTATTATAGAAAATTTTATTTTCTGTTCAAACCCAAATCTAACCCAAAGAAAGTTTTTTTAGCTTAGGTTAGGGTTTGAACAGCATATAAACGTTTTGCAACTGTCAAATTATGTTTTAATAAAATACGTCCTAATTAAAAAAATAGATTTACCACATCAATAAGCGAGTTTGTATAAACACATATCATTGAAAATACGCTAGTGACCATTTGTGGGCTATACATTATTTATGCGATTAATTGACGCAGCGGTAAACTGCTATCGATTAATTGCTGACAGTAAATTGCTGGCGATAATTTTTTCCACACTCTTTCTATACATATGAATGTAGTTATTTTATCTATCTCAATTTCTTTTACTGAAAAAAATATTGTCATACCTCCGCGTACTCTTTCTAAAATGATTTATTGCAGTGTTGTTTTAATGACAATTGAGTTGTCTACTTGTCAAAATATAATATCGATTAATCGTATGAGACATAATCTTACATGGACTAGCGACATATTTAATTTTATATCTTTTTTAGATAATTGTAATTAGAAATTATTTTACGTACAAGTCTTTTTTCTTCGAGCGTTTAAAGCATTTTGCAATTAAATTTATATCTTGCAAAGCAATTAAAAAAATGTATTTACAATCTGTCTATTATCTTATTAATTAATGTAGTAACAATATTTTTCTTCAGCCGTTTAAAACGGAAAGCAGCAAATACTTTAAACATGAGCAACTTAATTACGTCCCGATTTCACTTATTCCATTGTCGAAACTCTGCGGTTTTAAATTGTTTAAAATATTTTTTTCACCTACATGACTCATTCTCCGTTGCATTGAAAACATCCACTTTTTCATTACACAACCACAACCGTTATAATGAATACGTGTAATAATTTACATGCACACACACTACATCATGCCATTTATCTCATAATCGATACGATTTCATTCGCGCGTATTTATATTATAAATCAAACATTCGTAATACACATATAGTTAATTAATTGCGTGAAAGGTTAACCTGTTCGTTGCCGCGGCGACGAAATTAATTGCTCTCGCACAGTTATCTGTTTATAAGGTGTGAAATCGTAAAAAATCTCCAGGAGCGATTCCGCAACGTTCGCTATCTATCTATCGTCAGATGATCAATGCAATAAATCAACTAATGATCGATGATAAATCGACGACGCGATCAGTGATTAATATCTAGCAGAATGAGCTTTTTATCTCGAGAGTAGACCTATCGAGCTGTCTGCGACGAGAGATAGTATCGATTGAAAATATTTGGATCGATAAACAAATTAATAATGCTTGTGAGGTGTTAAAAAATATTTTTTTATTATTAAAGTATGCAAAAACTGTTTAAATACAATTCCATTTTTTTAACTGCACTTGACAGTCAGATGTTCAAGCTAAACTATTATCATTAAAATAGGCACACACAATTGATACTCAGAGTTTCGTTTTCATGCGATTTTTATTCACAATCCTCCGTTCTTAAAATAATATACAAAGGCATTTAAAGCAGGTTGAGAATATCATTGAGATGAAAAAAATAAAATTGTCTATTTATAACAGATAAAGTTTAAAATAAAATAATGATTATAAATACCATTTCTGTTTCAGGTGAGCTATGCTTTGTATTCACACAATTCACTATCGATCTCCACTTATGTAAGTTTATTTAATATATTATATACAGGAAAAACATTTATAAGAAAAGTTACATTATTATTTATAAGTTGCGTGATATTTTTTTTGTTAAAAAGATATTTAACTAAAAAATCACATAGGTTGCGAGTCAAATGTTTGGTAACTACTAGATAAAAAGTGACACGAGATTTTTTCATATAATGTTTCGTTCTAAGAAGCTATAAATAGATTTTGTACTAAAAAGCTGCAAAAATACGTTTTTAACAAATTAAAAAAAATACATAAAAATCTAATGTTATTTAAATAAATAATCTATACTCGTTTAGCTTACACTTTATTTTCTATTATTCGCGTTTTAATTTATTTCATAGATATTTATTAACATTTTAATAATTTTGCTTGGTAAATTAAAAATATATAAAATTTCATCTCTTTTTGAAATAATATAACGAGATTTTTTTTCGATATTTTCAACACTAAATCGGCAATAGTAGTGGAGATAAAATAATTTCGCTATACTTTGTTTTATAGGTTTCACCTCAGTCATAATGTGACAATAGCAGTTAAACATATATGTAATGCAATGGGCAGGGATGCTGTTAAATTTAGAAAGTGTCAAATGTGGTTCTGAAAAATTCGTTCCGGGAATTTCGACATGGCGTTGACATTTTGACATTGAATACTATACTCGTTCATTTTTAATGTACTCGATAATCGAGCATTTTGAAAAATACTTGAGTAATACTAAACATATTTAGCTAGAGATACGACGGAACACTTTCTTTTGTGTCTTCGTGTCCTCCTGACTTGTCTTAAGTCAATGGCAATAAACAAGTCATACGAGATTAGGACTTCGTTATAGAAATACTACGTTATAGGGGGGACTAGGCACAAAATTTGAGGTTAGGTTCTTTAAACTGTATTTTGTGAATTTAACAGAATCAAACTTTTTCCCATTTTTATGTATTAAATGACCTTGTATTTAATTTGTAAACATGAGCACGTGTCCTATGTTCTTATTGCGACACGCGCGCGAAGAATTTCCTTGATTTTGCGAGTGCCAGGGGAGTCAAATGCAACAGTTTTTTAAATTATTTTTTTAAAATGCCTACAATGAATAAATACTAAAAAGTAAATATAAATTATGAAACTTTTTCTGCAGTATGTTTTATTTTAGGATATTAATAAAGACCTATTAATTATACTAAAAGAATTGTGTAATTATGCATTTAATTACTGCCAGTGTCTTTTTACAACCTTAATTTCATCACTTTCATTAATAACAGGATAATTTTTTTTATTATCTTCTGTCTGCACTTCTTTTCGAATTATATAATATGGTGCTTGACATTTTTCAAATTGTTTTTTTTTTAATTCAGCAGATTGCTCTGTGGTAAAATCGTATTGAATTAATTATTATATTTACACGGGGTTTGCATTTAAATTTTGAAATAAAAATTTAGCTCACTTTAGAAAGATTACGTATTATTTTAAATGCACTAAAATTTTAATGTTGGATATAAAGTCTCTTATATCATATACCTAAATATATTTTATGATTCAATAATACTTTTTAGATTTGTAATAGATATGTATTACATAATTAAATAATTATAAATATTATAAAAATTGTGATGAATATCCCTGGAATGTTATAGCGTGGCGGTGTTTCGCCTTCCACAGAATACGTCTAGCGAAGTAAAGGAATAAAAAGTAACAACAACTACGCTATACGGGGGAACGTTATAGGAGGGCCTGCCACATGGGGTTTTACTGTACGTTTCTAATGCGTCGGAGCTGACGCGATTTTATTGCTTTGACGTTGATTTTTGCCTTCTAAGAAGTGATAATTCTATTGGTCAAGATTCGGTTTAGATGTTCCGTTTCATAGTGTATATTTAATTGTGATTTTTTTTGTGTTTCAATGAATTATCACAAGCAATAATATTTAGGTTCACAATTATTCGTAATTCAAATATTGAATAAAAAATAAATGAAGTATTCGAATATTAGAATATATTCGTAATTTTTCAGTTTTAACAAATTTTAACCCTTTGCGCTCGTAAGTCGTTACTGTGTCGACATTGTATTTCAAGCATTGAACTCGTACGTTGACAAATTTATTGGTTTTGTGTTCAAGTACATTTTGCCAATTTAAATTTATTAATGGTAAAAAAACTAATGTTAAACACATTAATGAATTTTTAACTTATGCAAATAATTCTAAATAAAAGTAAATTTATTGTAATTTTTTTTATCGGAGCATGGACGAATCATGCCGTGTTAGGACTGCATGGCGCGACTAGTTTTACGTTGTCAATTATTGTTTTTTTCCTTCAAAGGGTAACTATATTTTTATGATATGGGATGAAACGGGATCATATGCTCTAATTGTGCATAATTATTATGTTATATCGTATGTCTGTTATGAAATAAAATTATTAGAAAATTTAGTATGACGGAAGAAAGAGCGAAATGCCGTAATGCAAGCAGAGCTCGCGATTTCGCTCGCACTATTAAAATGAGCGATTGATGTATTGACATTTTCAGCATCAACTCAAATAGTAATATTAGTCTCGAGACATTTGATATATTTTCGAGCTAGTAAATTACTAGATTAGATAAAACAGAATTGGTAATTATTTTCGATTTATTTTTAGAAATTATCCATATAATTACGAATGACGATATAATAAAGGATGTTGAAGGAAGTGACGATGAATTTGATATTAACCGTCAGAGGTATTACTGTGACAGTAATAGTAGTAGGAATGATATTCAGGGATTATATAGATCAAGCCTCGGAAACCTTTTTTGGCTGCGGGTAAAAATAATTAAAACGTGACTATTAAAAAGACTATTCGGGTCAGTGAATATTTTTGGTCCTAACAACCATATACGCGGTCTAGTCGTGACATCATAGCACGTTAAAAAAATTATATTTGCAGAACTGAAATGGGTCACTTCAAATCATCAAACGGGCCACTTGGTGACCCGCGGGTCATAGGTTGCCGAGCCCTGATATAGATAGTCAAGGGATAAACAGTAAGCAAATTCCCATAACGCTTTGGTTAGAGCAGCGATGGCCAAGCCGTGTCCCGCGGGCCAAAAGTGGTCCACTCGAAGGTTTTGACATCATTGACACCGAAAATTATTATGTAAAAAAAATAAATGTTAAAATAATTTTTTTTAATATTAAATAATATATCTTAATTGTAAGCTGTTTATCATATTATTATTAAGTTGTAAAATATTTTTGTGTGGTCCTTCAAAGACATGCATTATTTTATTTGGCTTACCCGCGGATTGCAGTTGGCAACCACTGGGTAGGAGCGTCTTGACGACGTCTCGCGTCCCTTTCTACTAGCACTCACTCGTCTCTTTCTAGCGTCTTGGTAACGTCACTCGGGCCGGCGACTCGCCGTCTCCAGGGTTGCCAGACGTCGTCATTTGAGCGGGACTGTCCCGAGCTCAACAGACAAATTGTTTCTGAAAATCATGATTTAATAAAATTTGTATACGTATAAAAGTGTATCATTAATTATCTATAATTGTATAGTATTTTAAATTATTAAGCTTCTTACTCACTCAAAAACGAAACATCAGTTAGTTAGTATAGAAGGAATGCAGTATATTTAGTCTCTTCTGAAATATCATCCGAAACGAATCGCAAAAATTGCTCTTCTCTCAGTGATCTTTTGTGATTGTAATTTTAATTAAAAAAAAATATTTTTAAACCCCAAAATTTTGGAAAAATTATAAGGGGCGTTGTCCAATGCCCCCAGCGATTGTGAAAATAGTGATATGTGCGAAAGTGATTCTAATTCAAATGTACGTGAACATAGACAGCGTGTGGTGAATTTACTTGCAGAAAAGGTAAAACGCCTATTCAAATTTGGAAAACAAATAATAAAAGATATTTCAGGATGATATTTACTTTTCATAACAGCCAGATGATAGACACAGGAAAAAACCAGAACGATGAAACCTCAATGTGCCGATCAATACATAGTTACCTAATATTTCGAAAAACAATGGAATAAACAAAAACTGTTTTATTCGTTCAGTGTCAATCAAAATTTAAATCGTAACAGCAAAATTAAGTTCAAAGATTTTCTTTTGAGTAAGGCTAAAGGATTGATGCAGAATTCAGTGGAATATATTCCACTTCTGAAGTAATTTCACCAGTTTCTATCACAACTTGCCGTGCCCGTACTGTGGATCCACCAAAAAGGCTTTTGCATAACCTGAAAAATCATCTGTGAATTTAAATAAAATGTGTTAAAAAATGTGTTTGTTCTGCGTATGGAATAAGGAAAGATACAGCATACATGTGCAGATTTTGTGAATTATTGATAAATGTTTTTATACGTATCAAAAAATATTGAAATAGTTAAAAAAAAGTGTAAATAATAAAAAGATATATAAAATGTGATTTAGTGTGGTTTAAAAGTGTAACGGTGAAAGTGAATGTGTCCGTGACAGTTGTAAGCAGAAAAAGGACGCTGAAAAATTGGGTGAGTGCAAATTATATTTTATTATAAACGGATATTTTCGTTTACGGATAAATCGTTTATACAAAAAATTATAGAAGTATTTAAATATAAATATAATTAAATTCTAAATAACTCGTTTGTAACCATGGCAAACAAAGAAGGAATAAAAAATATATATTTATTCGTTCATGACTTTATTCCTCAGAGATTCTTTTAAGCGCAAAAATATATTTTTTTCCCAATTATTTTACAATAAACTAATACGGAATTGTAGCATTTTCCACCTGTTTCTAAATCTGTAAATCGTTGTGGGTTTCTAAATGGTGAGGAAATTTCAAAATAACAAACACCCGGTAAAAATGTTCGTAATTTAGTGGATGATATTTTTTGGAAGTTCTTAGATTACTGTGCTATCTAATTTATCTACATATACCATAACGATTTTACTTTTTAATTTTGCAATAATATACAGAATATTAGGTTGAAAAACTTTGTTAATTGATAACTATATTAACCACTTAAATATTAGCTTAAAACTAAATCTGAACATATTTTGTAATTTAAAATTATATCTAAAAACGTTCTATAGTAATTATATATGGAATGTAAATTAAATTGTTATTTTAGAGAAGTATAGGAAAATTCACCGCCGGCAATTTACCGCTAGCATATTTTACCGTCTAGAAGCAATGAGATGTGTTTATACAAACTCACTTATTCGTTGATTGAGTGACGGCGTGGAAATTATAAAAAAATATATTTGTAAATCAAGACAGTTTTGAAACGTTCATTTGCTGTTCAAACCCAAACCTTACCTGAATTAATTAATCTAATGTAAGTTTAAAAACTGTATTTAATTTAGGAACTTTTATTAGGGTAGGTTTGGGTTTGAACAGAAAATGAAATTTTGACTAACATTAGAGCGAAAAATATAATTATCACTACTTATAGGGCAAAAATTCACGTCAAAAGCTGACTTTATTATAATAATATTAACATTTCTAAGAAATACGAATTAAATTTAAACCAATTTTTGACCAATAGAAGAACGCAAAAATAAATTATCTCTTCTCAGAATTCAAAAATCCACGTCAAAAGCAATAAAATCGTGTCGGTGCCGTCACGATTTTATTGCTTTTGACGTGAATTTTTGACTTCTGAGAAGTAATCTTTTTTTTTGCACTCTACTATTGACCAAAATAAGTTCTATTCGCGCTGTTATTGTGACGGCGCGAATATAAATTGTTTTGAAACTTTTCCTTTTTTCGTTGGAAATGTTTTTATTAAGCGAAATTTTAAAAATTCTATAAAAAATATAACTTTAAATAAGCAACGTTAGCCAAAATTAAATTACACCTATTTTTTTGTATAGAGAAGCTGATACAAATCCACCTTATTATTATTTATATGATATTTAAAATCTCTTAGTTATATAAATATATTTTTTTAGAATTTGATGATTTTTCTACATATTTTGATATGTTTTTTACAATTTGAATCGATAAAATCAATTGCTTAGTTCGTTCTCAAGCGCGCTAATACCCGGGGGATTTCCCTTAACCGTCAGATTTGCTTACGTTTGACACTTCTGTCATTTGTTAAGTGCGCGCGATTAAATAAACAGTGAAATATGTCATAATCACAGCATTGTTGTTAAATTGAACATGATTCAAAATGATCTACCACTTGAATTATAGACAGATAAATAAAACTTCAAATTACGAGTGTGCCAGTAAGTGTTTGGTTATATGAATAATATATCACAGTTATTATAACAAAATTACTATTGACTTTCTAGGATCACATATTAAAAGACAAACAGCAGTGATTTGACAATTAAAGATATACATACCAAAGTTTATTAAACATATTACAATAGTAGTAATAATGAAAAATCTCATCTTAGTGTAAACAAAAAGTTACATTTTACCCACTATATAGTACCGTTTACACTTAATTTTCAGAAGCAATGAAAGATCTAATAACATTTACGTATGGCAAACAATTAACATATGACGTATTGCGATAACTTTTCGGTAAGAAGAGATGCCAATACACGGGTTTAATCCTGTAGGGTTAATTTTGTTCGTCAGTTGTCGTTTAAATTTCATTTTTGGATTATATTAGTAGTAATAATGTGTTCAATGCTTAACTATTGATAAAATGTTTATTATTTTCCAGAAGCAATCATAGAACATTTTGATGACCTATATATATATAAACAAAAAGTCAAATTGAAATCACTGTCAGCAAGTATTATCTTTTTATTAAGAACATACTACATAAGCTTGATGTGACTGAATATCCTAAATTTGTCTGTTCCGAAAGAGAAATGATTGCACAGAAGAAAAATGACTAAAAAACCATGATGTAGCTATTGATTAATCCAGGTATACAATCACATATTTATATTCATTGTAAAATGTCGTCTATTAGATAACACACATTTATAAGCTGGCCGTCGCTCGGAACGGAATAATCTTTTTAATGCAATGATGGTTTTAATTTATTTTGCTTATATACCTTGGTGTATACAATTACTCACTCACTACTCTAAATATTATCACTATATGGCACAAAAAACGTAAAAATCGAAAAGTCGAGAGCCCACGACTGACATTATAAAATTAATTTAAAAATTCAAATATTGCCATTCTCGCCAAATTATTATGTCCTATCATTGTCAGTATTATGTTCAGATTTTAATTATTGTTTATTTTTTAGAAGCCATGACGTGACCGAACAATAAAAATGGAACCAAACTTCTGCAGTTAAATAACCGACTGCATCACAATCGTTGTCACGCGATCATCGTGAAAGATCGAGTCCCCAACTATCAATAGATAAAAAAAATACGTTTTATTAGCATTTATCTGGTTTGATCGATATTAACTTTCAATTCTCATACATACTAAGTATATATTACATGTTCACGGTTAAAACGTGCCTGGTTTATTTGCAATTCGATTAATTATATTCAGTCAAATCTAATGAATATGCGCATTAAATCAGAAGCAATGATAATTTTTATGTATTGTAAAAGGAAAAACTCACTTTTCGGCCTCGGAGCCCATCGACGACTCAAAATTTGAGGATTTCATTACGAAGATTGCTTTATCTAGTTTATTCAATGCATTCTTCTAATATTGAGCTAATAGGTGATATTTTTTGAAAGTTCTTTGTTTATTGTGTTATCTAATTTATCTACATATACCGTAACGATTTTACTTTTTAATTTTGCAATAACATACAGAACGTTAGGTTGAAAACTGTGTTAATTGATGTATTATCAACTGGGATGTTTAGATTTCTTTTGATTGAATTGGTTTTATGTTTACCTAGCCAGTTTGTCCCTGAAATTTATTTCTGTTCAATAAGTATGATATAACATAAAATATTATTTTTTATATGAAATTAATAATTATGTTTCTTACATTTAAAAAAAAGACTTGATATTATAATATATATTTCTTAATGCACGAAGGTCCTTTTTTATTCCATTTAAGAAACGTGTTATAGTTTTATTTTTGCGGATTGTCCTAGTAATATTGTTATTCAAATTAACACCTCCGTAGATAATTCCCCTAGCCGTACCTGTTTTCTTATACCTTGTCTTTAAATTTTCTCTATTTCTAGTATTAGATTTATGTACATATTTATTTATTATTAAATAATTATTAAAATACTCTGGTAACATATTATTTTCTAAACGCTGATTTACACGCTGCCAGTTGCTGGCATGCCAGCTGGAAATTGACTGGCGGGTCACTGGTATGAGACGACTGGCATTCCAGTCCACTCGCGCCTTACACAATGCCGGCAAGTGATAGAATTATTGTTGCGAAAGAGCTCTATTCACCTTGCGCCATTACGGTAGTGTGGTGGGATGGGGAGCTGGCGCTGCCAGCTCTTGGCATGCCAGTGACGCACTCGCTTCTCCAGTGACAGGCGTTAAGCATTTACACGGTGCTAGTCGCTGGCATCCAGTGACCGGCAACCTCCACTGGCGTGCCAACTGGTATCGTGTAAATCAGGCTTAACTTATATATAAATACTAAAACATTCATCTTCAAAATTTCTTGTACATTTAACCATTCCAATCTATCAATCATACTTCTACAACTAGTAAATCTATTCTTATTTAAGACTACTATCATTGCCCTATTATGTAATTTTTGCAACATTTGCTTATCTAATTTATTAAACATATCTAATATTGTCGTACAATAAGTAAAATGGGGCAATATGATACTTGTGTAATTTTTTTTGTGTTTATACTTAACATATTTTTCATTCTGGATAATATGCCTATTTTTCTATTAATTTTTTTTAATATGTAATTACAATGTTCCTTAAAATTTAATCTACAATTAGAGTACGCTCGGGATAAGGATGCCCGTTTGTTATTGTGTGCGTGTACATGTATATGAGAGGGAGAAGCAATGTAGCGTGTACTTCGTTGTCTCGCTTTCTCTTTTAAGGACAGTTGCTGATTCGTCAACGCTGGTATTCGTCATTAAAGTGCAGTGTGGCACAGAAGTTCGATCTTCTCTAGTGATTTATTTTAAATAATTTTGTGTTGATATTGGTTTAAAACCCAGATATGCCCACTGTCCCATGGGTAGGTCACTAAACTCGTGCCACTGTTTTTTATTAATTAATGAAATTTTAAGAGAACAAAATTTCTTGGACATATCTGGGTTAATTGATATCAAGGCTTGAAATATACACTGTAAGTTATTCGTTCTCTTACCCGTGGATTAAAATATTTTAATTATTTTTCCATTAATCTATACGTTGTTGGTGTTTTTGCACTATTCTCTGTAAGGCTTAAAAAAGTTATTATTCTTATCGTTGCGCCAATGATAATTTTTTAATTTATTCAATGGATTCTAATGATTTAATAGAGTCGTCGAGCCATTAAACAAATAATTTCTTTCCCCATTTTATATCTTTTTGCTTTTGAAGAATAGCTAAATACTTCATTATTTTTTGACTAGTGAAAGATTTTGAATTTTGCAAATATTTAATTAATAACATCAATGTCTGGTTTCTTCGATTATATAATATATTTTTAATTGTCCGTTGAAATTTCCAGCATAGCTCAGATGTATGTATTATATGTTAAATAAACATATATTTTCTTTTAAAATAAAAAAATTAAATATTCTGAGCGAAATTATTTTGAGCCACACAGTTCAGGCACACAATAACAAACAGGAATCCTTATCCCGAGCGTACTCTACTCCTAAATATTTTATATTATTATCTAACATATATTTATAATTAATAAACATACATTTAGTTTTTAAGTACATTCTTTTTAGTCATAATTCTATTATACTTAATTCATTATTGGAATTATCTACAACTTCTTTAATATCATCACCTGTGTTAGATGTATTTTAAAACTTTTTACATTATTAACTATGTCATTAATACATAATATAAATAACAATGGTCCCAATTTGTGGTATACTGTGAGATATTAATTTCTCTTTGGAATATGCATAATTTATTTTAACTTTTTGTTTTCTTTTATTTAAATACTTATTAAACCATCTTAAAACTATTTCACTTACACCGATATTCTCTCATATCTTCAACATTATTATTCTATCTATTGTTTCGAAAGCTCTCTTGAAATCCAAGAAAACTGCTCAAATGATTTTGTTTGTATCATTTATCGGTATTTCTAATGCAGTCTCAGTAGGATGTTTTTCTCCGAATTCCGATTGTTATTCACATAGGATGTTTTGAGAAATAATAAAATCCTTTAATTGTTTGATTATCACTTTTTCTATACAAGGCAACATGTTAATTGGTCTCATTTCCTTAATCTTTTTACTGTTTTTTTTTAAAGTATAAACTACAATAGTAGCAATCTTCAAATTTTCAAGTATTTCTCCTTCGGAGAGTGCTTTATTTATTAAATAATTTAATTAAATTACATTTATATCAAACTCATCTGTACTGGTTACTTTTGTTAATTTATATATTATGTTATGAATTTCTTCTAATGATACTGATTTAAATTTACTAAATTTTACATTCAATGCTTCATTATTATATTGTACTAAATTACTAAACTTAGGCATTGAATTCACAATTTCTTCTATACTCTCAATGTAATATGTATTCATGAGAATCTTGATATATATTTCCATCAATTTCCAATTTTATATATGGGTATCTTATAAATTGTCTTAAAAAACTTTTTTTTTTAAATGTCTCAAAAATACAATTGTGGAAAAATATGGTGAATACATAATTTAGTAAAAGTATTGCAGGTCTTTATTTTTTACTCATTTAACCCGCACCTTAAAAAACGCAGACTTGTGCAAATACTTGATATAACGTCAAGATTATTTTTTCACAGCAAGATACGTTATGAAAAAAAATCGAATCTGGTAGTAATTAACTCATTTCGCTACAGCTCTTGTTCTCAGATAACATTTTTATTTATTTATGTATACATAATATTATGCCTTTATTGTCGCCTTGTTTTTTTTTATTCATTCATTCTTCTCGTTTTTCTCTCGACTCTCCGTTTCGTCGAATTATTGTTTCGCCGTCAACCTGTGATACTGTAATGACATAACGCGTTGAATAATACGCGGAATAAGGCTAGAATTAGCATAAACATAAATTTTAAAGACATTATATCATTATAGTATCAAATATTTTTCTTCTCAGAGGCACGTGGCCTCTGTCGTCGTTTGTTGCATTAGCTCCTTTTTGTTGTCGGTTGTGAAACGTCAAAAGTCGAGTTGCGTTTCCGGCATTACATTTAGGAAGTTCAAAATATCAGATGCGAAGAAGCGAACAGTCAGATTTGCATAAGGATGTCGGCTGCTATGCTAGTGGGTTACGTGGTGTATTGTAATTGAAATTAGAAAAGAACGTTTTCCATACTGGATATGATAAACCGGAAGTGCTCGAGTTTAAGTAAACTCATACCTAATTATACTGTCCTTTTTAATTAAATTGTACTATTATAATTGCCATAAATATATTTTTTAATTTCTTTGCAATTATTTTTAGTCGATTTGGGTAAATTGTTAAATGTTTCGAATGCAATATATTTTAAAGAATTTGTGCTAAACTTCACAGAAAATGCTTGAGTGATGTGTAAATCATCGGCAGATCTAATTCTGTAGCTGTTTTCTAAATTTAAATTTAGTGATTTTTAATCGATTTTTCCACTTTTTTGGTTACCAGTATTGGTTCATATTTTGGAAGAATAGTTAAAGGAAAATTATAGTTTTCATATACATATGTATGTTTTTCTTGTGAGCATCGGAAAGCAAATGTAACATTTTTTATAGCACTGTTTTGAATAAGCTGAAGTGATTTTAATTTGAATTTACTTGTAAATCCCCAAACGCAAGACATACATATATGTCAGAAGACTATGAATATGATTAATCTAGTTTAATACGATTATGTATTTGAAAACTATAAAATTTTTGACATTGATGATATGTTTTTATTATTATATTATCAATAAAATAAATTTAATACAAGAAATGTTAATAATTTAACGATATGTACAGAGGAATACTGTATTAAAAAATAAATTATATTTATGTTATATTTTATATGTATTTTTTAATTATTTTTGCTTTCTGTATAAAAACTTAGCTATATTATTTTATAAATTAAATGAATATGCTACAGGATGCTTCTTTCCCACGACGAAGGTATATGCGTCTGCGTCTTTGTATCACAATTGTAGTTTAGCAAGATAACGAGCTAATAAATATAATATATGTTATTGATTCAGGTAAAAAAATAAAAAAAAGACCAAAAAATTATATTTTAACTTTAAACAAAAGAAAGAACCAAACAATACATATTTGAATTAAGTAACACAACAAAATGAGTTCTTATTTAGTAACATTTATTATTTTTATTAAGTAAAAAGACTGAAATTAATACTTTTATTAAGTAACAAAACAAAATAAATATTCTTATTTAGTAACAATTAATATTTTTATTAAGTAAAATGACTAAAATTAATACTTTTATTAAGTAACAAAACAAAATGAGTTCTTATTTAGTAACATTTATTATTTTTATTAAGTAAAATGACTAAAATTAATACTTTTATTAAGTAACAAAACAAAATGAGTTCTTATTTAGTAACATTTATTATTTTTATTAAGTAAAAAGACTAAAATTAATACTTTTATTAAGTAACAAAACAAAATGAGTTCTTATTTAGTAACATTTATTATTTTTATTAAGTAAAAAGACTAAAATT
This sequence comes from Plectrocnemia conspersa, assembly GCF_051122295.1. NCBI lineage: Eukaryota > Metazoa > Arthropoda > Insecta > Trichoptera > Polycentropodidae > Plectrocnemia > Plectrocnemia conspersa. The sequence goes on along the minus strand of NW_028277170.1, from coordinate 24,435,505 downwards.
AATACTTTTATTAAGTAACAAAACAAAATAAATATTCTTATTTAGTAACAATTATTATTTTTATTAAGTAAAAAGACTAAAATTAATACTTTTATTAAGTAACAAAAAAAATTGCATACTTTTATTAAGTAACAAAACAAAATAAATATTATTAGTTAGTAACAATTAATATTTTTATTAAGTATCAAAACAAAATGAATATTCTCGTTAATTAATTAACAATTAATATTTTTATTGAGTAACAACAAAAATAATACTTTTAAAGTAACAATCGTAGAACGATATAAATTTTACAAATATTTAGTCTACTTTGTTCGCCGCCCCTGATATTATGTTAGTAGGCATGAGTCCCATCTGATCAATCGTAGTTAGGAATATTGTTATTGGTAAGTTGAGTATAGGCTGCATTATTATTACGAACCTAGGTGCATTCCTAGACAGCACCAATGTAGGAGTGTTAACTCTCTCTCTGCTCACAGTTAAATTCCGCATCATCTTCTTCGCCACTGATCGCGTATAGTGTGTATTAGCTCCGGTTCCTGTGGCCGCCATTTGATTCCTAGCCAGCACCGCTATAGGAGTGCTAACTCTCTGAGGGCCCATAATTAAATTATGCGCTATTTGCGCCGCCGCTGATATTATTGTAGTGGGCGTGATTCCTGTTGGGGTGGCAGTCGTAGCCGACAGTTGATCAATCTTCGTTATTATTACGCATCTAGGTGCATTCCTAGGCAGCATCACTGTAGGAGCAATATTCGAAGGCCAAACATCTCGATACCACAGGTCAGAATAGCAACAGTTACTATATGCACTTCCTCGGCCCGACCAGATGTATAGGCGCGTCCCGATAGCGACTGCGATATGACCGGCGCGGGCCTTTGGCTCATGTTGGTTGAAGTCCGGATCTAGCATAACCCAGCGCATCGCTTCCAGGTCAAATTTGGCTAGTGTGTTGCTGCAACATAAGTTGTCGGTGCTATTACCGAGATTCTCCAAGCCGCCGAATACGTACATGTTGTTGCCGATGATAGTAGCCGTGTGCAACGAGCGCGAGATTGGAGCAGGCCCCTCGACATCGGGCTGCGACCAGGACATGGAGTCTATGTCCAGCACCCACAGATCGCCGAGCTGCGAGCCGTTCATGCCGCCATAAATGACGAGGAAGGAACGGCCCGAGTAGTCCGTATATGCAACGCAGCTGTGCAACTCCCTCGGCGGAGGCGACCGCCCATTAGTAGCCGGAATGTTCCAGACCGCGTTCTTCGAGTCGGGTGTCATCTTAAGCGTGTATAATGCATCGCTATAGTTTTGAAGTCCACTAAGGATCCCACCGAACATATAGATGGTGCCGTTGATAAGCGTTAGGCTGTGGCCGGCTCGCGGGGAGGGTTCAATGGCGCCCGGCAAAGGTTTCAGCTGACGGCACGACCATTCGGGAATAAATAGTTCGTACAAGTCATTTGTGCAAATTTCACATTCCAACAGCCCGCCGAAGATAAGCAGACTCATTTTGTGGGAGACAACGCCGTAGCCGGTGCACGCAGGCGGTGTCACGCCCTTACTTATCGTAGGAGTGTACCAAGAGTTTTGGGTCACATCGTACACCTGGAAGTCTTGTAATAAAGACCCATTATTGCCCCCGAAAATTATTATAAAGTTACCGATAGCTACAGCGCGGTGGCCGTGCCGAGGTGTCGGCTGAGGTCCAAGACGGGGCACTTTTTTCCATCCTTCGCTCCTCGTCGTCATGCCTAGAGTCTTAGGTTTCGTTTTTGTAAAATGTCAATGTCCGGCATCACTAGCTGTCATTAGTAACCAAAATGCAAACTCCATCACCGGTAACCGTCTATCTATTTCTAGTTCGCAACACTATGTAACTATAGTCACTAGTCAACTAATCGAGGGCTCACAACCATCAACCCTTAGTATCACGATTTCACTTTCAAATTCACTGCGTGCGTTTTTCCCGCCGCCGCCGCCGCCGCCTTTTAATAAAACTTTTTGCAGTGGCGCCGTTCGCGAATCACGATTTTATTATTGCATACGTCAATCGTAAATTTGGTAAATTAATCGGCACACAATCGAAATTTGCGAATTCGCTGAAATTACGCTGCGGGCGCAATTTTGAACTGACATAAATGTCAGCGTGCCGCCACTGTGTAATAGTTGGCCAAAACTACTAAGCGCGCCGGCCATTATTTAGAAAGAAGTTTTAATTCAAAATAAATATTAAAAATAAAACGCATTTCATATATTTCATTTATTATATTATATCTTCATAATAGAATAAAGTAATAAAATAATAAAACAATTCTCATAAGTAAAAAACTTTTATAATCCAATATGATTAATATTAGAAGATTTCTTGAATAAATATCGATTAAATACCATTCAATTAGAAAAATTAAATTTCGGGACATATTTAAATTATTTACAATAAATGTAATATCAAAATTATCATTAAATATCATATAGTTGGATTTTTTTCATTGGTTATTAATTTTTTTAATTTCATTCATATACTAATATGGATCAAATCACTCTGCATTTTTCTTTGCGTGTTTTTGTATATTAACACTGTATTATCACCATATAATTAAATTCTTCTTGCAAGTTTACATAGGGTTAAATCATTTATGTATAGATGAAATAATAAAGGTCCCAAAATAGAACCCTGTAGAATTCCACACTTCACAATTTAATACAAATACTTGTTGTCTATTATTTAAATAGCTTTTTAATAAATTCAGCGTTGGTTGTACTATTTCAATATGTTTCAATTTCTCTAATAATATTTGGTGTTCTATTGTGTCAAACGCATTTTTTTAAGTCTAAAGTTTTATTTTTATCGTTTAAGTTTTGTTGTATTTCATTAATTAAATCAAAAGCTGCATATTTTGTATTGGATATGTTTCTAAATCCGTATTGTAAATGTGCTTTTTAAAAAATACTATTGGCTAATATTGCTTCAAAATTTATAGATAGAACTGGTAAATGTAAGTAAATTGTTAGTGATCTTCTTATCGTCAGCTTTGTATTATACAAAGGAATTATTTTTGCGATTTTTATGCAATAGGGGAATATTTACCTTCTCAAACATTTATTGAATAATTTTACTAAAATAGGAGCAATTAATAATTTAATTGTTTTAACCGTTATGACATCAGTTATTTTTAACTTATTTGTATATGACTTCTTTTAATTTAATATCAAAATATAATAGATCTGTTAACTTGAGCTATATTCATGATAGTGTTTATATCATCAATGTTAATCTGTATTTGATCTGATTAAGATTAAATGCATATTGAATTTACTTGCTATTCTTTTTTATATGTAATTAAGACTCCATTAATATTTAGAATAACATTTTTCCCATTTTTATTTTCTGGAGTATTTTTGTTAATTGTTTAAATACTTTTCTATGTTTTTTTTTAAATTTATTTAATTTAAAACAAAAATTGTGTACTAAATAAATAATATTCTTTATTTATAAAGAAAAGTCTTAGAAACTTTATTTTTAAGTTAAAAAGTCTTTGAGTCGTCTCTAATAACAAGTTAAAAACTTGGAGGTTCAGTGTTACTGGAGCAAATTTGCGGAATGCGAGCAAGGGCTGAAGTTGTATTTATAACAGTGACGCGGCAATCAGGGAAAAAAGGGGGGCGATCAACGTCCCTATTCTTTCTCATTTCCTTGACCATTAAGGACGATTTGAGGCGGAACTGGAATCTAATAATATTTTATTATAGTTGTGCATTAGGATAGAATATGCATTTATTTATAAAAAAAATATTTTTTAAATTTATTTATGAAGCCGTTGTATTATTATTACACAGCACACATTATAAACAAACTAATCACACATCAATACGCGCGTGAACAAATATGGATTAGAATGTCATTCCTAGTGCGTTATTCGAGTCGTAGAAATCGAAAGCGTTCGGATGAGAGACGCCAAAATAGAAATTGCGGTACGTGGGTTGCGATTATTATAAGTTGACAGATGATACGCAGAAAAAATATCGTCGGTTGTCAACCGATATGCCGTCGGTTCCGATATGCCGAAATAAATTCACGGCCCAACCGACGGTGGGTAGAGAGTTTCGAAATGTTTTCCCGCAAGCGAATGCAGTCACCTTGACTTTAATATTTGATTATATCGAATCGCAGCTGGAAAACATCTCGCGTGTGTTGTATAATGTGTTGTCATAAAATATATTTGCGTCAATATAGTACCAAATGCTATTCGAATTGAGATAGTGATAGTGAATAAAATGCACTATTTAATCTATAAAAACTATATTCATTTTAGATATAATTTCTAAACCGATGTAATTGGAATGATTGTTCAGGTTTTATGAATTAACATTTATATATAGAAATATAGATTACGCTATTAAGTGGTGGGGTCAAAATGACAGTTCGCTGGAGTGTCGAGTTGAATTGTTGTCAGCTGTGATTTGTCGCGATAATGCTATACAATCCGCTGATGTGACTCTTGTTCGTCTCTGGAGCGTCTGACCGTCTTCCTCTCAAGTGTCAGATTTTATATTGCTGGTTTAAGACGTCTCCGGCAAATCACAGATGCGAATTTTGGCGGGTCGGTTGCATTTTTTCTGTCGCAGTTTATATTCTTTGTTCTGTGGTTAATTCAATAAATGATTATAATATAATAAACAACCACTTTGTAATTATTTTAATGTACTATAATATAATTTATGGTATGTATGATTTTTAAACGTATTATATTATATTAGCTCATGTCTAAATAATCTAGAGCCGGCTCTGAATGAAAGTATTTTTTTAAGTCTAAAATAATTTACAGCTATGACCCTTTATGGCATTTTAATAACAATATAAATTAAAATCTCAAAATCTAATTAAAAAAGGATTAGTTTCAACTTATCTCAAAGTCGAAATCGATGGACCGAATGACTTTCGCTTGATCTTTGAGTGCGCAGTTTCGACGCTGACAAACGCATTTAAGCACTCTCTTTTTTGTGAATGAGTCTTGAGTCCCACTTCTATGACGCTTCTTCTAACTATTTACAGTAAAATAAATGAGCCACTGCTCTGAAAATATTTTTTAGATATAAAATAATTTACCAAGAAAAACTTTTAACTACAGAATAACCGAGTTAAATCATCTGACATTTTTTGAAATAAAGCCTTCTTAAGATTCGAATTATGTAGTAGAGAATAATTAAATGGTACTTTAGAAATATATAAATATTTTATGAGCAATGTTGTTATATTTTTTTTACGAGATTCTATCTATCGAATCAAATCTATAATTATTTATATATTAATTAATGATTGAATCATGTTTTTAATAATTTTTATGCTCGGCACACGATCGAATCGTGTCCTTATTGACCGATTTAGCGCTGTACGTTTTCAATCATATAAATCGTCAAAATATACCACAAATATACGTATGTATATATATTTCATTTAAGAAGCGAGTATACACAGTTAGTTTGTTGCATAAATGCAAGAATAATCATTACCACATCATGACATACTGTCAATAGAATCATAACCGGTTTGTTTAGCGAGAGGACATAAAAACTAATTCAATCGAGCACTCGGTTTTTTTACTGTTTCTTCTGTATGAGTTTTTTGCGTATCGGCGCTTCTGGCAATAGAATAAGACAATAAAAATAATTAATTATGAGGTTGTATATTAATACGTAACAGTGTGTGGAAATGTGTAATGTGTATGAAAAACAAGTGTTATACATAGGTATAATAAAAACGTGTAAATAATAATGAAATATATTTTTCTTCTATTAAACATAATTTTATTTTTTAACAAACACATAATATTTATTTATTATTTAATTAAATCTGATTAGTTTTAATGTTTATAAATATTATAAAAAAATGTACAATAGATACCATAGTATCTATTGTACATTTATATAAATAAATAAATAAACTGTGTTACGTATATTCGCAATTCGTTACACTAAAACCGACAAATCGAACAATTATCAAAGTGAAACTCTAACCGCTTGTTTTGTATTATGTTATGTAGTACTGTGTTTTTATTGTTAGTAAAAAATACAATAAAACATCTTATAAATTTATTGGTTATCAATTGTGAAAATTCTCATCTGATTTATTCAGCTAATTTTTGCAAATTGTCCTAAGAATATTAATATACTAATTTACACCTCCGTACAATATTCCTCATCTGTAAATTGTCTCTATTTCTAATATTAAATCAATGTATCATAACTTATGATTGATAAACTTATTGTTAAAGAAACACTGTTTATTTTAAAAAATACTTATATGAAATATATAAAAAATGTCATTGACTCTTTAATATTATACATACATATAAATAAGTTTCACACGACCTTAAATGCCCGAATCGAATATAACTATTGCGTTTTATAGCACAGAATGCCTTATAAGAGAATACATTTTAATACGACTAATTAGTAAACAGTCACTAATAAATATTTTATTTAATTATAATATATATATACATATATATAAATTCTTATTGTATGTCATTATAATTATTAACTCAAAAATTTGTATTGTTTTAATTAAGTCCAAAATTTTGTGCTGTGTATCCGAAAGCATAAATGGAAATAAATAATAAAAAAATATAGAAGCGAAATTCCTATTGTAAGATCATCGCATTCTTATGATTCTGTTTTAATACAGCAATTAAAAATCGGTGACCGTCTCATTACTGTATTGTGCAATTATTTTACCACATGGCTGCAGAAAGAACGGTCTATATTTACACTAAACAAGATGTTTTTCTATTTTTACGTTTTTCAATACTTTGCTTTGATATTAAAATTATTTTATTTAATTTACTTTAGAGAAGTAGATACTATGTATACATTTTTTTGGTACGATCTTTTTTTTAAAACAAATGACATTTGGCCGTCAAAGCAGATTATGAAGGGCCGTTTTGAGGGAAATTCCGAATGCATGCGATTCCGATTTAAAAAGTTTCTCACATTTGAATTTGATAACGCTTTCACACGTGCTGAATTAACCATTATGTATGGCTTTTATAAATCAAATTTTGATCCATCTCAAATATATTTTTTTATAAATGAAAATAATTTCAATTTTGTCTCATTGGATTTAAAATATATGTTTTTAATTAAATTATAATAAAGCAAAAGGATTATTTTGATTGCATTTATAATGCTTAAGCATAATTTAAATTGATTTTTTTTAATTCTATATATTATATAATACCACTGTCAATTGAAAGACAAACAATAATATTAATAGCATTTAGTTTTTATAGTCAGTAAATTCATATTTATGGAGTTTTTAACTGACAGTTGCAAATAAAATATTTTCAATTAATTAGACCACCATATGTGAAAAAGGTTTAAGACGAAAAAAATATTTTTGTACAATATTACGCTATTGGAAGGACAGTTATTAATTTTGTCGTAACAGCAGATATTAAAATACGTCTTAATTAAAAAAAAATAGATTTGCGTCACTATCAAGCAATCAATGAATAAGTGAGTTTGTATTATATTTATTTCTAATTATATTATCAATAAATTATATGTATTGTTTGGCGATAACATATGCAATCAATTGACGCGGCGGTAAACTGCTAGCGATTAATTGCTGGCGGTGAATTGCGGGCGATAAATTTTCTTAGACTCTATTTGAATTTTCACGCAAAATAAATACTTGCACATCATTATATTTTTTTGCAATAATGACTCCGTTATTGTAACCTTGTCCCACACAGTTAATAACATTAAATTTTAATTCGGCTAGCAATTTCTTCACTCGTTTTATCTAAAAAAATATTGAAGCACATAAAACGCTCTTCAATTGAAAATTATAATTCGCACTAACTTGCCGTAACGAATAATTAATATGTTTTTTCCTTATGAGATGAATTTTGAGTCGCATCAGCAATAAAAAAAAATATTAAGCCTTCTTAACTTTTTCAATGAAACATAAGATCATATTTACCTTAAAGTTTAACTAATATTAGACTGATATTCAATAAATCAGATCAAAAATCGTCGGCTCTTTTATTTGATCAATTATTTCATTTAGAAGCAATTTTTTATTCATCTATCAGCCAAAGCTCTTTAATGTGAACTTTCTTTATGTTAAAAAGGTTGTAGATTATTTAAATAATGCATTAGGTATAATATAAATTTAGTTAAAAAATAATTTACTTGAGCAAAAAATAAATTTTAAAGAACATTGTAATTATAATACATATTAAAAAAATAGTAGAAAATATGTTAAGTATAATATAATAAAAATAAAAAATATTTTCAGTGCCTTCCGGAAGTATAAAAGGTTATTAATCGTAGAATGATGCGGATGAGAAACGCGTTATTGGTCCACTAAAGCTTGCTTGCAAGTGAAAAGGTTAAGCTAATTTTTATTTAAAAAATAGTTATTATATTATATTTGAAAATCGAGTCAATGTCATCTTTTTATTGATTATATACTAGTTTATTTATAATATGTAATGCACTGTTACGAAATAACTATCCTGAATCAGTGGCGTAGTCATACAATTATATAGTACAAAATCTGTAACATAATAAATTATCAGTTCAGATAGTATATGTATATAAAAAAATGTACAAAACAGTTTTCAAGTTAATGAAATATGTTAACGGTTATCTTGCATTTTATTATTTTAGCACTTGATTGACTCGAATAAGCAATGAGTAACATCTGGTGTAAGAAACTAACTACATTTTTGGATCGAAAATATTTTTATTTATGACCGGCCGGATCATAAATTGTTGTTTATTGTTTTCACTAATTTCTAGCGCGTTCAATTTAAGAAGCACATTAAATGAACGTCGCGATTCCATCGCGACGATACCGCCCCTAAGTGAGTGCCTCCTGGGGCGTTCCGTCTCTCTTAGCTACGCCACTGTGTATAATGAACATTGTATATGAATAAAATTTGATTCATATTAACGATGAACATATTTAATTAGTATACTGTTCTCTTCTTTCTGAATCGATGTTGAATATTTCTAGCACCCACATTTCTGGGGCAAACACTGGGGCGTTAGTTTCTAAATACATACACTAGTTATACGAAGCATATTTGAATGTATAATATTCATAAATATATATTTATATTTATATATCGAGTCGCCGTGGGTACTTTTTAATATTTAAAGTAATTATTGACGTGCGAGTAGTGTGAAAGGGAAGTTGTCGTGGCCATGGACTCGATGCCGGTCATATATCAGACCAGAAAGTCAGATATTTTTATTAACATAATTGATTTTGCTAGATTTCGTTAGATTATGCATGTTTCGAAGTGCAGCGATAACATATTCACAGCTCACGATTAGAACGTTAACGTTGCGGGCCGACACTGCGAGCATTGATTTCGCAGATTGTGATCTAAACATGAATAACTAAAAAAAAAAACACACAACAGCTTAGTATTTCGTGATGTCTGTGTTATTGTTGTGTTTATTATATTTTAGATTGGACTGCTAAAGAAGCCCTAGAACCAATTTTATCGGAGGTCATTGAAATTTCAAGGAACTGTGCTTTGATATACATAAGAACAATCAATGTCGTTTTTACATTCATAATATTTTATTATTATAATTATTTATTATAAATCTCATAATGGCCATTATACAAACAATATTTATATTATATACCTAAAATGAACGAGCACCGTCGCACATCATTTTTTCCAGCCCCTCATAGCTATCACCGAAAACACACCTGAGCTCTAATAAATGAAGATTGGATGAAGTATATTAAAATCGAACTTTGGTCAATAGGAGAACGCAAAAAACAATTATCACTTCTCAGAAGGCAAAAATTCACGTCAAAAGCAATAAAATCGTGTCGGCGCCGTCGCAGTGGGAACGCTCGGTAACGAGCGTTCCCACTGCGACGGCGACGTCACGATTTTATTGCTTTTGGCGTGAATTTTTGACTTCTGAGAAGTGATAATTGTTTTTTGCGCTCTTCTATTGGTCAAAATTCGGTTTAGATGTTCCTTATAAAATCTTTACTTCTTGGAAGTCGAGAAATTATTATAAAAAAGTCAGCTTTTGACGTAAATTTTTGACTTCTGAGAAATTATAATTGATTTTTGCGCTCTTCTACTGTGCAAAATTTGATTTAGATGTTACTAATTTAATTATTACTTCCTAAAAACACGATTTTATTGCTTTTGACGTGGATTTTTGACTTCTGAGAAGGGATAATTATTTTTTGCGCTATTTTGGGCGTCGCTATTCAGAAAATGTTGAGTTAAATAGTATTTTATTTAATAAAAATAAAGATGTACATAGATTTAAAAGTAGAAATAGAGATTATTTACGGACAGGTAGGAATAAAAAAATGAGTACGGCCAGGGGAATATTGTACGGTGGTATGAATTTCCTGCATTAAGAAATACATTTAAATATTACAGTCTGTTTTTTTATTGCTTGCTGGTGTATAAACAACTTGTTATATTTGCTAAATAAATTATTAAAATAAATATCGGGCGTATTTATTAAAATGGCGAGTTTCTTTGCTCTTTGTATGTTTTTTTACTAATCAATGTTCTTATTTTTCTTAATAAATTATTGTACCTATATAATCCTTATATAATATAAAATACATAAATATTTTTTCATTATAAAATATACTTTTTAACTATTATATATGAATTAAAATAATTTTATTTGCCCGTTTTATTTGAGAGTTAGTCATTAAATTCGTTGCTCTAATGTTCTATTGTCAAGGCGCTTTTTAACAATGTTTTTATTATTTTATATACATACTTCTCAATAAATTTAAATTTAAGTATATTAATTTTTTTGAGCCATCCCGTATTTATACAATTCTAATAAACTATTAGAAGCAAAAAAATCCGGAATCATTTTTCCACGAAACAAGTGTCACTTTTGTTTTACGCGTGGCATTAATTCCATACGAAAGTGTGAGTAAAAACGACCGGTATGTGTACGTATGTATATATGTGTGTATAGTAATCCACCTGTAGGTTAATTGCATTTTTTTGTCGCTCCGGTTTTGGTTGCGCGCGGACAGGAAGCGCGGCGGCATGTCTTCGCTCTCGATCGGGGCTAAGTAATTTCGACCGGCCAGCCCGTTCGACCGGAAACTGTTAAAAGTGAAATTCATACCCGATGGCCATTATTACCGTTCACTTATGCAACCCTATTCTGTATTATAATTGCACTTGTAACGCGCACCGCATATCTATATATCGACTGCTGGGTGGTCTGGCCCGAAAAATCAGTGCATATATATCTCAATCTTGCCATTTTTGAAAGCGTTGTATTATTTTTGGTACGTCTCCGTTCCTATCCGTCATAAAATCAGCATTTCTTAAAATAATAAATTTGTTATTATTAAGCTCTTGTTATTCGTGGATTTATATATGTTTTAGTGCATTCAGGATTGGTAAAGAACCACACTAGACGATCTCATCGCGAATATGCCGCCCCCAAGCAAGTGCCGCCTGGGGCGGTCCGCCCCCCCGTTACACACCACTGCCTCGAAATGGAACTTCTGGTTAAAGACAGTTCATACACTAAGTCAACTCTTGCTGTTAAAATATAGAAAATTGATTTATTATCAGATTTGTTTCAGTCAATACAAAATTAAAAAATAATTCGTTAGAGGAATTAAAATTATGTTTTTATTATTGATTCGTTTGAAAGGTAAAGAAAATGATTACGAGTCAATAAAAAGTGTCGCTCGCAATTCACTGCCAGCAATTAATCGCCCTTTCAATTATTCGCATAGCCTATAGATGATCACCGTCTAGAAGCAATAGTAAACGAATTAATTTAATGAAAGTAGAATAAGTTATGCGATGTATTGTGACATATATTATTTATGAGCTTTATAACTAATAAAACATATGTGACTCATTTACAGACTTTGATTTCAGTCTGATGTCTCACTATTTACTAGTAATTTTGTAATTTTGGCATATAAAATTAGCATATAAAAATAACAAGGCAATTTCAGGACATTGTGTGTATTTTTAAACATTTTTAACATATAAGATAGCACTGGTTTTTGGATTTATATATTTGTTTTCAGTCAAAAACTTCAGTTTCGTTGATTAGCAATCTTTGTTCTTTTTCGGGACCAGATTTTATTTTTATATTTTTCTGAAAGGATACGAATCTGATCTTTTGAACATTGTCCAGAAAAGAAAAGATGGCGAAAAAAAATTAAATATCGCTATACAAAATATAATTATATCTATTATTTTATATTTTATAAAATTTAAATTTTCATTGTATTGAAATCCATTTGATTGACAATTTTAATTTAGGTTTCTTCCCCAAGAATCACCAGTCTAATTATAATTTCGCAGTGCATGTATTTGAGAGCCGCTGATTCAAAACATAATCCATTATAAAAAAAGCTTTTCGCGCTGACAACACCGGTCAGCCGCAACCGCGATCTGGTTTTAACGAAAATTAATAATAACCAATGGCGCATTATGTACGACAACAACAACAAAACGCCATTGTAAATATAATAATCGACGGCTTGTGAAACGTTTTTATATTATGTTATATAATAATCACAAAACGTGGCGGCGAACCAAAAGCGCAGACACTCGGCCATGAGCTGTGTTAAAACAAATAGCTTTACAACCTTCGAGGCGGTGATTGTGCTGCCATAACCGAAACTCGGCCGATCAGGTGCAGGTTCGAATAAGATAATATCGTGTCAAAAGTACAAGAAAGTATTTTAATTCGCATGCGGAAACGTTGCCCCATGATTCGTCGATAAGATGGATAGATTACAATAGCCTGCGAGTTAGCATTGGTGTCGTTGTCTAAATCAGAAAGTTTAATCCGCGGCTCGCGGGCCGCATGCGGCTAGCAATATATAACAATATTGTTAAAAAATAAATTACTAATAATATTTTTTTAAATATTTTTTATTATTAAAAAGAATACAAAATATTACTTATTATATACGATTTTCGTATTTTCTTATTTTACTGATTACATTTTTAATTTTTGCAAAATTGTCTTATTTAATTTATTAAGCATATATAATATAGCTGCACAATAATTGAATTGGGGCAATATTTTTTTGCCCTATTTTATAATTTTATTTGATCTCAGATAACAGTTAGACTGAATTAAATGTGACTTTTGAACCTTGTGCTGCGTTTACCGCGCCTTTCTTTTTTTCGCATCGTTTAAAGAGCCAATTGTGAGCGAGTTTACGTGAATATTTTTTAACGTGCTTCTACTTATACTTGATTATCGGATGTTTATGGAAAGCCTCGACCTTTTCATAAGTAGACAACGACAAATCCAGATGTGTTATGATATTTATCGCGTTATTAACGAGCTTTCAAGTCATTCGACTATGGTTAATTGTATTGTTTACACGAATAGAAAATGCTGTAATTTATTTAAATTATATTTATCTATATATATATATATATATATATATATATATATATATATATATATATATATATATATATATATATATATATATATATATATATATATATATATATATATATAAATAATATAAATAGTTATTAAATCAATAACAATAACAATTAAAAATATAATATTTCAATTAAAAAAAATCCTAAAATATAAAAGCAAAAATAAATTTGCTTTTTTATACATACATAGTTTATTCTGTGTTTGTGTCTTCTACAATTTCTCGCTCTAGAAACAATATTGTTTATCTTTATCTACTATACGGCTCGTATAATTATCAAAATAACTTTTTACTTCACTTCATATTAAAAAATGTAAATCGATTAATTTTGGACTGTGTGTAAAATTGCTAAAAAAATTATAATGACTTTATTGTACTGTCTAATAATATTTATATCAAGACCGTTAAATATGACATCTTATTTTTTTCTTAAAGAGATTTAGAATCCAGTATCGATCTTCTACACTACTTTCCCATTTAAACGTAATAGTTTTGAGTCACAAATTTGCAACGAGAACTTAACCAAAAATACGTTAATAAATATTACATACACATAAATTGTATAAAACGATTATGGATTTATAGATATGGCAATTCCATAAAAACAGTAAAATGGCTAACGCAATGTATTAATCACAGGCTAGTGGTATTAAGGTATAGTTAATTCCAATGCTTGATATTTACATTAAAATATTATGACATTTCTACACAGTTGCATTGAAGAAGAGAAAGGATACATTAAACAATTTTAATTATTATTACTTTGCATCGTTAAATATCATGATTTTGTACAATCGCCCAGAAGAATGGCGAACTTTAACTACTCAAATATAAAAAATATTAATTCGTGACTTATTTTCGAATGTACAATTTATGAACACGTATTCAATATCGCTTTTAATTAAATTTTGGCTCTTCAGAAAATTGGATCCGTAATTGTTTCTATAGTTGGAATCCAATTTTATTATCATCGTTAGCAATAGATTGCAATTCTTACAATCAAAACTTTTTTTGTTCCGTTTTTCTATGATAAACACCTTTATTATACATGTGTCTATCCTTATTTTTTCTAGAATCAGAACTAAGTAAATCTTCCATTGCGTTAAAACGCGTTAAACACAATCAATGACCACTAAATAGTGGGACACCAGACTATAATCAAAGACATACATTTTATTAATAATATATTTTAATCACATACAACAATCAATATACTCGAATTTATATTCCAGGTTGAGATATGATATAATCGTATGTGGTGCTCCTATTGCTTTGAATTCCGCTGTGACGTTACGCAGTTCTAATTCGACAGCAGCTTTAGATATTTTTATCTTATTTTATTATCTGTAGATGTACACCATTAAAGCTTTTAAAGTGTAGTGTGAATTATTTTGTAAGCATTATCTTTACTATACAATACCATTACGTCTGTATATACGTTGTAATTACCAGTATAACAACTCTAAGTGATATTCACAACTCGCAGAAAATTTGGAAAGCTTAAAACTGAATTTTTATCACAATGCAATTATTTTTCGAAAAAAAATTTAATACAGTTAATTAATTGGGTCATGTTTGATTGTTTCAGACGAAGAAATGTGTCATATAAAAATATATTAGAATTTCAACGAGAACAGTTGCTAGAATAGTTGAGCACATTGCGAGTAACATCAATAGACAATTAAACTGCAAAAATTACGATTTCGAATAATTTTCTTTGGTCTTATATTTTATTTTACTCTTGACACCCTTGCTAAATCTAAATTTTTTCTATGCTATTTGGCGAAATAATGCATGTTTTGTATATAAAAGACAGTTTCAATTGGATTTGCTATTACATATTCAAAACGTCATATGAGCGTCGGTGTGAAATTTAAGATTATAATCTATTATTCACACCATAACCGACAAGTACACGTGTCGTCGGGCAGAGGTCAACCGATCCAAGTGACAGCGGGCTCCTAATAGTCTGAATTGCACGCCAGCCGCAGTCGAATCGCAGATATTTCCTTTCACTTTTGCATGTTTAATCACACGCGCCGATAGAACAGGTAGACCAATGGTCCACAATTCCCTTCTCGACACACCCAGCCTCCGTCCGTCCCACAGACAGACAACTGGTTTAGGAAACTGGAACGGACAAGTCTCGGTGGGACCCGGAGAACGACAACTTTTTGGCAAAGCTGACGCGAACGGATGACTAGCAGTACGTCACTCGTGCTCTAGCGTAAGTGTAAAGGTACGTCCTCACTTTCGACAAATACGCAAACGTTGAACGGTGAGCCTATAAGTCGTGGGTAGAACTATAGGTGATTCAGTGTGTGAATTATTGCATTCATAATCTATAACATAAAAAATATTAAAATCGAGTGGATTCTGAGCAACGTATATACACCCAAGTTTATGTATCTAGTAAAATAAAAAAAGAAATTAAGAGCTTTTTTAGCTGTCCTTGTCTAAATATTTTTTTAATGGTTTGAACAAATGATAATCAGAAGGAGCAAGGTCTGGAGAGTATAGTGAGTGCATAATAGCATTCAAATTCAATTATTTAAGTCACGAATTTTCATAGTGAAAAACTACCCTCTTTTATTTTTTTTAATTGATCACGATTAGATTTAATTATAATTACTTAGTTGCGTTCCAAAAATGTATAATACAAAATACAATTGCAATCCCACCATACACAAAGCATTATCTTTTTGCATAGATTTCTACTTTAAGAGTGGTTAATGAGGCTATAGCCCAATGTTACATTATTTAAAACAACTCATATTTTATGTCTAATTACCAATAGATGTAAAAATGCTCGTGATTTTCTCTTGCACTCAAAGCAACACTTCTTAAAACACAGTCCAATTAATTGGCGGCTGATAATTGAGAAGGAGTCAAAAGTTCATAATGAAATTATTCTTATGTGATGAAAATGTCTCACAACAGTTAATTACTAGACTCCCATCTTAAATTTTTCATGCTTCGAAAATCAACAGGTATGCCATTTACAACTACTTTTGTGTCAATCAAATTTTTGTTTGCTACACTTGCAGAATTACATTTAAGAATTTAATAAAGTAAACAGTGTTATATTTTGTTATAGTCAGATAGTAATTTTCTTATATATAATTGTTCTAAACCGCTTCCGCTTCCGGACGCGCACGCTTTAAAATTAAACATTTTATGCTCAATATTCTACTCTGTAAATCGTATAGGTTTGTTTGATCGGTGTATATTAATTAATACACGTAAACAAAAGAAATAAATTCAATTATAATAATAAAAATGAAAATTGAATTTCGCTCCGATTGATTTTCGAGCCGCCGGCAATGCGTTCTGTTGTTTCGACCAATGAAAAATAAGCATTCAAATATAAAACAAAATGGCCGACAGTACCGTGACAGCGGTTTTAAATAATTATTATTTAATAACAAAATTTTGTTACGCGACAATAATTTTCATTAATGCTTCATTTGTCTGAATATAAATAATCGGATTGCAAATTAAGTAGGTGTGTTATATTGTAACTATGAAAAGTAAATATATACATAATGTGTTGAGGATTAGAAGAATACATTGATTAAACTAGATAAACAATCATGAAACAATCTTCGTAATCAAATCTTCAAATTTTGAATTCCCGGCGACGGGCTCCGAGGCCGAAAAGTGAGTTTTTCCTTTTATAAATAACCGGATTGCAAATTAACTAGGTGTGTTATAACTATTAAAATGAAATATATAGATAATGGGTTTAGGATAAGAAGAATACATTGATTAAATTAGATAAACAATCTTCGTAATGAAATCTTCAAATTTTGAATTCCCGTCGCCGGGCTCCGAGGCCGAAAAGTGAGTTTTCCCTTTTATATTACATAAACATTATCATTGCTTCCGATTTAATGCACATATACGTTAGATTTTAAGAATTGCAAATAAACCAGATACATTTTAAACGTAAACGTGTAATATATCTTTAGTATGTATGAGGATTGAAAGTTAATGTCGATCAAATCGGTGCTGTCGCAGTGGAAACGCTATAAATATCAGCCAACGGACAGCTTATAAATGTGTAGTTTCTTAGATGTTATCTGATAAAGGACATTTTACAATGATTATATATATGTGATTGCATACCTGGAATAATCGTTATCCAAAATATCTAAGAGTGGGTTATTTTTAATTCCGATGTGGCAAAATATGTATATGTCATAGTTTTTATTCAATTTTTGTTCTGTGCCATCATTCCTCTTTCGGAATAGCCAAATTCAAGATATACAGTTAGTATGTTCTTTATAAAAAGATAATACTTGCTGACAGTGACTTCAACATCAGCATGTTTATATAATATATACCAATTCTACGTTGTAGCCATATAGGTCATCAAATTGTTCCATCATTGCTTCTGAAAAATAATTAAAAAACAATGACAGTATACATTGAACACATTATTACTACTATTATAATCTATAAATTAAATTTAAACGACAACCGAAGAACAAAATTGACGCAAGTTACTGTAGAGGATTAAACACGTAGATTAGCATCTCTTCATCTTTACAAAATTATCGCAATATGTCATATATTGATTGTTTGCCATACGTAAATGCTATTAGATCTATCATTGCTTCTGAAAATTAACTGTGAACGATACTATATAGTGGATAAAATGTAACTTTTTGTTTATACTAATACGAGATTTTTCATTATTACTAGCTTAACTTTGATATGTATACCTTTAATTGCCCAATCACCGCTGTTTGTCTTTTAATATTAGATCCTGGAAAGTCAATGGTAATTTTGTTAGAATATATTAATATAAACAAACACTTACTGGCACACTCATAATTTATAGTTTTGATTAATGTTGTCTATAATTTCAAATGCTACATCTTCAATTGACACTTTGTTGTGAATATAAGATATTTCACTGTTTATTTAATTGCACCTAAATGGGCGCAGCGAGCGCTTGCCATATGACAGAACTGTCATATGTAAGGAAATTTTAAAAGGGAAGTCCCCGGTTTTGGGCGCGTTTGGGAACGACCTACGAAATTAATTTTATCGATTTAAATTATAAAACACTTATCAAAATATGTATAAAACTCATCAAATTCTAAAAAAAATATTTTTTAAAATATGTTTAGTTTATACGGGATTTAAAATATAATATAAATAAAGTGGATTTGTATTAGCTTCTCTATACAGTACTTACATTTTGGCGAAAGTTATTAATGTAGTGCTAGTTGTCAAATAATATATGTTACTCATTTACAGACTTTGCTTTCAGTTTGGCGTCTCACTTCTTTCTTATTAGTTGTCGATTGTATTTATTTTGTTTTATTGCATATTGCATCGAAATATTTACAACAAAAAAATCGATTTATAACGTACTTTTATTATATTTTCAATGGGTAATAAATAGATTATATTATGATTCATAAATGGCGTTAAACTGTTTTACATTAATAAAGTTGTGATGTTAGTTATTAGTACTGCAGAAATAACATATAATCAATGTAAATTGTTATTTTTTACAATTTACAGATAATTACTCAAACTTGCTTTACTAGCAAATTTATAAACCGGTAATGTTTATAGTATAGATCAGTTATATTAATGTGCATAGTTATAAATAGAAACTTGACAGATTTTTTTAGTAAAAAAAATCGATGTCAAGTATATTATTTTTGTCTTGAGGTCCTCGTATGTTTTGTATATATGCAATCGTTTATTTGTATATTTATACTATTATTATATTTTTTTACATAGAAGCATAGTAACGACATAATTTAATTATATAAATTATATTTATAAGTCGACTTTTTTGTATTAAAACAATAGCATTCAGACGAGGTACTTCACGACAAATTTCTCTTTCACTGTGTAAATATTAAACGTTCGAAAAGAAACAAGGTGTTTCAGATATTTTTTACATGTCACGTTGCTCAAGTCAACCGTACAATTTTACGTTTACAAATCGATGGAAAACATACCACAACATTTTTTTCTTCTCTTCTCTCTCTCCGTCCTTAACGCATATAAACATACATTGTTCTAAATGCGTACTGTATAACAGCTCGGAAGACTTCGTAATCACCGTGTAACGTCGTTTTCCGCGTCTATTATTTTCTTTCGATGGGGATAATAGTTTTTTTTCGTGTTTCGCACTGTTCGAATGGCAATATTCAATATAAACAGTGCAGAAAAAAAACAACACTAAAAAAGAATAAACGTTAGATTTGTTCGTTGGTCGTAAAAAAAGTCAAACGGAAATAGTACATAAACACTCACACATTGTTGGAATATAACAAAAGTAACAAGTGAAAATATTAGAGAAAGTAATGAATAATATTTACTCGAGTCGAGTGTTACATATTTATTTAAATAAAAAGCAACCTCAGTAGAAATTATATTTAAAATAATAAAAAAATGTTCCATTTACAATAATATTACTCGAAGGTCGATTATTTATATATGAAAAAAATACGTTTTATTGACACGAATACTGATTTGTTAATATCCCAAAACATACGAGGATATCGTATCCCTTGCAATTCATAGCCAGCAATTTACCGCCAGCAATTATGCGAGCAATACATAATTTATAGCCTACAATGTGTTTGTTCAAATCATTTTTGTTAAAATATCGGTTACTTTAGCATATAACTTCAATTTTTAGCTGCACTCAATTCTAAAAATGACTTTTAACATATAGTAGATTTCCTTGAAAATAATAAGACGTTTATAAAATAAGTTAATTATGAGAGAGGAATTTTTATACTAACAATGAAATTTATTTTTGAAAAAAACCTATGCAGTGTAAGTTTTATGTAAACAATTTTTTTAATATATTATATGACTTAGTATCTTATATGTTTTTTAGCAGTTCCTAAAATCTAGATTAATATATAAATATACTATGGTCTAGATTCTAGAACCGAACGATCTAACTACTCTTGTCATGGATTTTTCGATTTTGAATATATTAAAATCGAATTTTGGTCAATAGGAGAGCGCAAAAACAATTATCACTTCTCAGAAGGCAAAAATTCACGTCAAAAGCAATAAAATCGTGTCGGCGCCGTCGCTGTGGGAACGCTCGGTAACGAGCGTTCCCACTGCGACGGCGACGGCATGATTTTATTGCTTTTGACGTGAATTTTTGACTTCTGAGAAGGGATAATTGTTTTTTGCGCTCTCCTATTGGTCCGAATTAAGTTTAGATGTGCTTCACTCGATTCTCACTTATTGTAAGTCGTAATATTGCTATAAAAAGTCTTTATATGAAAGCAAGATAACCCATCGACGGCACGATTTTATTGCTTTTGACATGAATTTTTGGTTTCTGAGAAGTGATAATTGTTTTTTATGACTATGATGGGTGAGCGGTGGTGGAGAAGCTGGCGCAGGTATGATGTCTCTGGAAGATCCTCAGAGTTCTGATTTTTGTGGCAGTTCATACTTACAATAGTAAGTCATATTGTTACAAAAAAGTCATAGAACAAACGCTAGATAAACGAACATTTCCACTACGTCGGAAACAATCTAACGTAACTAAATCTAACCTAACGAAAATTAATTATACTTTTTAAACTACGCTTAAATTAGGTTTGGGTTTGAACACCAGATGCACGTTTCACAACTGGAAAATTGAGTTTCATAAACATTTTAGATCAGCATATAAATTTAATTAAAAAGAAAATATTTTTTTATATATTTTATTGAATGTTGGAAAGAATTTTTTTTTTAATGAAAATTAGGTTTTATCACTACATAATTGTTAGTTTTACATGCTTATTTGTTCCTTAAAAATTTAATAAAACAATAATAATATATTATTTTAATGAAGCAAATTGTAACCGTAAAATAAGTTATTTCTTACTTATGCGGAATTACGTGAAAAAAAAGATCATGGCATATTTTAACACAACTCATAAATAAAATATATCTGGACAATAAAATATGCTAGATCATTTATTTATGCGATCAAATAATGCGGTAGTAAAATGCTAGCAATTAATTGCTGGCGGTAAATTGCGAGCTCATAAATATATCAATTTCTAAATTATCTCTTTTCATATAAAAATACAATATTATAATTGAAAATTTAATGCAACAATATTTTTTTTAGACTTCAATCAACTGTTAATAAACTAATAAATAAACGAGCTAGTATAAACACATAATTGCTTATAAATGATTAAATAAGCTAGCGATAATTTCTAGGCTATAAATCGTTTATGCGATTAAATTGCTGGCGATGAATATAGGGATTTGAAGAACTTTTTTGTGGTGAGCTTTTAAGCTCAATTATATAATTACATAATCAAATAAATTAATTAATTTAGTTTTTGACACAATAATTAATTAGCTTTCATAAAAACGGAATATTTTTTTTTAAATTATAAAATAATAATTACAACAATAGTTTCGCTACTATCACCACGATAGCATAAATTATAATTTGTATTGCAATATTTCATTTTTCACCCAAAAAACTCCATAATTTATAGAATAGAAAATAATATGTAAATTAAGTCATTTTAAAGTAATATTTTTTTTTAATTAATAAACTTACGATATGCTTATAACATAAATTTCTGACATATTATTCACTATTCATAAGATTTAGTGCCATTTGAAAAAAAAAATATTTTAAAAAGCGTACATAATCTTTAGACAATAGCATTTTTTCCACACAGATCGTTCGAGGTCATACGCTCGAAATTACAATAAAACATTAGTATACATATATTACGAGTTCGAAATTTGTATAAGGAAAAAAATATGAGAGCTAACTTTCGCCGTGACCTCCCGTCTTAACCTCTCTTTCAGTTATTTAATTTGTTGTCCCAGATACATTAAATATATTATATGCGTATTATAATGGACCATAATAGGCAGACATAATTCAATAGAAGACGGTGGCTTTTTACTGACATTTTTTTGCTGGAGAAAAAAATCTTACAATCGGTGGGAAAAAATCAAACGTATCTAAATTGGTATGACGGATATTATTATTTTTTTAGAATCGGTACCTCATTTGGTTAATGATGCATTCAATTACATTATCGGATGTTTCTAATACTGATTTTTAAGTAGGGTGGCTCAATAATATTTTTTCTCTTAAAGGCTGCGAATTACTATAAATAATACTGTGCTGAATATTTTATTTTTAATGCATTAAAAGGTCGTCGCACTTAATATCATAATTACCAATCATTTATGGTGAAACTTATGAGTTAAATAGTATTATTTTATTGGCAATACAAATCACTGTTGATCTTATGCTTCTTACGTTCATTAAAATTGTATTTCTACATTAATATTAAATATACAATAACAACATTAAAGTTAAAACGATATGCAAATTACTAAATCTTTTTATTGCCAATTTAGTACAAGCTTTCGAATATTATAAAATCTTCGTTGAAGTTTGTAATATATCGTAAAATTTAGTATGTCTTTTGCAAATCTAATAAACTTTACGAGTCAAACCCACAGCTAGTAAAGATTCATACATTGTAACGTTGCTTAATCCGTTCAAAGAAATGAATCATATTCTTATGTGAGGCTTTGTAATTAAATTAGTTTTAAAAACTTTGCGATGTGATGCTATGAAACTTTAGTAGAAAGATCCATTTATAAGACGTTCCCATGACGGTATAACTAACAAGCTATAATATCTAAAGCACATAATTAATAACGATAACTCGGTCGTTAAAACGTGGCGTATTATTTTTTTTATACATAATCGCTTCCAATCGCTTTTGACACTATTACACTTTCGCTTTTGCGTTTTTTTCATCTTCACTTTTATTATGTCTTTTTTGCTCGTTTTTTTGCTAAATGTTAAATCCCTTGACTTAAGTCGCTTCGGTGATTATGTCAGGCGATGGTGTCGCTATTGTGCAATCGTTTATATTATATTCAAAAACATAAAGTGACAATCTTTCACATATGCAAAGTTACTGTATACATTGACGCTTTTTAAGTCCCCGATGTTTCGTTAAAAATATTTTTAGGCATCGTCTGGTAATATTTTTCCTGAGCAGCACCTTTTATTTTTACTATTCAAAAACTGTGTTTCATTTTTTTTACTATTCAATTGAATAATAAACACTTCTTCCTGCTCATTTTTTGCTTATTGAAGTTACAACTGAAGTCGGCCGAGATCTACGACTTCAAGTAAGCGACCACATTGCCGCAAATTTCATATGCCGTCCGGACGGCAGCTGCTGTCATGTAAAGCTGGCATATTTGGGCGCGATCGAAAAATGTGCCAAATAATCGCAATTTATAAATTGACATATTATTAAAATTACGCTACTGATAATTATAAAAGTTTGTGTGGGCACTCACCAATATAATATCAGTGAAAAGTTTTCGGTCGTAAATATTCAATTTACGCAAAATCTTTGTCGGCTTTTGCAAAATGCCATAAGGCATGAAAATGATACTTCAGAATACGAACACCACATCTGTGACTATCTTAGAATTTGTCGCCATCGATTCTAAATAAGAATTCGTTACGATGTGACATTTATATAAACCGATCTAGGAAAATACATAAAGATATTCGAAACGATTTTTTAACAAAATCAAGTACCACTAATTATTTTTTAATTATTTAATTTTATATGAAAAAAATATAATAACGATATCTGTTAGAAGAATATACTATTAAAAATATAATTAATCCCTTTTGGTGCCCTAAAATATTCAAAGATGTCAGTAAGAGTCTGTTGAAGTCCCCGATAAGCATGTGGTATTATAACTTGACCACGTGACCACGATGCAGCGCTCGTCATGCGTATTGATCATAGGACGCCTACGCCCATACTGAAATTGAATCGAATTACTCGTTCTATCTCAGTTTGCGAAAAACCATATCATTATCTCTCTCACTAGCGAGAGAGCGAAAGAGAAAGTATCTCACCGCTCGCGCTCGAAAGTGCAGCTCCGACTTTGGTCCGTTTGCCGACAATGTTCGGAAGCGCTCGAAGCTGGCCAAGTCAACTGAATTACCCCCACTTTACCTCCCGTTCTCGGTAACCACGGATAACTTCCGAGAGATTTTAGAGCGGACAGAACCGAGCTCGACTGAAGTAACCAACTATATTTTCCGTCTTTGGCCAACCTTGGTCAACTTCCAGAGAGTGTAGTGCAGGCATTAGAATAGAGCCATATTATTTTTTTGAAATGTCTGTCGAAATAGTCAATATATATGAAACTGTTTAATTTATGACTTTCTTTGATGTTATTCTTGAATTGTGGCAACCAAAAACATTTTTTACGATATGCGGCTAAAATTTCACTGACACAAAGTGTGTTTAAAAGATTTTTTATTTAGTGAATGATC
The DNA here is from genome assembly GCF_051122295.1 of Plectrocnemia conspersa. Classification (NCBI taxonomy): domain Eukaryota; kingdom Metazoa; phylum Arthropoda; class Insecta; order Trichoptera; family Polycentropodidae; genus Plectrocnemia; species Plectrocnemia conspersa. Next base: position 24,410,681 of record NW_028277170.1, on the reverse strand, counting down.
ATCACTAAATATGGTAATTAACTGGAAATCGATTGTGTTCTATAAACAAAATTAAATAGGTTAGACCTCAATTAATAGAAATGGAGTAGTTTTTCACTATAATAATTCGCGACCTCATTTATTTATTATGCACCCACCATATACTCTAGACCTTGCTCCTTCTGATTAACATATGAGCAAGGGATTAAAAAAATGTTTAGATAATTATAATAATTGAAACAAGGACGGGTAAAAAAGCACTTAATTTATCTTTTGCATCAGTCGCAGAAATTAAATTTTAATTGCATAATTAAGCTTCTAAAAATACCCAGTATTTATGTTATTGTTTAAATTAATAATGAATTCTGAAAAATAAAAATTTAAATGTTTCATATAGTATTACACATAAAAATAACTGTAAAATTTAGGCAATAATTAGAAAAATAATTTAAAATTGTATATAATAATAAATAATAAGCACGTGAAAAAGCTTTCAATACTGCTAAAACACGGAAAAGCATGGAGTTAATGGCATACCATTTCAATGACTTTTGTAAGCTTATGCTAGCTCGTTGATTAGTACAGTATTTTTTTCTTAATAATCTCCCAAAAAAAATCTATTGATTTAATTAGTGACTATTGCAAGGCCGATCTAAAAGTTTTTCGCACATTTTATATTATATAGGATGAAATAGCGTAGTCGGTAACGTCTCAGATTAGTAACCCTGAGGTTGCGGGCTCGAGCACCGGCAGCGGGACTGCCGGTGCGAACTAAAAATGCGCTATTATTTAAAAAAAAAACAGATCTATTGATTATAAATTGTATAGCATAATGATTTATAATTAATAATATAGATGTCACCGATTCTCAGACTTTAAGTCTAATGGTCAATACTTGTAGGTATTCTGATTGACTTACCCAGTTGGTACAGATTTGCCTATTGTAACGCATTGAAAGTTACAATATAAGATTTAATAAAAATAAAGTAAATTATTCTGAATATAATTTTTTTTAATCTTAAAAAAAATTATTTATTAGAAAAATATTAGCGACTACATAATAAAATAGAAACATCCATTAAGTTTTAGTGCAAATTTGAGACCATATACTATTTCGATGAAGGGATGAAAATAAAAATATAGACTATTTTATTAATTCCTTCCATTCCGGAATATATAAAGCACCCCCAGATTATTTGGTTCTCTTGTTTGATATATTTTTTATGTAATGCACATCATTTGACTTTGAATTTCAGTTATTTCTCAATACTTTTTTAATGGCGGTGTATCGTAAATTAATAATAACGATTTATTTTAAATTTCGTTTGCTATTTTTTAGCATAAAAAATTCATGATATTTATAAAAAGTCTTTAAAATAATGTATGTATATTTAATGTTATTGTTTCTGTTGTTCGCAATACTAACCATAAAACTATCCAGTAAAAGTTTGCAGTGCTCACTTTCCTTTTCTTCAGTTCTTCTGTATCTTTTTATCCTTTTTTGGCAAGACAAGATTTTTGCAACCATTGCGACAAATAAAACATAAAGAAAACATTTTTATCCTTAAACGTGATGCGAATTTCCAATACAGCCATAAGAAAAACTTACACTTACATAATACTTTGCTACAATGTAATAACTATGCGATCGAGCTAATTCTAAAGCGACTTTATTAAAAAGAAAATGGTCGTAATTTTGATAATTAATCGAATACTGGTATTTTACTATCGTATTGATTAAGGAAATTGCTCTTGTTCGTCAAAAAGGGAAATCGTAATTCTTTGCTTTCTCCGCGTAATAATACACTCGATTCATATACAGGCTGTTTATGATAATAAAATGGTAATATAAATAATAGTACTCGATAGTAGTCGTTAAGTTACAATCGAACGAAATCACATAAAATATAAACATTATATTTAACACCTGATACGATTTAATAAACCAGAGTCGTATATACGAAACATTAAAATTTTAGGCACTAAAAGCAATAGAATCAATTACTATTTTAAGTGTCGAAGATCAGATTTGGAAGACTTTTTAATGATAATTGCTGATAATTCTTAACAGATTGAGAATTGACAGTAAAAGGAAAACGCTTTTCTACAATTCGAAGGTTGTTCTTTAAAACTATTTAAACAATTAACTATAATTATAACATAGGCATGCACAAATGAATGTAGTTCTTTTAATAAATCTACTTCACGATATTATTTTTTCTCAGGCTTCTAGACGACCTTGATCTAACCGGACTCTCGTGTAGTATTTCTGGTACAATTAATATTATGAACGATTTTTTTTATGAATGCATTCGAAAAGATGTTCTAAATCAACCGGTCGATCTTTAAAGGTAATCTAGATTAATTCCATATGCTTTTTTATGTGCTTTTGAATTTATATTCATATATATCCATTAAAAAAATATTTAGAACATGATTTTAAATATGACAAATTCTTTATTAACTTGGCGCAGAAAAGTCAAATAAAATAATAATAAGTAATGTATGACATACATATATTAGTAACAAATATGAAAGTATAATCGAAAATGTCCAATACTCGTAAAATATTAATAAAACTTTAAAATTTAACGTCTTTCGAGAACGCCAATTAAAATTTACGATATATCGTTAAAATTAGTATGTTGATTCCTATATAATGAAAGGTGCAATTATTAAATGTTTGTGCAACAATATAGCTAAATATATTGCATTTTATTTTAATTTTATTATTTACATCGTTATGTTTATGCATGCTATTTGCTAAACATATTAATTTATTATAAACTTGTATTTGCATTAAAAAAAATTGCATCTTAAACGCTAGTGACTCACATGTGAGTCACTTGTTGATATTTTTTTAAATTATATTGAACTAGCATTATTTATCAGTTCACCAAGTATTTTATATTAATTTTAAGAGAGAGATACTGACGCGCGAAGAGAAATAACCGGTGACCCACTAATTAGTCGCTGGCTTTTAAAAAGTGAAAATAAAATATTAAGACCTCGATGCACAGTATTGAGCAGTCAGAGTTGGCAAGTGATACAGTCCTAGCCTTTACAGGCAAGAACAGTGGATGCATATAGTAAAAAAATGAGCAATACAAAAGCATTGGACTCTAGTTAGATCCTTAAGTATTATATCGTTCTGGAAATTATTTTTCATATCTGACGAACTGATAAATATCAGTCAAGTAATTTAAAATTTTTTTCATAAGCAAATCAAACGCCTTTTCAAAATCATATGTATAAAACAATTATACATCGTGCATAGATCTCGAATCAAAGTTAAAAAAACACAATTATTTTAGTGACTATAAGCGATGATTAAAAATATATTTATGTATAATAATTTGCAGGTGCTGAAAGTAACGCTAGTGATATATAAATATTAATGCGTGAGTTGTCACCTATTTTAATAATCGAAGTGACCGTAGAGTACTTTCACAACTCAAATATAAGCCGAAGAGAGTGCAAATTTATTTATCGTCGGCAATTCACAGCCAGCAATTAATCGCTAGCAGTTTAGCAGTCGCATAAACAATTTGTAACATATAAATAATAGCTAGCATATTTTATCGCCAGACAAAACTTATTATTTATATGTTATTTTTAGCACCCGTGCGGTGAATAAATACAGTTTCACTGATATTGTCCAGTTGAATTATAAATGAACTAAGTGTTTCAGTTAGTGAATTTATATTCATACTATTGCAAACATAACTTCACGTACATTTACTGTTCAAACCCAAACCTAACGAAAATTTTCTTACAAAATATAAAAAAACATATAACATATTATAAAAGCCGCGCTTTAATTAATTTTTAATTTCCATTAGATTATTTCGCTTAGGTTAGGTTTTGGTTTGAACAAATGCACGTTTCACATATGTCAAATTGAGTTTAATTGACATTTTAATACAGTATATAACTTAAGCTTCTGAACATTTTTGTTAGGCATAATTTTGTAGGATTTCATCCGACGAAGTTATGATACTTTAGGTTTTTAAATTTGCCGCCAAATATTATTAACTCTTTTAAAATTTTAACGCTGAAAATTGCTGGCGATGAATTGCTGGCGATAAATTTTCGGACTCAGACTGAAATCAAAGTCTGTAAATGAGTCTGATATATTTTATTAATTATTATTGTAGACATTTTGCCCCATTTCAATTATTGTGCAACAATAGTGAGATTATAAAATCTAAGAAAAACTAATTTATGATAATCGATTGCAATTATTATTATATAATAATCACTTATTCAGAATTCCCAGATAGAAATTATAGAACAATAGGTTTAATGTGGGATTGAAATCTAAGCAAATTAAAGTTCTATGATATGAATTGATATGAATTGACGTTAATATTTTTGTTGTATTATGTCACGACAATCGTTCTGATTTAGAAACCCACACGTTTACTGTATGCATACAAACACAAGCGTTATGCAGTAATTAGGCAAGTTCCCAATAAAACGTACACATGTGACAGTTTAATTTCCATAGTTAAATAATCGGTTTAGTCGGCTTTCCGTCTCGGAATTACGTTATATTGACGCACGTTAAATTAGTCAATTTGAACCATTAATCTCAGTCAAATGCGTCAGTGTGTCAGGTGAGTAAATGACCACGTCGTGATGAAATACCGCTCTAAGTACGCAGTTGTGTGATTTCCATGAAAGTTAAAATCCGTTTCACGTTAAACGAACAAATTATAATATGCCCCGGCCAACGCAGTAACATATCCGAGTGGTCCAGTTAAAACGGTTAAGCGCTCCGATGATAAATCAATCGTTTTTCTCTATCAATCTCAAGTTTCTACTATGTATGTGGTATGTGATTGAAATGCGTTCAGTGAAAATTGTGTAGAGTTTGAAGCAGGTCTAGATGAATACTAAATAAATATATATTTTCTAAAAGCGTATCCCAATGCTCATAGAAAAAAAGCATACAGTAAAATATCTGAAAATTTTTCTTTGATCTTTTTAATTAAACGACATGTATTGTAGTTTTTTTCATAAAATATTATTTGTGCAATTGTGCTGTATAATATTCCCATATTGTTAATTAGACAATTTGTCAATACGAGTTGTTATTTCCTTTTCATAAAATAGAAATTGTCATTTAATTATTAACTACACAGCTGGGTGAACCCTTTTATGTATGAAAGATTATTTAAGAAATATAAATTTGTTATTTTAATATTTAATCATTTCGTTTTATATGGATAAAGTGTACTTTTATTAAAATTTTAGTTATATATTATAGCTGCTATAGAAAAAAATCTCCTTGCACTGCTAAAGAAACTTGTTTTGCTTTCTTCAATTAAATTGAAATATTTAATCTTAATCACCTTCATTACATCTCAATCCCAATTTTTTTGCGCATTTCCAAAATCTATTATAAAATAATGATTGTTATATTTTAAACTTAATATTAAGTAATATTTTTTACCCTTTTGATGCCATACTAAAAAATCCGAGATAACCTTTTTCAATGCGTCCCACATTACATACTAGTAAATCTGGTCTCTATTTTTTTTTTTTAATGTAAGCTATTATAGATTATTTAAAGCCAATAAACACATTTTTAGGAATACTAAAAATAATTTTATACACGTACGTGGACACGTCAAACTTTGCGCATTTTGCTACCTGATTTTATTCACGTGAGTCCAACAAATCTCATTCATTTTTTTCATATTTTTACTAGATTAGGGGATTATTTATAGCGTATATGTATACTCGTGCTTCACAAAGTATTGCAAAAAATTAACAATTTTATCAGTAGGGTCAATTTATATCTGTAAAATTTTTATACTTGCACTACAGTCTCTGGAAGTTGTCCGAACTGAAGTTCAACTAAAGTCGGCCAAGGTCGCCGACTTCCGTGTAGCGGCCACACTGCCATAAATTTCATATGCCATCCGGACGGCGGACGTGAATGACGTACGCACGGCGGCTGTTGTCATGTACAGCTGGCATATTTGCGCGCGATCGAAAAATGTGCCAAATAATCGCAATTTCTAAAAATTGTCATATTATTAAAATCACGCTACTGATAATTATAAAAGTTTGTGTGGGCACTCACCAATAAAATATCAGTGAAAATTTTTCGGTCGTAAATATTCAATTTACGCAAAATCTTTGTCGGCTTTTGCAAAATGTTATAAGGCATAAAAATGATACTTCAGAATACGAACATCACATATGTGACTATCTAGTCGATTCTAAACAAGAATTCGTTATGGTGTGACATTTACATAAACCGATCTAGGAAAATACATTTTTTTTAACAAAATCAAGTACCACTAATTATTTTTTAATTATTTAATTTTATATGAAACAAATATAATAACGATATCTGTTAGAAGAATATACTATCAAAAATATAAATAATCTCTTTTGGTGCCCTAAAATATTCAAAGATGTGAGTAAGAGTCTGTTGAAGTCTCTGATATGCATGTGGTACTATAGCTTGACCACGTGACGTGCGTGTTAACCATAGGACGCCTACGCGCATACTGAAATTTGCGAAAAGCCATATCATTATATTTCTCACTCTCGTCACTTAACACGCGAGAGAGCCAAAGGGGAAGTATCTTACCACTCGCGCTCGAAAGAGCAGCTCCGACTTCGGTTTCTTTGACTTCGGTCCGTTTGCCGACAATGTTCGGAAACGCTCGAAGCTGGCCAAGTCGACTGAATTACCCCCACTTTACCTCCCGTTCTCGGTAACCTCGGACAACTTCCGAGATATTTTGGAGCTAATCGATAATAGATGCCGAGTTTCGTTGTAGACTTCACACCGCAGGATAAATAAAATTGTGACTGGCATCTGTGAGCTTCATCGGAAACTAATAAATTAATATTATTATAATTCTCTTCTTGATTTAGATTATTTTTAATTAGGTAGTAAATATTTTAGTGAGCTGTAATAAAGGATCATATTCAGGCATTAAAAAAAATAGTTGTCGGTCGCAATAAATAAATAATGCAATCCTTGACATGTATTACCGTGCTTTAAATGTGTTATTATGCCCATTATATTAGTCATCGAAGCTCAATTTGAGTATAACATCATGTCATCATGCTATGTAATTTGAGACAATTAATGTGCAGCTAAAGCAGCAATATAATATCTCAAAGACATCGTAAATTTCGAACTTGTATATAAACTATACTTATGTACAATACATAGCATTGAAGAATTTTGTTTATTTAATGTCGGATGATTCGTAGAAACTGTGAACTGCTGTTCTAGAGTACATGTTAAGCACGAGTGTTTCTCTTTCACATTCTCGCTTAACAACACTTGAGGTGAGCGTTTTTTCTGGTCTTTAAAATTATTTTCCCACTGCACATTCACCACTCCTGGCAAATTAAAAAAAACGCATCCTTTCCATTTATCGAAACTGTTGACGTATGACGAATATTAGCCACAGAAAAAATAAAATAAACTTTCACCCGAGAAAATTGGAGAATGTCAAGAATCGCGTTTCACTCGCTTCCTTGATAATTCCTTTAGGCGATCGAAATATTTTTGATCGTTATTCCTTTCAACTGCGTGACTTTACTTAAGCATATAACCTTTTGCATTAGGACGCTATTATTTCAAAGTAACAACTTTAAATGATATTTATAAAATTTAGAGAGTTTAGAATCATTGGACTGCTTATTATCGCTCGTGATTTTTAATTAAATGTGATATATGTATGTATGTACATTTCAGTATTGTATCAGACTCTGGATGTTGTACCTTAACACATCACTCTACAGGAGTACCTCAAGACATTGATATTGACCAGTGAAAATATAAATTAATTGTTTGATACATTTTAACATAGACAAATATATACATAGATACAATTGAAAATATAACTTCATTGTGACAGTTGCGATACGTCTATTTGCTGTTCAAACTAAAATCTAAATTAATTCTTTATCAGTATTTTTGCAATATCGTTTGATCTAATTTATTAAATATATATAAAATTATTGCATAATAATTGAAATTGGACAATATAATACTAATGTAGATTATTGTTTTTGTATTTATACTTAACATATTTCTCATCCTTGATAATGTATCTATTTTTTTAAGTATCTGCAATATGTTGTATTATCAACTATTAATATAATAGAGTTCTCTTAATTATCACACATATCTTTAAAGATTTATTTTGACTGTAAGTCGTGTGAAAATAGAAATGATTTTTTCTCAGACATGCGATCGACTTAATTATATTTATATTTTTATAATCGCATTAGAGATTATGCACATCTTCTCTAAATTATATATTTTTTATAAATTATTTTATTCGCGACACGAATAATATTTTTAATGCTAAGAAAACGCTATTAAACTATAATTTGTAGCATGAAGTTAATATAGCATTATCCTGTTTTATTGGATTAAATTTTTAACAAAAAATATAGCTATGCAAAATATACATTAAAATCTTCTATATTTTTATTTAACTCATATACAAAATGACGTATGTATACATATGTGAGTGTTCGTGATACATATAAGCCTACAAAAGCTCGAGTTGCATAATAACCGGTATTGCCCGACAAACGCGTCGGAATTTACTTTCATTGCATTTTACCGTTCCAAGTCGATTTTTAATCCGCAATCGACCATTCATTGCTGACCGAACGACAATTACCGGTAAACGAATCTCGTTTTTGTAGGACACACACACATGGTTATATTATATGTTGAGTTAATCACAAGCTGACATGATTTTTGACTTTTGCAAAAATTTGAGTGTTTGCATATTATACAATATATCGCATGCAATATTTACTTAAAATGTTACTAGTTCTAACGAACATGAATAGTCAAATAATTAAGTACAAGATTCAATATAATCAAATTATGTATGATATTTGTATAAAAATTGCGAGAATTTATTGAATATCTCTCACATGAGGAATCGCGTCGAGTTCAATCGGGTTTATTAAATATTTCTCACGTGAAATATTCTGTGAAGGCATTCTCGGAAGCATTTGCATGTAAAGAAGCAAAAAGGCGTTTTTATCATGTTATATATGCAAATCATATGTTCTTAAAAAAATTTCTAGAGCTGTGAGTTCAATATTATCTGTACGTAGCCCATATTTTTTATTATAAAATCATGTCAATTAAGCACTTGGCATTTTTGTATATACCACCTAAATACATCTGGCAGCAAAAGGGTTAAAAAAATGTGATACAATTGAGTTATAAATAAATCAATAGTTGTAATTTTGAGATTGAGTCCAACATTAACCTTTTTAATGCCGCGCAGCATTTTGTTGCTCGATGCTCTCGCAAGGAACTAATATTTACGCTAATAAAAATATTGAAGCTGTTTTGGCTTAAGCATTAAAAATTATGATAGTTTGAATAGCAATTTTGTGTTATTTTGAGAGGCGCTAGGGTTGTCACTATGTCCATAAAGTATATGTACGTCGTCCGCAAATAAAATATGAAGTAAATATCAAGTGCTTAATTTATTGATTTGCGTCATTTAAGGATGTGTGTCCATGCTTTCCGAATGTTTATAATCTTTTTTTTAATAAAAAAATACGCGGCACTAAGCTCGTAGATACGTAATACACATAGCGGCACAAGAACGGTTAAAGTTTATTAGATATTTTTCACATGAAATCTTTTGTGTAAGCTTTCTTGGAAGCATTTGCATGTAAAGAAACGAATATGTGTTATTTTATGTTGTGAGTTCAATATTATATTAATATGAAATGTTTCAAATAAAAAGTAGTACAATTAAACAAAGTATAGTTTTGTCAACTTAATGACAGAAATTCAGCTTCTATAATTTAAGCAGCGGTATTTGTGAGACTGTGAAAATGTTAACCGCCAGCATTTAATCGCTAGCAATTTACCACCGCGTCAATTTATCGCATAAAAAAATTATAGTCTATATAAATGATCGCTGAATGTGTTTATAACAACTTTTAAGAAGCTTAAATTATATGCTGTAATGTCTTAAATTTGATTTTTATATCTGTAAGAAGAGCGCAAAAAATAATTATCTCTTCTCAGAAGTCAAAAATCCACGTCAAAAGCAATAAAATCGTGTTTTTTAGGAAGAAATAATTATATTAGTAACATTTAAATCAAATTTTGCACAGTAGTAGAGCGCAAAAATCAATTATAATTTCTCAGAAGTCAAAAATTCACGTCAAAAGCTGACTTTTTTATAATAATTTTACGACTTCTAAGAAGTAAAGATTTTATAAGGAACATCTAAACCGAATTTTGCGCAATAGGAGAGCGAAAAAAACAATTATCACTTCTCAGAAGTCAAAAATCCACGTCAAAAGCAATAAAATCGTGCCGTCGCCGTCGCAGTGGGAACGCTCGTTACCGAGCGTTCCCACTGCGACGGCGCCGACGCGATTTTATTACTTTTGACGTGAATTTTTGACTTCTAAGAAGTGATAATTGTTTTTTGCGCTCTCCTATTGACCAAAATTCGATTTTAATATACTTTAACCAATCCTCATTTATTAGTCTTTAGTTAAAAATCCAAGTCAAAAGTAGTAAGAACTTTCGGTTCTAGATTAATTTTTTTCAAACAATCCTAAAAAAGTTTAAGAAACAACTTTTAATGTAATATAATACGCTTTAATTAAGTATGTGATATTTCATCAAAAGTTTATGATTTATGGTTAAAATAATGATAAAAAATTGCATTATTTAGAATAATAAATCAATAAAATTTAAATATTTTTTAAAGAATTTTCAACAGCATTTAAATAGTAAAAATTCTGTAAAAAATAAGCGCTGTTTTTTTTTAAAATAATTTGCTAGCTATTATATTAACATTATTTTTTTAAATATTTAAACCAGCAATACCTATATGAGGTATTTACTTTTTTTTTATTTTTTGTCAGAAAAATAATGCAGGGTTTTTAATTAAAATAATAAAAAAAAGCTAGAACGTTCGGTTCTATATACATATATACTTCTGAGAACTACTAAAAATGTATTAGTATTATTTATAAAAAAAATTACATATAATTTTATTGGATTCATTTTTTTTAAAATAAATTTTACGACTAATACTCAATATTAATATCGGTAAAGATATTTATCATATTTTAAAAACATTGTAAGTGCAGAGTAACTATAGAGCAATATGCGAGAGTCTGCAAACAGATATATTTTACATTTTTTATATAATTATTATATATTATAAACAGTAATATTCCTAATTTCCAGTTTGATTTTATTTATCAGCTAAAATGTATTTTATATTTTAAATTAAATTTTATTTATGATGCACTACTTGTGTAAATTTTAATGCGCGGAAAGAAATCAATGTTCGCTTCCGGTAAATAAAAACGGTGCATTAAATATTTGCACATGTGCAACGTTCAATCAAATATGTTATAGTTTATGGTCCGTTTCCAGTTACGATGACGTGAGGTTTACAGAACGTGAAGATGATAAATAATGAATATGAATTTCTAACTTTCGCATGGACGTGATTTTGCCAATAAATTTTATTTAATTTGATCGTTAATTGCATTTAGAATTTATAAGCTAGTTGATATAAAAAATGCATGTTTTTTAAATTAACTTTTATATTTTTTTACGCAATAACGAATTTATTTTTAACTAAAAGTCTCAGGCTGTTATACATATAGTAGCTATATCGCTCTTGACAATATTTGTAGGTTAATGTTTCGAATGACCATGTATGGGTTTTATAACTATACATAATACACATTATAATATATCACCGACAGATTCCGGTTTTTAAGATCTCGGTTATACAGACTTAATCCGCGATCCGCATATTTCATAGCACAGAAAAAATACATAATGTGTGGCATAATCACTTCCGCCATACTGGATATACCTGCATATGCTAATCGAGAAGACTAGCATATATTTAATATTTGCAATAAAATTTGTAATTAAACTAGGCTTACGTATGAAGAAAGTATATTCTATAACAATTAAAAATCATTTTTTAATAAATTAAATTATAATATTTTTTTGTCATTCAAGGTCCTTTATAAATATTTTTAATATACTATCATTTGGTAAATATTTTTTTACATAATTTTGCGATTAGCTTATTTTTAAATTTATTTAACATCTTCCGTTCTTGGAATATTACATAAAAGCATTCGAAGTAGGTTTTAATAATATTTCAATTACGTGGCGTCAAAGTGCAAGAGTTACCTAAAGAAGAGAGGAAATAATATTGTCGTCAAAGTGCAGAAACAAGACAAATTAAGCAAGTTTGCTTAAAAAATGATGTCTCAACTATAGATAAATATTTGATTTCGATCATAGTAGAAAGTATATTATTTGCTGTCGAATTTCACGCGAACATTTCGATTTTATTACACGGGCTTTTCCACGGTCGTCGATTGCGCGATTTCGTTAACTATTTAGACCTTTGACCTTTTTGAACTGTCGGTTATTTTTTCTCAAACATATATACAGATATGTGTACAAACAATGTTTTTTTTAGAATTGGAAAAATATGACACAGCTCGGGCAGAGATTGAACTTCAAATTCCGCTTTTGTAACCTTTAGATCAGGTTGTGTTGGTAGATTATTGCGGATAATCTGTCTTAAATATAGCCCACGCGCTCATTCTTCTCCCACTTCTGTATAAATTTGGTGCAAAATAAGAACACGCATATGCAAAAGAAAACAGTGAAAGATAAGCGATATATTTAATTCATATTTTTAATATGAACGTAGTAGATAAAAAAATTAATGAATTTAAAAATATTCCTAATGAAATATAAAATGGGATGGTTGGTTTTTTTTCTAATATTATCTACTAATATAGGAAATTAAATATGAAGATTGAGAGTCGATATCTCTGACATTTCTCTTTGACTGTTTTTTTTTTATTTTTGCGAAGGTACATCATCACTCTTACAAACGTATGTTTCGATTTGTGTATGGCTTTCGAATTGTTTTTGTGCAACTATGGATCAATATATTTCATATTAAATACTTCTACTGTATTCGCCACATTTATCGCTCGCAATTCACCGCCAGCAATTAATCGCTAGCATTCGCATAAATAATTAACGATGCGCCTACAAATAATCACTAGATTATTTTATTGCCAGGCAATATATATGTATATAAATTTATTGCTTATTATAAATTGAATTACGTTTTATTGTTAACTATCCGAGTAGTTAATAAATACAGTTTTATTGATATTGACCAGTGGAATTATAAAACAATTGTTTGATACATTTTAACTGGTCTACTGAGTAAAATAACTTTACTGCAACACTTGCGAAACGTCTATTTGCGGTTCAAACCCAAACTTTTTTTAGCAAAAAAAATTAATTTGCCATTCATTTTGCTTTTATACAAAAGGTTCTGATTAATCTTTATTTAGCATTTAATCGTATGTTTTTATAAAAATCAACCAGTTAAAAATGTTATGAAATAATCGTTTTTTCACAAAATAAATTCATTGGATTTAATTAAAATTGACTGCTACATTGGATTCTGTAGTAAAAAATGCAAGTTTTTTTTAAAATAATATTTAAAAAAAAACTTTTTGTCTCCAATAATCAGTGTCCGGAAAGTTCCTATCCATAAAAATCTGTCCGGAAAAGCCCACTATAGAATATTTTATAAATATTTTTAATTTTTTTTACTTCAATAATATTTATTTTATAATAATTTAGTATCACAAATTAAAATTAATTTATTTGAGAATCGCGTTTTAATAATATAAAATTTAATTTATATATTTTAGTACACACAACTAGCTATTAGATGGCGCCACGTGAATCTGTTTCTCGCAAGCAGATTGAAAGCTCGCTCGTTTATAAGGGTTGGTTGGGGCTCACTAAGGCATACTTACCTGGCGTAGGGGATACCGTGATCATGAAGGCGGTTCCCCCAGGGCGAGGCTCTTCCATTGCACTACGGTTGGGCTGACCTCTGCGATTATCCCTAATGCGGATAACTCGGGCGCGTAATTTTTGGTAGCCGGGACTGCGTACGCGCTGTCCCGACCTTTATTCAACACAAATTAGGGGTGGTATGTAGAGAGGGTTGACTTATGTCGCCATTTCTGCGTATACTCTGATGCACTGGAATCGGAAAGCGGAGATTTCAATATTGCTATGATTGTATTCATCAGATTATCTCGGACTGAATGTTCCTGATTTATAGGAAATAATATAAATAAATTTCATACTAAATTTTTGATTAGATGGACAACAAAATAATGTTACCTATAGTGAGGTTCTCATAACTCGGTTATAAGTACATACTATTAAAATTAGTCATAGTTGTTTATGTTTAACAATGAGTCAAGGAACAAAGTTATATATGTAAAAAATCTCTGTATCAGGGAATTAATTTGGGAGAGGCAGGTTAGGGCATTTGGCCAGAAAAATGCATGTCATCTATGAATCCCTTTGCACTCATATTTTAGTACTAGGTAAATAGACTATTCGGGTAAAATTAAAAACGAATTTTTTCTTATTAAAATCATATGTTTTCAATATAATTAATAATAAAAAAAACGATAATTCAATAATATTTGTTTATTAAATTTTTTTAAACTTATCTTGAGTACCACTAATATATAGTACGGTGACTCCACAATAGTCTCGCGTCTGATCATAACCCAGTCATTTTTTGCCTTCCAATAAATTTTGATATTAACATTAGAAGAAACTTAAAGAAAGTACAGTGGGATTTCTTCCCTTATTACTTAGAGCAAACCCTTCCTGAACAAAAAGAGCTTAACAACACGGTAGAAATAGAAGAAGAAATTAATACTCTCACTTGCTCAATAAACAAATCGATAGAACGAGTTACTCTCGAAAGAAAGACAAACAAAGATATTTCTTTACCAAATAATATTCGCGAACTTATTAAAATTAAAAATCAAATTCGTAGGAAATGGCAACAATCTAAGAATAAGTCAGATAAATCAAAATTAAACCGCTTACAGTCCGAAATAAAAACTGCAATTTCAGAATACAATAATGAACTATGGGAGAATAAACTTACCGACCTAAACCCTGAAGACAATTCCCTTTGGAATATGTCAAAAATTTTACGCAGAGATCCAGTAGATATAAAAAAAATTATGACTCCTTCACAAGTGCTAGTTTATTCTTTAGAAGATAAAGCAGAAGCTATTGCCGATAGCCTCCAAGATCAATGTACAATTAACTTATCTTTAATAAATGAAGACTTTAAAAACAAAATAGAAAAAAAAATTAGAACTACTCTAGGAAAAAAACACAACCAAATAGAACCAGTAACGTCAATTGAACTAGAAAATATTCTTCGATCACTAGCCAACCGCAAAGCCCCTGGAAACGATTCCATCCCTAGTAAAGCTTTTAAAATCTTTCCTCCTAGCGCTATCAGTTTTTTTCTTAATATCATAAACGCATCATTCAACTGTCTGTATTTTCCAACAGTTTGGAAACAAGCTAATGTGATAGTTCTGAAAAAACCCGGTACCGACCCAACTCTTCCCGCGAGCTATCGACCCATAAGCCTCCTACCCGTCGCGAGTAAAATATTTGAAAGGCTTATTCAACGTAGATTATTAAAACATGTAATAGAAAATAAAATATTACCCAATGAACAGTTCGGTTTTAGAACGGAACACTCGGCTACGCAGCAGCTGCATAGAGTTGTGAACCACATCCAGTCGGGCTTTAATAAAAAAATGACAACAGGAGCAGTATTTTTGGATATAGCCAAAGCGTTTGACAAAGTATACCATGATGGTATACTATTTAAACTTATAAAATACAAATTTCCATCTGAACTGGTCAAAATAATTGAATCTTTTCTTAAAAATAGAACCTTTAAAATTAAATTGGAAAACCATCTATCGAGTCCGAGACCTATTCTGGCAGGCGTTCCGCAGGGATCAATTCTAGGTCCATTATTATTTACAATTTTTACTAGCGACTTTCCCTCCAAGCCATATAAAAAAGTAATTACTGCCCTATTCGCGGATGATACCGCCATTTTATGCTCTTATAAAAACCCCCATCGTGCAATAATTCATCTTCAAAACAAACTCAACACTATTCAAAAGTGGTTCGATAAGTGGCTAATAACAGCAAATCCCAACAAAAGCGTCGCTGTAATGTTTAATCGCAGGAGAAAACACGCTTATGCTAATAATAATCTCTCAAAATTAAAAATGTACGATAAAAGCCTCGAATGGCAAAATTCAGCCAAATACTTAGGATTAACTCTGGACTCCAAATTAACATGGAAATCCCATATAAATAACATAACTTCAAGAGTCAAAACAACTCGTGCTCGTCTATATCCATTATTAAACAGAAAGAGCAAACTAAATGTAAAAAACAAACTGCTCCTGTACAAATCGATCATCCGACCAGTTATTTCATATGCCTCCCCCGTCTGGGGAGGTATACTTAGTCGTAATTATTCGAAATCACTACAAACGCAACAAAATATTGCGCTAAGAATGGCGACAAATGCCCAATGGTTTGTCCGAAACTCAAATATACATAAAGATTTAAAAATAGACACTTTACGCGATTATTTCGATAAACTTAAAATAAATTACCATGACAGAAATAAAAATCATTCTAACCCATTAGTTAAAAACCTTAATAAGGTAACATGAATATTTGTAAAAAAAAAGTGCTAGCTAACGTAATAAGAAACAAAGTTTTTTTTTTTTTTTTTTACTTTTTTTTTTTTTTTGCCTTAAAAATAAATAAATAAAAGTGAGAACCAATTAATAGATACCCAGGTAAATGGCTTTGGCCAGGAACTGGAAAACAATAAATATTAGACACTGTAGTACGGTGACCATTAGGTTCTTAAAAAATATTTATTTACTTGGCAGTAACTAAATTCTGAATTTTATTTATGACAATAAATTTGTAAAATATGTGGTTAGTATTGTTCGATACTTAAAATACGTTTTAGCAAATTATTTATGCCAATTACGTTAGTGTGCGTCACAGGATGATCGAAAAATGTTTACATTTTTTTATTAATTTATTTTTATTCATTGTAAACATATCTTAAGTTGGTCGGACCTCCATACAAACTTTTATAAAACTTGCAATATACTTAAGGCTAGTAATTCCTTTGTTTTAGCGACTTTGAATTGAATTTCTTGTTTAATATAGAATTCTTAAGCAGTCTGTATATGTTTGCTAGCAAAATTTAATAGGTCACTTTTTTGAAAAATCGCGGCAAATTTTAATAATTCAGTAGGTTAAAATCCTACATAAAACTTCGCTTAATAAAAAACGTTTAGACGCTAAACCTACATCGAAATAAAATACTAAAAAAATAGTTTTTTGCTTAAAAACAAGCTATGTATCAGATCGATCGGACCCCCATACGAGCCATTTTGAGACTTGCAGAAGAGTTAACGCTCTTAATTGCTTCGTTTTAAAGACTTAGAACTAAATTTTTAGAATCGTATAGAATTATTGAGCATCCCCTATATATTCTGTATCAAAAAAGAATATAATTTTTTTTACAAAATGGCGGCCAATGTAGAAAATCAAAGTGTCATAACTTTGCGAAATCAAATCCTAATGAAAAATGTCGTATGCAAATAGTGTTTAAAAGCTTAATATGCATTTAAAAACAAATTTTAATTATTTTTTTTAGTAAAAAACGAGTCTTACGGTATATTGACCGGGCCCTCGAACGAGCTTTTATGCGTCTTGGTATATAGTTGACACTATTATTTCGTTTCTTTTAAAGATTAAGACTTGAATTTTTGATAAAGAATAGAGCTTTTGAATACCCTTATGATACTGTTTTAAAAAAATTAAATTAAAAAAAAAAGTTTTTTGCTCCGAAACCAGGTTAGTGTTATGAGTCGATCGGCTCGCCATACAAACGCTTATAAGACTTGCAATATAGTTAACGACAGTATAAGCTTATTTATACTGACTAAGAGTTGAATTTTGGTGACAGTGTAGAATTCGTAAGCACCCTGTATATGTTTGCTAGCAAAATCCAATGTGTCAATTTTTTGAAAAATGGCGGCATGTTTAAAAACTTAAACACTCATAACTCAGTAGGTTGAATTTTAACGAAAAGATGGCTATATATAAAACGTTTAGAAGCTTAATCTTCATCGAGATAAAATATAAAAAAAATAGTTTTTTGCTTCAAAACAAACGATCGGACCCCCATATGAGCCATTTTGAGACTTTTTGTGAGTTAACGTTCTTAATTCCTTTGTTTTAATGTCTAAGAATTGAATTTTAGTTATGATATAGAATTCTTAAGCAACCCTATAATATTTGCTAAAAAATATAATATGTCAATTTTTTGCAAAATGGTGGCAAATCGAAAAACTTCCTAACTCTATTGGATAAATTACTACAATACATAAAGTTCGCTTAATAAAAAACGTCCTGCAACAAAAAAAAATAGTTTTTTGCTTTAAAACAAGTTTTGTATTATTTCTATGTTTTTTTTAAGACATATTTTATAATTATAAACTAATTTAATTAATTATATTTATAATTTATCTGTATAATATACAGTACCACATGCCTTATTTCTCATATATATTTATACTTTTAAATGACTAATATTATAGTAATAAGAGTCTTAAATAATTTCATAACTTGTTTTGGTGTGAGAGTTAAATAAAACCATAATAGATTATTAATTTAAAATTTATATATTAATAAAAAAAAACACAATACAACAAATTAAAAATAAACATTCATGTAAAAATAATTTTAATAATTAAAAACCAAAAAATTATTAGATTCATATCATCTTTAATTTCATCAAGTATTCTTAGCTTCTATGGTGTTTCGACAGACATTTTTCGATTCGCTGGCAGCCATACTATTAACTTTTTCCACTATTATAAATATTTAATAAACACTAATTCCAATTTCCTAGACTCGATATAAATTGAAAAACACTTAAACTTGTTGCTAAATACATAATCTGAATATTATGAACTACTCAAAAATAATTATTATTATAAATTATGTTTAATCATGTCATTTAAAGTGTTCGATTCGTTCCTTGTGCAATTTACTGCGAGTTTAGCAAAACTGCCTTTTCAGAAAATCAACCGTGAAATTAGGTCGATTTTGCATATTATTAATGATTCTATTATAAGTTTTCCATATTTATTTACTCTCGCATGTTCATAAGATCTCATACGATTTAGACATACATTTTGAGAGTAATTAAATGCGATCGAGTTATTTATAATGGACAAAATCGACCTGGTTTAATGGTTTTCGGAAATGCACCATCTTGCTAAACTCGCCATAAGTTGCACAAAGATCGAATCGAATCGCAACAAAATTAAATACAAACGTCTGTCGTAAATATTTTTAATTGCACAATTCGCGAAGGAAACGAGCCGATAAGAGTCACTAAATATGGTGTGTGTGTCTTTTTACTATGATTGCGCAAAGAATAGAGTAGTGAACAAATTGAAAGATACAAATCCGAGATAAGGAAGTCTACGATTATAATAACCGCGAGAGTTAAGAATGCGTTTTGAGATTTTTAGCACAGCTTCCTGGTGCAGTCGATTGCATCGCAATCTGTGACGTGTGAAATGATAGATTTGCGCTTTCTTTCTTTCTCTCTCTATCTTTCTCTCTTTCTCCCCCTAGATACTTTCTATCTGTGTGATTTTTAGATCGATCCAATTAAAAAGTGCCAATTAGATTGCGCGATTTCATTCTTGTCGTTGTTATGTTAGAGCTACCGCATGTCTAATAGTTTACTGTTCTGTCAAGTGACCGGCAGCCAATGGACGTAGAAATCCAAAATATAATAAGCGTACGCGAAAGAAAAGTGATTAGTCATCATTTGATTAATTTTGTTCGCGAATGCCAATTTTGAGTTATTATGTACATAAAAAAAATTCTTTTTTATTTATAACTATTTTTATTATGTGAATTTGTAAAAAAAATGGTTAATTTAAATACTAAATACATGACAAAAACAGATCAAAATATTAAGTAAAAATAGATCTATTCTTTGAATGCCAGAGCTTGCTCTGTTCAGAAATTTACAAAAGCCTTTAGTCTTTTCATTGATTTACCGATACGTCTTTCTGCATTGATTATGCATATTAGAGAATACCGAAATATTGAAAAATATACATACATCGATATGCATATTTTCCAGATGTATTTTTATTGCTGTGTCCTGCTTTCAAAATATTATTTCTTAAATTCAATTATTAATTTCTTATTCAAATTATTTATTAATTTCTTATATTAAAAATTGTGGGTCATAAGTTTTTTGTGGAGGATCCTATTCTTGAAACTTGAAATGAAAACAGGGTCACACTGATATTCCGGTGAATAAATATTTCATTTTTATAAAACGGTCACGAGAAACAATATATCACTGGAAGACAAAAAGCACCGCAAGGCCAAAACATTCCCGTTGCACAATTCGACCTCGGAGATGTCAATCAAGCAAATGTCACTTTCTAAAGGCGTGCACATACTTCATTGTTATAAAAATACTCCGGCAGACACTCAAAGGAACAGATTTGGCCAGCCGGTGGAACACATACGGACATCTACACTCCACCTTACTAGTACCGCATGAGAAAAGTGTCAACCTTCACTGCCACAAAAATCAGAACTCTGAGGATCTTCCAGAGACATCATACCTGCGCCAGCTTCTCCACCACCGCTCGCCCATCATAGTCATAAAAAACAATTATGACTTCTCAGAAACCAAGAATTCATGTCAAAAGCAATAAAATCGTGCCGTCGATGGGTTATCTTGCTTTCATATAAAGACTTTTTATAACAATATTACGAATCGAGTGAAGCACATCTAAACCGAATTTTGACCAATAGGAGAGCGCAAAAAACAATTATCCCTTCTCAGAAGTCAAAAATTCACGTCAAAAGCAATAAAATCATGCCGTCGCCGTCGCAGTGGGAACGCTCGTTACCGAGCGTTCCCACTGCGACGGCGCCGACACGATTTTATTGCTTTTGACGTGAATTTTTGCCTTCTGAGAAGTGATAATTGTTTTTTGCGCTCTCCTATTGACCAAAATTCGATTTTTAATATATTTAAAATCGAAAAATTTTCATTTTTTTGGGTGAACTACTATTTATTATAGGAACAAAATTAAAGCCAGTTTATACAAGTAAAAGTATAGAAAAAAAATATTTTTTAATTTTACAAAAAAAAAATAAAAAACTAGAAACGGATACTCGCGTCCTAGCGGTATTCAAACGGTTAAAAGCAGCCAGAGTGATATGTGCAACTATCACGTCGCTACTGTTCATACTAATACCTGACAGATAGATTATATTTTCACTGGTAAAAATGTATTCCGATATGATTTCTATGAGCTTTTTAAATATTTTTATTATTAAGATTCATAGTATTTAATTAAATTACAATTAAATTTTCTGGACAAATTCAAGGGAGGGCAAATGCTCTTATCTCCACATACAACAATATATTGGTTTAGCTAATCCTAGACATTCATTTGAAAATGTAGATTAATCATGAACTATTAATTCTACAAAAATCATTAAGATACAGTTATATAATACGCAAAAAAGTATGTTATAAAAAATAAAATAATTTAGAACTAGACACAGCGTGTGTTTTTAATAGGCTTATTCAAAACGTCTCACTTTTTACATACTTCTACGAAAATATAATACATAATCAACATTACAAAACATAGTTGGAGGTGAAGAGTTCGTCACGATTCTTTTCGTATCTAGTCTTAGAAAGTGACGATGAGATTAGCGCGTGTTATAATAATTTATTATTTTAATTTCAGAGAGCAGTACATCTTTAACGTGTTCGAGGTGATCGTCAGCACTTTGGAGAGCAAGTTACAGAGGATAGAAAACTTAGACAAGGCCGTCGAGCATTTGATGAGACGCTTGGAGGCTTTGGACTCCAGGGTCAACGACAACATAGACAAGACCGACTCCATCATCAGTAAGCTGAGGACCATTGACGTAAGATTGTTCCATCAGCAAGGAAAGAATCTGGGTAAAGACAGCGGTCAAGGCGAACGGTCGTCCGATAAGCCCAAAGGAGACGGAGAGAGCCTGGACATGCGCTTGGTGTCTTTAGATCAGAAAGTTTCCGATATCGACACCAAATTGGTCGGATTGAAGAATCAAATAGATAGTAACTTTCTGCCGGTGGACGACATAAACGCAGAAGCCAGCGAGAAGAAGCCGATAAGCATGAACGTGCTGGAGATCACCAAAGCGATGAACGCCGAGATAATGAACCACATCACCAAAGAACTCGACCAGCTGAGAACCGCCACTGGAAACGTCGATAAGAAGCTACAGTTTCACATCAATCTGGTGTCTGAGAATCTAGGCAAAGTGCTGAACATGGTCTCAGATATTCACACGTCCGTCGTCGAGACTAATAAGTTGGACACTTTGATCAAACGCGTCATACCCATCGTGAACGTCTCCGAGAAAATGGACCAAGTTTGGAGCGTGGTGGTCGGAAATAAAGGACCTCTGGATGATTTATTGATCAGTCAAATCAAACCAGAGAGATTGATTAGCCAGTCGCCGAAAGAACAGATCCACGACGACTCCAGAAGCAAAGGACAACACAACCAAATCGATAACAAAACTAAGAAGCAAGACATCATAGGTGTGGAAGTATTGAAATCTGAATCGGAAGCGATCAGGACCGAAGAACCAGAAACATAGTAAGACAAATTCTATCTTGTATTTTTACATTTTTATTTGCTTGCATCTGCGCTATATTGCCATATTTATCTGTGTATTATTTGCAGGTTTATTTTTTAATATTGAAAATATTTTAAATCAACATACTAATATGGATACATACACTAAAGACATTTCTAATGTAATATTTTATTTTTACACGCATAATTTTACCTTTACGCAATGCTATTTAAATATGTCAAATTTGTGTAAAACTTTTTTTACCTCATTTGGATTTATTTAAAAAAAAAATATTTTCCAATCACGAGTCAATATGGCGAATTTCTGAATTTTTATAGTCATTGCAGCTAAATTTTTTTTAGGAGTTTATCGCCAGCAATTAATCGCTAGCAGTTTAGCGCTAAATAAAGCCGGTTTTATCTATTTAAAACTAAAATTATTTTGAGTCTTATTTTAAGTATGATAAATTGACTAATCCATATTTTTTTAATTTTTAGGCATGAAATGGGTGTTTTAAAGCTTAAAATTAATTCAACAATATTTAATAAATTATCACGATAATTTTTTTCTGCAATGATAAAATAACTAGGGTCATATACAATTACATATTTTTTTCTATAGGATCTCGTTTTGTATATATATATTTAATTTTGTCATTCCTGCGGTACTCCACCATGAGCAAAATACGTTCACATACTGACAAAGTTACGTTATTTCCGAAAAATAAGGTTTTTCTAAATCGGTATAAATGACGTCGACGTGTATTTTAATAGAGAGAGTTGCAACACGAATGAAAACCGTGTTACTGGTCCACTAAATCCTATCGACTTGTGGGGAATAACTTAACTGCCGGATCGGAGTGAATCCGCGAATCAAAATACAATGAAATTTTCAGTGGCCTGAGCTTTCCAAAATTACATAATTTATTTCTAATGCTGGAACGTGAGATAAAATTGCTTCGAGATTAAGAAATGTTACAACCAAAATAAACATATTAAATCATTCCATTCTCTGAGGTAGTATAGTTGAGAGAAGAGCCTCAAGACATTTTTATACAATATAGTACGCGTTGAAATAAATGTTTTGTGTATTTTATATAAATTATGTTCCGATATACAACGTGCTAGTATTTATATATTTATTCTATTATATTGCATTCTTGCGTTATATTTATTTTTACTTTAATATTCTCATATGCGTATCTATGTTTCTTCTTTTATGCATTTTATATTATCGTTTTGATTACATCGACGAGCAGTAATTTATTATTATATTATACTATAGTCGCAGTCCGGCCAAAGAAATCGTCGTGAAAGAGTCTGTCGTTGCTAAAGACAACGCCACGATTAAAGACACGTCCTCAGTCGGAAACAGAGATCCTGCGTCCAGGAAGGGAGGAGTGATATTCCCAAGCGTCAAAAACAAACCGTCAATCGCCAACACCACTTTCACCACCGACGTCATCGCCAATTACAAAGATATCAGGGTAAGAACAAAAATTTACCCAAGGGGATGTCTCCTAACAGTTTATCGCAAGCGATGCACTGCGCATGCGTATATCAGCAGCGGTTAACAATGTGCGTTTGTGAAACCCACCGCCTCTTCAACATGCGTATTCTTTATTTCATCCAGGGTTACTCTTGCGTTGATCTGCTCAACGCTGGAATGCGCCAGTCCGGAGTCTACTACCTTCAGATCAGAGGCACTACTTACTGGTTCTTGAAAGTGTTCTGTGAGCAAGACATTGCTGAGGGGGGATGGACGGTGAGATGTTTTACATTTTATTCTTCAACAATTTTTTAAGTCACACTTTTATTATTTTTGTAATGTGATTTAAATGTAAAGCTTTTTAAATCACTCATTAGTTTTCTCTTTGCATGTATGCTTTTTATGTTACAGTCATTATTTGTTGTGCAACAAATAATGGAAATAATATACAAAAATAGCAAAAAACAATTATTTTATTTATAGTGATTTTTTATACATAGAGCTCAAAACTCAATAAGTAAAATGTAGCATAATTTTAATAATAATGTCATTAAAGGTGATACAAAGAAGAGGTAATCTCGGAGTTCCTGAAAATTTCAACAGAGATTGGGCCGATTACAAGAATGGTTTTGGAGATCCAGCTAAAGAGTTTTGGCTCGGTAACGAAAATATATACATGCTGACCAATAACGAAGATTACATACTAAGAATAGAGCTCGAAGACTTCGAAGGCAACAAAAGGTTACATTAAATTCTTATTAGTTCATTCATGTATTATTTGCTCATAAATAAAAATATGATTATATAATTTCAGATATGCTCAGTATTCCCACTTCAAAATATACTCAGAGAGTGAATATTATAAATTAGAAATTGACGGATATGAAGGAAACGCCGGTGATTCGTTAAACGATCCTTGGTACGGCTCGAACAACAGTCCATTTTCTACGTACAATAGGTAAAATATGCTTCATAAACTATTCATCGTTAGAAAACAATGTATTAGGTTTCAGAGCAAGAGGTTTTATTAATTTTCTTTGAAATGAATTAAATACTAGTATTATTTATTAAGATTAAGTGAAAATACAGAAAATACGTATGTGTTATACTTAAAAAATGGACATTAATTTGATTGATACAAGTTTAAAATGTATGATATATGATAATGTTTCTGACACTGATGATCATTGTGTTATTTTTTAATATATAAAAAAGCGATATCTTAAATTTTAACAATTTTTTGTTCTTATTGTAGTGGTAAATGTATTACATGTACATGCCACAACATTAGGGACTATATTTCCTATATGTTAGACCTTATTTCTATAATATAGTAATGTATTCATTAGTATTTAATATACTACAAGATTATGCCATTAATATAAGATACATATATTTATAATTTCAAGCTGATTTCATCTAAATTACTAGTTTTTTCAATAATATGCTTTGACAATATACTCAACAATTTTGATAATAATGCATAGCATATTTTTTAATAATGTAAAGCTGAACTTTGCAATCTTAAATGCAATTATAAATGAATAAAATATAAGTGATTTCCTTAGTACTGAAATCGATACAAAATGAACATAAAAATATGTTAATAGAACACTTTTTTTAGTTACATCTAGCAAATCAGCTATTACATATTTTTAAGTGAATATAATAATCCAATTTATAGCACTAGTGTATTATATATTATCTCAGACTGTAATATTATGATACATACATATATTATTGTCTTATATTATACATAAGTTCAGATAAGTCAAAATCTGTATATCTATGAATAACATTTTTCGAGAAAAATGTGTTTCTTTAAAACATTATTTTTTAATCTTTCAGGGATAACGATAGATCATCGTTGAATTGCGCTTCGATGCTGAAGGGAGGGTGGTGGTGGAAATCTTGCGGTCGTGGATTAAATGGACTTTATTTGGATGATCCCCAAGACTTAACAGCCAGACAAGGTATTACTTTTAACTAATATGTTCTTTATTATTTTACTATATAGCTAAGTTAGTGAATGTGAATATCTATAAAAAAATATTATTTGATTTAGATGCTCATTTTATATAATGCCCTTCATCTAACAAAATAATGTATTGCTCTAATGACTTAATTTAATGTTAGAATCATTGGATGACTAAGAAACTGGAGGACATGTGAAGATTTTGCAACATTTTTTTGATAGAATTCAAGTCAAATTCTTCTTAAAAAAATATATTACTCCTAATATTAGATTTTTACATACATCATTTTTTTAAATCAAACATAAATGAGTTGACACTAACATGAAAAGTGAAGTAGCAATAATTGAAGTAGCTATATTTTTACAAGAGAAAGAAAAAAAATTATATAGAGTATTAAAGCCAATGCTGTGCCATTGACCCTTGTAATATATTCTTATACTTGAATCGAAGGAACAGAAGTGACATTTTTGCAAAGTCGCTGCACTTAAATCAAAACTGGAACGACGTTTGATAAAACGCAACTATACCAATTTTTATAATATGAGAAATATCCTTCTTTCTGATATCACCGCATGGACTACTTTAGTTAGTATCCACTCGAATGGCAAGTAGATTAGTAATCCTAATGCTCATATGCAAAAGGATGACTATGTCTATGTTTTCAACTCATGACAGAATTAAGACCAAAACTAGAAATCGGTTAGATGCAAGATAGACTTTCTAACAGCTGTTAAAGCTTATTGAAATATTGTTTAAAACTGTTAGTCCGTGGCTTATACGTGCAAACTCATCTGATAGTTTATGTTCCTCGAAAGTTTTGGAAGAGTTCCGCGTTTACGGAATAGTGAACAAAACAAGTATCCGTAACTAAAAGCTGTTCTTAATGATTGTGTTAAAATTGTCAATTTTATCAAATCAAGGATATTGAATGCAAGAATTTTGAAAATGTGAGTAGTTTATATCAGACCTTGAAGAATATTATTTATTTATTTTATTAATTTATTTAGCAAATAAAACTAATTGTTTAAATTAGCTATAATAGCTAAAAAGAATAATAAATCAAAATATAAAAAAACCATTGGCTAACCAACTTTTGCACCCCCCCCCCCCCTCCTAGAAAAACTGAAATGACGTCCCGTGTTATTCCTTAATAAAAACAGTTTCGAATCTACCCAGAAAATATTTTTTTAAATACATATGTCATTTCAGTGAAACCATATCGGAATACATTTTCACCGGTATATATATATTTTTACCATTAGTAGAATTATATGATTTTAACCTTGCCATACGTAGTAATAAATATTTACATACTTACCAATAATAATTTATATGCGATGTATAAATGTTACAGTGAATGTATATTTTTCGGTGAAATTATGTATATTTTCATTAGTGAAGTCCAAAATATAATATAATATAATTTGATTGATAGGCGCTAATATGCTGCTTTAAAATGACTATGAAACTCAATTTGACAGTTGCGAAACGTCCACTTGCTGTTCAAACCCAAACCTAACTTAATAAAAAATTTAAAATAAAAATTAGTTTTAGAACTTTTATCCAAAAGAAGTACAGGCGAATGTCGTATCTCGCATTTTGCCCAATAGTTACTCTGCATGTCGATATTACACTATGTTTTAAAAACATGTTAGCTATCCTTATCGATATTACAACGGACTTCTGATATGAGAGTGTCAAATATATTCAAACAGAATTTAAAAAAATAGGAGATTCTCAGAAGTCGAAAATTCATGTCAAAAGCAATAAAATCGTACCGTGCTGCAAAAAAATTATTTTTGAAAAAAATCTACACAGTAAAAGTTTATGTAAACTTTTTTTTTAAATATAGTATATGACATATATAATGCTTTTTAGTAGTTCTCAGTGTAGGTCTATATGAATATAGACCATGATCTAGAATATAGAACCGAACGTTCTAACTACTATTAACATGAATTTTTAACTACTGACTAATATAGATTAAATAAGGATTGGTTGAAGTATACTAAACTCGAATTTTGACCAATAGTAGACCGCAATAAACAATTATCCCTTCTCAGAAGTCAAAAATCCATGTCAAAAGCAATAAAATTGTGTCGGCGCCGTCGCAGTGGGAACGCTCGGTAACGAGCGTTTCCACTGCGACGGCGCCGACACGATTTTATTGCATTTGACGTGGATTTTTGACTTCTGAGAAGGGATAATTGTTTATTGCGGTCTACTATTAGGCAAAATTCGGCTTAGATGTATTACATTAAATTTTTACATCTTAGAAGTCGTAATAATAATATAAAAAAGTCATAAACTAAACGCTATATAAGCGAGCATTTCCACTACTACTGCAACGGCAAAATTTTACTGCTTTTGACTTATAAGAAGCGATAATCATAAACGGTACAGCCAGAGGTGTAAATTGTACAGAAGTGTAAATTTATATAATAATATCCCTAGAACAATCCGTAGCGGGTTACCTCAACGGAATAAAGAAACATCTTCATGCATTAATGAAATTGAAATGTCAACTTTTGCCCCCAACTCCTTTAAGAAAATCTGAAACTCTGTATGGAAGGTTGAAGACTTCTGATTTAGATCAATAATAAAAGCATAGCTTTATATTTATAGTAATGTTTGTGTCCATTTATAATCAAATTAGTATTATAAAATAATAATGTAATCATAACATGATATAAAATATTAATGTTATTGTATTTTCTTCTTAGGAATTGTCTGGTTCCGTTGGAGGGGCTGGGATTACACTTTGAAGAAGGCTTCTATGATGATAAAACCTAAAGGGCCTCAAAGTAATACTTGAGAAGGCAGCAAAAGTAGAAAAAATGTGTAAATTGTATTAATATATTATATTTATCTAGATGTATATTTAATAATTTATTATTAAACTGATAGTTTTAGATTTTAAAGTTAAATTATCAGTTAAGTATAATTTATACACGGTAAATATAAATTGATATTATATAAAAAAAAATTAAATTAAATAGTGAATTAAATAATATATCATGTCGTTCAACGTCTATCGAAATCACAATTGGTTGATAGTTTTTTAAAATGTTCAACGCGATTTTCAAGATACGATATATGATATAAAATGGCAATTAACATTTAAGACTGCGTCGTCAAAAAAATAATGAATACAAGTTTTGATACCTACATAAATATTTATATTGTTAGCAATCCCATTTTATTAAAAATTTACTGTAAATATATAAAATGTGTACATAAAATAAATTTTATTTAGTATGTGTATATTTATCACGATGTTATTATATTAAGAGATTATAAATAAATGAGGCTAAAATTTACATCTTTTTTTATTTTATTTTTCAACCAAGCACTGAACTTTTTCTGCAAATAAATCCTTGATTCCATATTTTCTATATGTTTAACAATAGATAGGCTGATTCACATTGATGGTATAAGAACCGGCGGTAAGTTAATTATATTTACATGGGACGTATTAACAATATTGCAAAACACAGTTCTGACCAGATCATAGATTTTAAAAAATGTGAATATTTTAGCTTGGCTTTTGATTCTAACTCTGACATTTCAGTAATATAATAATGTTCTGTATTCATTAGATACTGTACTTCGATTTTTTAAATATCTTCCTAAGAAGAATCAAACAATGTACAGAAGTACTTTTCTAGAGAAGAATAATAATGAAATCTTAAAAAATTGCTAGTATGTGTACTGATGGATGTCCTTTAATGACCGGATCCTAAATGGAATTTGATTTCCTGTTAAAAATAAATATAACGTTTAACTTCTATCATCGAGAAGTTGGGGTTTTGTCTTCTTGTTCGCGTGCATCTTTGACTCTCACCAGTAAGCCGTCTTACCTGGCTTTGAGGACCAGAACACTTAGATTACACCCGAAACACTTGGATTATATTAAAAATTATATACATAAAAAATTGACCGTTTCTTGTAGAAATTCGCAAGCACTTAGAAATTTAAAATACTTCAATGGAGCTATGTGTATATTAAAAAAATTGCATATACTAAAATTAAAAATCGTATTCAGTTCACAACTTTTATACAATTAAGAGTATGGATACAGTAAGTTGTTAAATATTGTATCTTGTCGAAGCCCCGTGCTTAACTGGCGTCTGATTTTTCAATTCAGCGGTGTCTTCGCCACCATCTTATTACTTTTTCTCAGACTTGTTTTCTCTGAAACGTATATGAAACATGAGTGAGAGTTCAAAGCGAGAAACGCTATAGAGATTAAATACCTTTTATGTTTCTTGTTGAAATCCTGCGCATTCAGCGTAAGATTTTTATTCATTCAGTATGTACAAACAAATATATCTTGTCCTTTACTGGCGTCTGATTACATTTTTTATGTTCCTCAAATCAATAGATGTCGGCACCGCCATCTTATTCATTTATTTCTCAGACTTGTATTTAGCTTTTAGCTCTGAAACATAAATGACGAAGAATCCGAGTTTGGTGAAGGCACTGTGTCAAATGCCTCTCTTATTGATATATCAACAATAAGTTTTAATTCTTCCAATTCAGGTATCAAGCTGAGTAGGAACATGTTGAGACTGTAGTGGCTGATTCGTTCACAGTTGATTCTGCCAAATAGTATGGCTTTGTATTTGCTTCAGATCCACTTTTACGCATAAAAACTGTACGAAGATTACGTCACCTCTCTTTGCACTCGGCAGCTGAAATCAAAGGGAATAAGCATTACAACTTTCAAATTTTTTATTTAATTATCATATCATATTTATTTAATTATTTAATAAAAATCCTCGAAAAATGGTTCGGCAAACGGAAGATTTCGATTAACCCGAAAAAAGCGCAGCGGTGTTCTTCACCAGGAAGCCCGTAAATAAATATAAACACAGTCACCATGTTCGGTGAGGAGATTCCGTGGAGATGCGAGAAACTCGCTACTTTAGTCTCACTCTCGACGAGAGACTCAATTGGAGACGGCACGTCGAACACGTACGTCGGAGGATTGGCAGCGCTTCGTCCGATTTTGGGCTGGCGTAGCAAACTTTACCTCAAGAATATGATTCGACCGATAATGACGTATGCGGCTCCGTTATGGATTGTAGGTATTCAGAACAAAATACTGAGGGAGGCTGTACACGCCCCGTGATTCATCCGAATGAACACCAACATCATATTAATCTTGGAGCACACGAAAGAGCTCTCGAGCAGTTTCCACAAAACGCTACCCTCAGTACCGAACGTAACGATAAAAAATCTGTCTAACTGCAGCGACCTATACGGAAATCCTCACCAGTGGGATGTATTGAATTATAAACCGCCATAAACCATAACCGTTTTCAGCATGTAATTGTCCATTTTTGTAGACACCAACTAGTAAATGTTAAATAAAAATTAATTAGGACTTTTAATCCTCGGATTTTATGAAAATGAATGACAAATTTCGGATGTGATCAACAAATAGAAATTGCTGCGTACACAGATTTAATGCAGGCTAATTTTTTTCCTTATGATTTGTGAATTGTTATTCACTGACAATCATTCACAGGTAAAAGTGACGTTTAGCGTTCGATATTGTCAAGTTGGCAGCACTGCAGAGCATAGCTTACACCTACATGCACACACACTTACTCGTTGAAAGTTTGACGTTTGGCGAGTAACGCGCGCGTGGCATTGCATTACTATTTGTTGATCCCACGATGGCAGGAAGACGACACAGCTCAACGACAATAACAGACGAACTTTTAGCTTTGGAAGAGATTTGGAAGAGTGCAATTCGGGACTAAAGAGAGTCTATTCAAGTCGTATCTAGATGAATTCGTATTCAGAAACTACTTTAGAGATGAGGATGTATTCCACTAGTGTCGCCACTATCGCTATTAAACGTCAAGTGTCCGTTAGTTCAAAATTAACCGTGTGTGCTGCCAACTTAATAATATCGAACGCTAAACGTCATCTTTGCCGAAAAAAGTATTTTATTGTTTCAAAGTTTACCTTGAAGGACACTTCTATGAATTTTTCTATCGTACAGGCACCAAACAGAAATGACGTGAGCGTAAACAAAACTGGTTCGATTTATCGCCACTAATGTCGCCACTGTCGCTATTAAACGTCAAATGTCAGTTAGTTCAAAGTTATCCGTTTAGTGCAGTCAAATAAGGATTTAACCTTGGATTGAAAGACAGAAAGCTGAAATTTTGCACTTAACTTTGTTTTGTCGTTCTTAAGATTGAATGTACGCTAGTCAAACTTTTGATCCCTACGGGCGACTTGTTTTTTAAATTATTGGCGTCGGTCTACTAAATTCGTATATGTTAAGTGATCATAAGAAAAGTGGTATTTTAAAGCCAAAAATAAGTTTAAATTTAAAATTAACATAGATAATACCGCAGTGAGAACGATCGTTACCGAGCGTTCCAACTGCGACGGCGCCGATACGATTTTATTGCTTTTGACGTGGATTTTTGACTTCTGAGAAAGGATAATTGTTTTTTGCGTCCTCCTATTCGTCAAAATTCGGTTTAGATATGCTTCATTCGATTCTCACTTAGTGTCCTCTATACACCTTAGTTCGTAGTATTCTTAAATTGCTATCTATAATTTGGGATACCCGAATAACCAAATACTAAATTTTAGTCGAAAAGATTCAAAAAAGGTTTTTAAGATACCTACCTATATAAAGAGATATATTGTGTTTTAATATGAACGTTTGAGAAGCTGCGCGTGCTTGATGTCACCTGGTCTGAGTAGGAAATGCGTTTGTGTTCGTGCAATGACAAAAAGGCATAGCATGGTCTCGTTCTGCGCTCGATTAGAAATATTTCGGTCTCGACAGTTAATATCTATGAAATACTATAGTTGCTTAGGGCCTGTTTATTTATTTTATTATGACGAAAACTAGGCGGCACTCTGGTAACACTGATATGATGGCGGCGGAGGGCAACACGTTCCTTCTACCACGGCGGTGTCTCGTCCGTCGATCAATTACATAGCATATAATTTACCATGTAAGTAAACCCTATATATTTTCAATAAAATCATACTGCAGCGACTTAATCTGTGTCTAATTGCCATCCAACACCATGAGTTTCTCAAAGTATTTATTTTACTAAACAATAAAATGAGCTAAAAATTACAGTATAAATATTTTTTTAAATTTTATTTATTTTCGACTAATAATTTAGCTATACTTATAAATTTAACATGCAAACATCATAAAAAAAATGTTTTATAATAATCTAGATTACTGCAATAAGATTATAAAATTGTATGCGAATGTGCCATAGCAATGTCTAGGCACTAGGAGTCTAGAGGGGGCAGAGATTACTCAATACATTGGCACCGATCACCGATGTTCTTATATTTGAATACAAAAATTCTCGCGAGAATATTTTTTTAAGTTAGTTTTCATTGTTATTATTGAATAACATTTTGTTAGATCTCAAAATAAAATTTAAAATAAAATACATATTATATTAAAATATTTATTGCTTATACATAAAATGTACATGTACATATAAATTATAAACTGAACATAAAAAAGACTTATTATATTAAAAACTAAAATTTTCGTGAGAATTATATTTTTTTAAGATACTTTTCCATTGTTATTTGGAAAATATATAGAAAATATAAACCGAACTTAAAAAATACTTATTATAATTTATTTCCCTACCCTTGGACCACGGATGACACCTAAGTTTAAAGTTAAAATTTTGCCAAGCAATTACATAAATGATAAAAAAGAAAAAAAACTAAAAAATGAAATACGTTATAAAACATATTTAAAAATAAAATACATTTTTAAGAAATCAGTCATCGGCAACGAAGTGCAGGTCAGTTAATTTCCCATTTGAGAAATTTACGGGTAGGTAAATTGTCAGTGAACTTGACTAGAACTACCAAAAACAATTCAAAATATCATTTCAGTAGTTTTGCTGTGTACAAAGCTGATTTATACCAACCCTTATACAGAGGATGATACCTAAATTTAAAGTTAAAATTTTGCCAAGCAATTACATAAATGATAAAAAAGTAACAAATTAAAAACGTTAAGTAGTGGTTTTTAATAAATCAGTCATCGGTAACAAAATGCGGGTCAGCCAATTTCCCATTTGAGAAATTCACGGGTAGGTAAATTGTCAGTGAACTTGACTAGAATCGCAACATTGATTTACAAGAAGCTTGATTTTGCAATTTGCCCGTTGTAGAAATAAAAATGACATTCCCCATTTTCATTAATTCCTTTTAAACCATCAGCTGATTGTCGACATTTATGCGGTAATAAATGTCAATAAGTTATTTATTTGTAAACATTTAGACGATACATATAACAATATGATAAAAAATTATGTTTACAAACAATTTATCAATGAAAAACAAGTACAAAAATGTATATCTACAGAATTAATTACAAAACACTTTCGTTTGCTGTACACCGTTCTCGCGTTCTCATATTCATGGTCAAAATTGTTGCAAACGACGATTTTTACAGCAGGCGAACACACTGTCCTGATGCAGTCTTCGTTTATTTTAGATCTGATGAAATTTATAATCGACATGCCTTTAATATTAACGCCCCACATAGACAAAACTTTTAATTTTTTTAATGACCATATAGAAGCAAAAGTTTTTTCTGTGATTTCTGTAACAATTTAAAAAATAATTATGCTTTTAAAAAATAACGTAAATGTTTCATGTCAGTTTCTCACCTAATAATAGATATTGATGGCATATATTCAATTCAATCAATTCGGTGCAATTTATGGAAATATTTCTTAGCAAATTGTCACTGATAGTTTGGCTTGCCACTGTTAGACTAAGTTTTTTCAATTTTTTCATGTTCAATATCGGCTCCAGTCCTGAGGACAGCTGTTTCACTTTCAGCTCGAAAGATTCAAGTTGTGGAAACAATGTTAATACTTCGAACATATAAGTACTATCCAAACGCGTACATTGTAAGTGTAATTCTTTTAGATTATTCATAGCCACACCTTTTCCGATAGTCAGAATACGCGGTATACGTAAATCTATTAATTTGAGCTTCATTAGATGGCTTACGTCTAAACGTGCCAAAAAATTCGGTGAATAATAGATATTCTGGACTGCTAGCTCTTCCAACTTAAATGTGCAGTTTTTGAATTTAATTTGATCTAAGACACATTGATTAAGATGCAGTAATTTCAGATTGTTGCATTTACTCATCAAGTAATTCCAGTAAGATGACATTAAACTGGTAACGGACAGTTCTTTAAGATCGGGACACATTTTTGCAATCATGTACGGCGTTCTGTTTACATAAGAATTATGTGTGCTGGATAAATATAAAGATTTCAAATTACGACCAATTTTATGTAATAATAGATGCAACTTGGGTGTGCGATATATGGATGGTACATCTTCCTGTATTTTAAACTCAACGATACCTAGAAAAATGTAGACATGTTATTAGATTAAAACCATTTCAACAGTGCAGCGGTGGAATCTGTATAAAATAAAATCATCTAGCGGTCGTTTTTGTTATAACACATTGAAGTTAGTCGCGAGTGACATAATGAATATTTCAGGATTTGTTTTGTATATAACTACATTTATTTACCAATTTCAATGATTAAATATTCGTATACATAATAATTGGTAAATAAATTTATGTTTCAGTTACAAATCAATACTCAATAATAAAGGTATTATTTTTTCTCACCATCTGAGCAATATTCGTTTGACTTAACAAAAGCCATAAACAGCATAAATAATTTAAAAATAATTAAATTTCAAATTTAAAAAAATTGTTAATGGTAATTCTCACCAATTACGTAAGCAATGATATTAATTACCTTTATATTTTTCGTTGACGAGATATTTCCACTGTTTGCAGACCCGTTCGGATTGAATCAATTGTTCCAGCGGCAAATAGCTAAATATTTCCATAAAGCAATATTCATTCAACACGTTCAAAATATTATCTTTGTCTTGTATATTCTGAAAAATAGACATTTAATTTAATTTAATATTTTCATATGATTAACTTCTTAATCGGGCTTTGCGTTCTGTTCATTTTATGACATATGAATTTAACTTTTAAATTTAAATTTAAGTTTGCAAAATTAACTGCCTGTTCAGAATCAAGAAACTGCCCGGTCAGGAGGTTAATTAGATTTGATCTTATATAATTACAATTATTGCGTCACTCGGTGGTATCCAACGTACACTTTTAAAGATATCTCCTGAAAAAGTAAACATTTAAATTTTTTATATGTGTATAATAATTTTTAAAGTAAAAATATTGTTAAGTATACCAATTTTTTTATTTTTTTGAAACCAAAAGTCCGCTGGGGTGATTTCCAAAACAGCATTATCGATAACAACTTTGCCAGACAGAGCTCTTAAAAGAGAAAAAATAATTTAATTCTTTAACTGTAATTTTATTTTAAAAGTCAATGTTTAGCAATGCAATGACTCATACAAGGCCGCTTCCAAGTTATTGTCAAACGTGATCAAGGCATAAACATTACGCCTGATGGTATGGGTGCATTTGAAGGTGACATCGACGATTTTTCCAAATTCACAGAAATGTTGTATAATATTTTGACGCTTCACCTATAAAGCATTTTTTTATTGTATACCAAAATATTACACTATTTATATTCAAATCTCTTACATTATTTGGGAGTTTGGTTACGTGTAATGTAGTGATTGGTACACCTTCACACGTAATCATTTTATCTTTATGTCTGCAAGTAAAGTTGGAATATTCTACAACCAGTTCAGTTTGATTCTCGGAGCGACAATGAGATCAGTTTCGCCACCTAAAAAAGTGTTTTAATTAGCAACAGAAAATTATTTATTTATTTAACGACTGCAGAAAATTATAAAAAATATATCACCTAAATAAACAGCTTAAAAAATAAATTAAATTTTTTCCGACAAAATACTTTTAGTTATATAAATATACTTGTTTACTTCAGTTATTAAATATGTTAAAATAACATTATTTTATTTAAGACATGATCAGAATACAACATATAAAAAATAACCAACCAGAATGCTTTATATTTTTGATGAAATTATTTTCTTAAAATATTATTAACAGTATTAGATATTAGTTTATGCCCCCACTTGCTACTCACAGCT
This sequence comes from Plectrocnemia conspersa, assembly GCF_051122295.1. Lineage (NCBI taxonomy): Eukaryota > Metazoa > Arthropoda > Insecta > Trichoptera > Polycentropodidae > Plectrocnemia > Plectrocnemia conspersa. The sequence continues at coordinate 24,373,421 of NW_028277170.1, read as the reverse complement.
TAAGAAAATTAAATATGATCGATAATCAAATATAATAATAAAAATATCGCAGAAGAACTACTGAGAACATGTAATACCATTCACGAAAGCTTCGGCAATGTTATCAGTTTATTTAATACAAATAAGATATTCAAAATTGTTATTAATGTATTAAGAATAATAATATATTGACAGTGGCGTAGCTAGGGTATGTGGTGCCCGGGACGATCCTTAAAATTGCCGCCCCCCCCCTATACATTTTTTGTATGGTCATAAAATCAGCATTTCTTAAAATAATTAATTGGTTATTGTTAATCTTTTGCTATTCGTGGATATATACCTATATATAGTGCATTTAGGGTTAAGTACCACACTAGACGATCCCATCGCAAATATGCCGCCCCCAAGCAAGTGCCGCCCGGGCGGCCCGCCCCCCTCGCCCCACCATAGCTACGCCACTGTATATTGATAGCTTACTTGAATTCAGCAGAGCGCGAACGGACCACGACGCAATGACCGGCACAGATTTGAGGTTATAATTTTTGTAACCGTCCTTAAGCCTCACAGTTGGGGGGAGAATAACGATGACGTAATATTGTTTAAAACTGTAAAATATTCAAATAAATCTCTGGAAAGTTATATTGATATACAAAAAAAGCAGATATAATTAATAATCTATATATTTAACGCATGTAAAAGGATATGCAATTTTTGTTCTAATTCTAGAACAAAGATTCGCCACCTTTGTTCTAGAATATCATGTTTATATTGTATATCATTTCAAACGCTACAATATTATACATAATCTTGAACTAATAATGTATAAGAGATATCTACCGGGATTAGAACGTTGTTTACAGCTTATTTACTTGAATTCAGCAGAGCGCGAACGGACCAACGACGCAATGACTCGGCACGGATTTGGGGTTATACTTTTCGCGAGTATTGTTAAGCGTTTCAGTTGGGGAGAAAATTTGACGCCATTTAAAAAAACTTGGTTTAGTGATTAAATTTGTAAAATATTAAAATAAATCTTTGGAAAATCATATCGATTTATAAAAAATTCACGTAAGTTTATTAATCTATATATTTATTTTATTAAATTTAATCAATATATTTTAATATTCAATTTAAGTATTTAATCAAATAAATGTTAATTGGCAAACAAATTTTAACAAAAAATATTGATAAATTAGTGTATTATTAATGAAATATTTAGTTTCATTACAAAAATAGTTATTTTATGAATAAGGTAATTTAAATATAAATAATTATATATCAAAAATAGTTTTTGCTTTAAGTGAATGCAATTAAAATTAAATGCTACATTTTTTCTCATTACGATTGTAATTAAAAATGTTATTAAAAAAGCTGAGACCGTTGAAAACTTGGGGGTATTTTACAAAGATGACATTTGGAAAGGGGGGAGACGGGGAAAAGCATTTGTCTGTCTTTGAAATTGGTAAGAAAAATACACTCGGTTCTCTTTTTATCGGCGCCAGTCGACCACACGCTGGAGTTCGCCGTCAACAGTGTGTGAGAGTGAGGGACCTCTTTTGAGCTTGAAAAACCCCAGGCTCTTAAGAGGAAGCAAACTCTGAACACCCAACCGAGGTAGCGTCCTGTGGACTATCAATGACGAGCAAAGCACTACATTTCAACCCAGCAGGCTAATAAAGGCCCGGCCCTTAGAGACCGGGAGCTACAACTGGAACTGAGGCATCACGAAAGTGATGTTCAAGGATGAAGCATAGAAATGCAGGACCATGCAACGCTAATGCAATGCAAAAGCTATGCAACAGATTTGCAGGTGGTCAAGAGAGCGTTTCCCAACAACACTCGGGAGAAACACTACTGAAACTCTAACAAATAACGTAGTACTACGGGGGGTGGATCCCGCTCATCTGGTCCTTAAAAAGCTGGATGCCGCCCATTGGGTTGGATTCGTGTGGTCTTAGTACCGGTAAAGGCAGTGGTTTAAGCGATAGAAAAATTTAGTAACACTCTCTGGTTCTCTTTTCATGCGGTTTATATTTTAAGAAGCATTTTTTTAAATGAAACATTTTGACATGTTTAAAGGGTGAGAAATTCGGAGAATTTTGTCTCCGGATATATCCCTTTAATTCAGGTAATCCATTATTACTATTTCTTCCACCCAACTTAACAAGCATCATCCAACAATTGGATCAAGGCATAATTTCCACTTTCAAAAAATAATACATTAAGAGCACTTATCGATATATAGTGGATAAACTAAATAATGAGTCAATGACAGTAACTGATATTTGGAAAAGTTTTTCTATTTTGGACTGTTTAAGTAATGTTGCACTTGCTATCTCTCATATAAGACCACAAACTTTAAATTCTTGTTGGAAAGCAATTTGGCCCGAATGTGTTAGGCCCTCCGCACACGGAGCATCTGTTTTGCAACTAGAGTTGCAAATTTGTTGCATACTAGTCACACACACAACCAGTTTGCAATCAAATTAAAACCTCACACCGCACACGAGTGCAACTGATTCTGGATTATTTTGAGCAAAGTTCTCTCTAAGTTTGTAGTCACAAAGCTGTTTTTCGCAAAATGTCAAGTAGTAGTTCAGATGAAGAAGACTTAATTGGCTATTAGAGCATTAGAGCAGGGAATATTGGTGTCATCCCTATATACAGGGAAATATCAAGTCAAATCTGTTTGTAGCAGCAGAACAACTGAATCAAACAGACAAAAAGTTTATAGCATTCGACAATCGATAATCTACGACTTGGCCGCTTCACTCATTTCTTGAACTTTTTGTAAAGACACGTGCAACCATGCAACGCAACTGTTTTGTGACTAGGAAAAAAGATCGCATGCAACCAGTTGCTGACTGAATTGAAATCGGTTTAGTTTTAGTCGCTCGTGTGCGGACACACACTCCCGTACACAGGCGTGGTCACCAAATAGTTGCATGCGCAACTGGTTTGCAACTCGAGTTGCAAAACAGTTGCTCCGTGTGCGGAGGGCCTTACAGTCAATGAAACCAACCAAATGTCGACAGTTTTAGCTGAAATAATTTCTTTGGCACATGAAATTGGTGAGGAAGGTTTTGAAACATATACCGAAAACGATGTAGACGAATTAGTGCTTGAGGATAATGTCATGAATGACAATGATATCATTGGTATAACTCTTGATACTGTTGAAGAACATGAAGACGACATTCACCCTGACTGCAAGTGTAATTCGAGAAGGTCTTCAACTTTCGAGAAAATTGCCAAACCAGTTCATTGAAAATCTGAACGAGCATTCAAGTTCCAACGCGAGCTTCAGAATTGCATTTCTGGATATCAAGAATTGTACAAAAAATTAGCAAAGCCATCGCAAAGTTTAATCACTGAATATATTATCAATGGGAAAAAATCAACATGCGTAGTTGAGGCTAATTTTACTTGTGAAGAATCATTATCTTCAGGACATAGATCTGATGCGCTGACTATCTCTTCTACTGCGATCAAAATATTGAAACACTTTAAAGTGTTTCAATATTTTGTATAATCTTGAACTAAAACTGTGTAAATGATATCTACTGTTATTAGAGTTTTATTTACTTGAATTCAGCATAACGCAAACGAACTAACGACGCAGAGATTCAACATGGATTCGAGGCTACGATTTTCAGCATTGAAAATGGGAAGCGCCATTTAAATCCCAAATCAAAACATATTAATTAAGTTTTATTTTCGCAAGTAGAAATATGTATTTAATACTAGCTAAAATGTAATTAAATAATGAAAAGTATATGACTACGTATGAAAACGTATGAAAATAGTATTGTACTAGCACCTGCCAGAAAAATTATATTTTGTGTGTATCTACCGGTGAAAATGTATTCCGATATAATTAAATAAATATATAAATTTTTTACACATCTGCATTTTTATAAATTAACATGATTTTCAAAAGATTTATTTAAATATTTTACATTTTTTATCATATAATATTATTTTTAAATATTTCAGAGCCGGGAGGGAATTCCCAAATATGACCATATGACACTTACGAAAGTTTTAACCTAAATCTGTTTCAAGGATCTGCGGCGTTGAACCGCTGCGCTTTGCTTATTCAAGTAAATAAGTTTTAAACAAAGTTCTAATCACAGTAGATCTCTTACACGATATTAGTTCAAGTTTATGGAATATATTGAAGCTCTTGAAATCATATACATTATAAACAAACTTATTATTTGTGTTTTCTAACCTTTTTGCACGAAATTTCTTTAATATATTAATATTTTTAATATAATAGTACATTAATATTTACTTTTAATAATAATTTTGTTCAACTAATTATTATTTTAACAAAATTATTATTGACATTCTAGGACAAAGATGGCGAACTATTCTACGCGTGCATGTCAAAAATTCACAAATATTATTTATCAATTGTCAGATATGCCAAGCAGTTTTCAATATGGAAAAAAGAAAAATAGGGAGCTGTAGCAGCTTGGCGCCATAGGACTAGATCTCCGACTATATGTTTAGTTGCTACCTTTCGTCGTTAATCAAACCAAGCCTTCACTCGTGCTGCTGCTCTGTAGTGTTTCAGCTGCTTTCCTTTGTCTCACCCGCAACCGATCTCGCCCTGCCTCGGCAGTATGATCCCCTGCGGACAACTTTGCCGTCCGCCCGCTTTGATAGGAGAACGTCAAATCTGCAGGTATAAACCTAGTGCTAGAATTAGTATTATGAATAATACCCCACACTATCTCAGGTAGTCGCTCGTCCCATTTCGCCTCAGCAACCGCACTTGCCGCAATAGCCTCGTTTATTGTGTGATTCGGTCTTTCCGCCTGACCGTTGGCTCTCGGGGTCCCCACTGCATTCATGACATGTTTAATAATAATAAATGTATGAACTTTCTCATCTTAGGGAACCAATAGGTTTTCCCAATCAGTGAAAGACACCTTTCGAACCCAAGGTGTCCAATCTCATAGTGATGCTTATTGGAAAGATTGAATTTAACCATCCCAGTAACGTAAAAATGATCTCGGAGTGCAGTCTTACGATATAAGCATCCATCATTCACTGCAAAATGTGCCATAATATCTGCATTAGTTTGTCGATTCTCTAATGGTCTAACAACCCCTTGAGCTTTCTCATCCTGTAACTGTATTAACATAAACCAATCCGCCTCGGTACCGTCATTCAAATTGACTGTTATAGGATTTCGACTTTAAGCATAAATACACATGCTGCATCTTTTCGCCAGGACGATATTTGATCTCCATATCGAACTCCTGTATGGTGAGCCACCACCGTGCTATACATGCCGTTGTTGACATTTTCTTTGTTGTTGGCCATCTTGTTTGTTGTGGCGTCGTTAGCAACAATGCTCTCAAAATACAAAAGCGTCCGTTGACTTCCGTAGCTGGTTCTCAGCACACACGAGTAGCCCGATTCCACTTCTGAATTGCTACAAAGTATAATTGTTTAGTCGTTACGTCGTTTTTCAGGTTGGCTACTCCTCAGACTCCGGTCACACGTCCGTCTGGAATGGCGGGCGCCGTTGGATCTCGTAGTTATATTTGAACGACTAGATACATTTAATTAGGGATGTTGATTAAATATTTTTTTTTAAATTGCCCGAGCAATAATTTTTTATTCATAATGCCGTTTTATTGATGAGGTTCTGCATACGACTAACACAGAACATAAAATACATAGTGCTATATTGTCTTTGTTAATCATGACATATTCTTCAGTCCATCATCTTTGATGGTTGCTAATTAGTTCTAATATTTTTTAATTTTAATAGAATTTTTCAAATACACTTTTTATTCAGAAGTAAAATTGAATGTATGTATTTTTTAATAATTTCAAATTAATCAAAAGAATATTTTATTCTTGATTTAAATTACCCAATTATTATTTTTAAATAGACTTCCGCAGCTGGTTCTCAGCACACGCGAGTAGCCCGATCCCACTTCTGAATTGTTACAAGGTATAATTGTTTAGTTGTTGTGTCGTTTTTCAGGTTGGCTACTGCTCAGGCTTTGGTCACACGTCCGTCTGGAATTATATTTTTGATTTATATTTTTGGCCATATTCCCGATTCTATTTTTCACTGTATTTCTAGTCAAAGGCGTATCGTTTATTCTTTGAATAATTTTATCCTGGTTTTCAATGTTTTGGATCGTTGTAATTCCCTGTTAGTGAACGGTTTTCAATGTTTAGTGATTACGTTTGAGGCAGAATAACTAGCAGTAGTTATATTTGAACGACTAGATAAATTTAATTAGGGATGTTGATTAAATATTTTTTGTTAAATTACCCGAGCAATTAATTCTCTTTTTTCATAATGCCGTTTTGGGCCGGTTTCACACGTCCTGGATGGATTTGCCCGGCACCGGGCTGGCGGCGTGTAGTGGGGGTGATGTTGTATGGGCAACGTCGAGCCGGCGCTGGATGGATTCGTCCGGCACGTCTGAAATGGTAGGTACTAGCCCATACAACACTATCCCCACTACACGGTGTCGGGTGAATCCATCCGGTACGTGTGATACCGGCCTTACTGATGAGGTTCTACATACAACTATCCCAGAACATAAAATATATAGTGCTATATTGTCTTTGTTAATCATGCCATATTCTTCAGTCCACCATCTTTGAAGTCTGCTAATTAGTTCTAATTTTTTAAGTTTAATAGAATTAATCAAATAAACTTTTTATTCAGAAGTAAAATTGAATGTATGTATTTTTTAATAATTTCAAATTAATCAAAAGAATATTTTATTCTTAATTTAAATTACTTTCACAGTTCATAAATGAAGCCAAAACTCAAGAAAAAACAAATCACAGTTTTAACTTTTCAAAACGTTTTTTAGTCAAAATTTACATATAAAGTCTACGTATAAAGATATTATTTTCTTTGGAATGAGCATAATTTATTTACCAATAAGTTGACCGTACATTCTTTGATGATAATTGTCCTCCTTTTGAACAAAAATGTCAAAAATACATTTTTTTTGAGATCTCGTTGACATTTTCACTTAAAAACTTTTCAGAGATGGTCTTTGAACATAATTTTCGAAATGCCATTTTTTTTAGCTGTTCTTCTTAATCTTTCTTAGACAGAAAAATCCATAATGACCATTTTATTTATAGTGTCCTTCTTTGATTATTTCAAAATCTGGCCACCTTACACTGTCTCAACTTAACAGTTAAAAAAATTGACAATCTACACGTTTAATACTATCAAGTAACTTCCGTTGTATGTTTTTCTTCAGTTGTCACTTTTAAATTGCATTTATGGATTATAAATAGGAATATCGTGTTCAATATTTAACAATTATTAACGTTAACTTTACATTCAATTTTTGCCAATTTTTTTCTTCGGTTGTCAATTTTAAATCTCGTGAATTATAGGTAGGAATATTATGCACAACTTACAGCTTTGTATGTACAAAATTCTAATTGTTTATAATTATTTTTCAGAAGCAATGAGAGAACGAAGTGATAATGGCGATGACTTAACTTGGAAATGCTACACAAAAACGAAAAGTAAATCATCTCAGCTTGAGTTCCTGTCAGCAAGTATTATTATTCTATAAATAACATACTACATAAGTTTGCTTTGAGTAAATATCCTGAATTTGGCTGTTCTATGTAAAAAATGATCACAGAGAACAAAAATTGCTAAAAAAAACATAACATAGAAATTTTACTTTGACACATCGGAACAAAATATGTAGCACTCTTAGATATTTTGGTATACAATTATATATTTATAATCATGGCGAAATTCCGTCTCTAACCTTTACCGGACCGAGTGTACGAAAAAAACGTACGCTCCCAACGTGGGTACGGAAAGACCCCCGATCTTCATACTAATTTTTAGACCTTTTCGTACAACGTTAACTTTACATTCAATTTTTGCCAATTTTTTTCTTCGGTTGTCAATTTTAAATCTCGTGAATTATAGGTAGGAATATTATGCACAACTTACAGCTTTGTATGTACAAAATTCTAATTGTTTATAATTATTTTTCAGAAGCAATGAGAGAACGAAGTGATAATGGCGATGACTTAACTTGGAAATGCTACACAAAAACGAAAAGTAAATCATCTCAGCTTGAGTTCCTGTCAGCAAGTATTATTATTCTATAAATAACATACTACATAAGTTTGCTTTGAGTAAATATCCTGAATTTGGCTGTTCTATGTAAAAAATGATCACAGAGAACAAAAATTGCTAAAAAAAACATAACATAGAAATTTTACTTTGACACATCGGAACAAAATATGTAGCACTCTTAGATATTTTGGTATACAATTATATATTTATAATCATGGCGAAATTCCGTCTCTAATATAACATTCGAAAAAGCCAGTCAATGTTGACTGGGATATCGATAGTAATCGCTCGGAACTGAATGACGAGTAATTTCTTTTTCGATTCAATATTAAGCTTTATTTCTTTCGATATTTTATAATATTACATGTAATATTGTATTTAGCTTTTTTTATTGTATATGGTTCTTATTGTTTATAATTATTTTTCAGAAGCCAGGAGGGATTGATAGGATGACAGAAATGGAACTGGATTTATTTACTATATAACCGCCTATCATTGTCACACAATCATCATGGAAGATAACATCCTGAACATCAAAACATAAAAAACCGTAACATCTTCTAATCCTTGTATGTTTAATCAATATTATATTCGCTTTCGTCAATTATTTAATGAAACAATGAGTAAAATAGCCTTGTCTAATATAAAATGGAAGAGTACTGTTCATATTTGCTATTTAGCCTGTACCCCTAAAAAGGTTGAACCCTTTGTAGATCTGTTTCAGTCATTTCAAAAATTGATCATTTTATTAAATTTTTAAAAGAGAATCACCAATTTCAAGCTTTATAACGGTTTCAAGATATTTTCACGGCTTCCGAGTAGATTCCAACCCACTGGATTCGATTTAACCCATTAGCGGAACAGTGTCCATATGGACACCTGTCATGACATATATAATGTTTTTTAGTAGTTCTCAGTGTAGGTATATATGAATATAGACCATGATCTAGAATCTAGAACCGAACGTTACAACTATTACATGACATGAATTTTTAACTACTGACTAATATCGACTAAATGAAGATTGGTTGAAGTATACTAAAATTTAATTTTGGTCAATAGAAGGACGCAAAAACATTTATCACTTCTCAGAAGTCGTAGTGGGAACGCTCGTTACCGAGCGTTTCCACTGCGACGGCGCTGACACGATTTTATTGCTTTTGACGTGGATTTTTGACTTCTGAGAAGTGATAATTGTTTTTTGCGCTCTTCTATTAGGCGAAATTCGGCTTAGATGTATTACATTAAGTTCTTACATCTTAGAAGTCGTAATAATATGAAAAAGTCATAGACTAAACGAGTAAATAAGCGAGTATTTCCACTACGACTGCAACGGCACGATTTTACTGCTTTTGACGTGAATTTTTGACTTCTATTGTACAGAAGTGTAAATTTATATAATAATATCCCTAGAAAAATCCATAGCGAGTTACCTCAACGGAATAAAGAAACACCTTCATGCATTAAGAAATTAATTATAGAAAGTATTTTTTATATTTGTATAATGTTTTGATTAAATTTGTTTAGTGTATAAACAATTAGCTATATTAGCTTAATAAATTAATAAAATTGATATAAAAAGTCTTACCTTAGATAACTTAGCATTTCCTGAAAAATGCACATCCTATAATGAAATACTATTAATCTTAATGAAATCGAAATGTCAACTTTTGCCCCCAACTCCCTTAGAAAAATCTGAAATCCCGCGTGGAAGGTTGAAGACCTCTGATTTTGATCAATAATAAAATCATAGCAAAGATATTCAACTTTATATTTATGGTAATCTTTGTGTCCATTTATAATCAAATTAGTATTATAAAATATTAATTTTATTGTATTTTCTTCTTAGGAATTGTCTGGTTCCATTGGAGGGGCTGGGATTACACTTTGAAGAAGGCTTCTATGATGATAAAACCTAAAGGGTCTCAAAGTAATACTTGAGAAGACAGCAAAAGTAGAAAAAAATGTGTAAATTTTATTAATATATTATATTTATCTATTATAGAAGTATATTTAATAATTTATTATTAAACTGATAGTTTTAGATTTTAAAGTTAAATTATCAATTAAGTATAATTTATACACGGTAAATATAAATTGATATTATATAAAAAAATATAAAATTAAATAGTGAATTAAATAATATATCATGTCGTTCAACGTCTATGGAAATCAAAATTGAGTTTTTTAAAATGTTCAACGTGATTTTCAAGATACGATACGTGTAATTATATATGAATATAAAATGGCAACGATTAAACATTATAGCAAACGTATTAAACTATTATTATCATCATCATAAAAATTACCATTAACATTTAAGAGTGCAATAGAATCTTCTGAAATAGAATAAATATGACACCAGAGCAGGTAAGTGTGAATCCTATATCAATTGATAAACTTAATGAAATATCTAATATTAATTAAAATGAGCCTCAGCCTTCGACTTCAGTGGAAGCAATCAATAATATAGATATTTTATGTAAAAAAATAACAGATTGTTATAAAAAGATTCATAGTAAAGTTAGAACAAATTACACATTAGAATTACTATGTATTATTTTAGTTAATTTATGTTTATTTTTATTATTTATAGATATGTTAACAGTGATATGATGGCGGCGGAAAGCAACACGTTCCTTCTACGGCGGCGGTGTCTCGTCCGTCGATCAATTATATAGCATATGATTTACCATGTATCTAAACCCTATATATTTTCAATAAAATCATACTGCAGCAACTTAATCTGTGTCTAATTGCCATCCAACACCGTGAGTTTTTCAAAGTATTTATTTTATTAAACAATAAAATGTACTAAAAATTACAGTAAAATATTTTTTTAATTTTATTTATTTTCAACTAATAATTTAGCTATAATTATAAAGTTAACATGCAAACATCATAAAAAAAGTATAAAATGTTTTAATATGATCTAGAACAGTAATTCCCAAAGTGGTCCCTACGGACCCCGGGATCATTCAGGGGGTCCGTGAATAATGTCAAGGGGTCCGCGCAAAGTTTAAAAATAAAATAAAAAATTGTGACACGTTTTTATTAATATGAAAGTTAAAATAAATAACAATGAATAAAAGAATCACAATAATTGTTATTTGCTAAATGTTTGGAAACATACGAAAGGTGAAACGTTATTTACTGAATTAAAAAGATTTTTCGATGTAAAAGCTATACCCTTGACTAATATCATCTCCGTTGCTACTGACGGTGCTCCGGCAATGGTAGGACGACACCGAAGCATTCTGGCATACTTAAAACAAGCTATTAATGTGTAATCGGTACATTGTGTCATTCATTGACATCATTTTCTCGCAAAAAACCTTAGTGAACGTTTGCATGAATCACTACATTATGTCATTAGAGCAGTTAATAAAATCAAAAGGAATGCCTTAAATGAGAGATTATTTGCTCAACTTTGTTTGAAAAATGATGATGATTAATGACTATAATCGTTTACAACTTAACACAGAAGTACGTTGATTGTCTAAAAGTGCATGTTTGGATCCTTTCTATTCGCTCTTTAATTCAGTGTTGGAATTCCTGAAGAGTAAAGGCAATGATTTGCGTCATAATTTAAATATCTCAAAAAACGACATCGCTTATATGACTGATTTATTTGCCAGATTTAACGAGACTAATTTGAAACCACAAGGTGACACATTAAATTAAATCAAAACTAAAAGTGTAATATCTGTGTTTATTGCAAAACTTTTGCTGCACAAACAAAACTAGGGAAGAGGAGAATATTCTCAGTTACCAATCTTTCAAAATTGCAAAATAGAGATGAAGATTTGTTTGCTTATTGTCAACACTTAACATCGCTTCATTCGGACCTTAACCAAAGATAATCTTCACTTGGATATTCCCGACTGGGTGTTGAACCCTTTTGCAAGTAGTTAAACTCAGAGCACAAATACAGATGAATACATACTAATACAAGAGCAACTTACTGAATTATCTACAAATTAGGAGCTGAAACCAATGTTTAAACAAGGATACGACAACGTTCTGGTTACGAAAACAGATCCTAATTTTATATCCAGCATTATGGGTTATTGTACAGAAGCTGTTGGTTGATTTTCAGTCTTCCTATTTGGTAGAATGTGGATTCTCATCACAAAAAAAGAAACCGACTAGAAATTAGTACTCGTGGGGATTTGAGGTTGCTACTCACAAACATTGAGCCGGACATAAATACACTCATTACATTTACATCTTATCAGGTTCATCCAAGACATTTAATTTTTTTTAGTATTTTAAAACAAAAATTATAATTTTAATAAATACTTCTTCAACAAAATGTTTTATTTATATTTTATTTATTAAAGTTAAATTTGTAATTTTTCTATTATGCATTTTTGTAGGTTTTCACCGGGGGTCCGTGGGCCAAAAGAGTTTGGAAACCACTGATCTAGAATCTAGATTACTGCAATAAAATTGTATGCGAATGTGCCCACTATACATAAGTATTACATAAATATGTAATAACCGATTAAATGATGAGTGACAATTATATATTTTAAGCTTTTTAATCTAAATCATTTTGAATAATTCATTTCAATTACTAATGAGGCCCGGATCCTGTGCCCCCTGAAAATGAACCACCTCTATTATTACCTATTAATGTTGAATACAAAAATTCTCTCGAGAATATTTTTTTTAAGTTACTTTTCATTGTTATTATTGAATAACATTTTGTTTGATCTCAAAATTAAATTTAAAATAAAATACATAATATATTAAAATATTTATTGTTTATACATCAAATGTACATGTACATATAAAATATAAACTGAACATAAAAAAGACTTATTATATTAAAAACTAAAATTTTCATGAGAATTATATTTTTTTAAGATACTTTTCCATTGTTATTTGGAAAATATATAGAAAATATAAACCGAACTTAAAAAATACTTATTATAATTTATTTCCCTACCCTTGGACCACGGATGACACCTAAATTTAAAGTTAAAATTTTGCCAAGCAATTACATAAATGATAAAAAAGAAAAAAAACTAAAAAATGAAATACGTTATAAAACATATTTAAAAATAAAATACATTTTTAAGAAATCAGTCATCGGCAACGAAGTGCAGGTCAGTTAATTTCCCATTTGAGAAATTTACGGGTAGGTAAATTGTCAGTGAACTTGACTAGAACTACCAAAAACAATTCAAAATATCATTTCAGTAGTTTTGCTGTGTACAAAGCTGATTTACAAGAAGCTTGATATTGCAATTTGCCCGCTGTAGAAATTAAAATGACATTCTCCATTTTCATTTATTCCTTTTAACATTTACGCGGTAATAAATGTCAATAAGTTATTTCTTTGTAAAAATTTAGACGATACATAAAACAATAAAATAAAAAATTATGTTTGGAAAACACTCATCAAGGAAAAACAAGTACAAAAAAAGATATTAACAGAATTATTAATAAAATACTTTCTTTTGCAGTACACCGATCTCGCGTGCTTATATGCATGGTCAAAATTGTTGCAAACGAAGACTTTTATAATAGACGAACACACTACCTTCATGCAGTCATCGTTTATTTTAGATCTGATGAAATTTATAATCGACATGCCATAAATATTAACGCCCCACATAGACAAAACTTTTAAATTTTTTAATGACCATATAGAAGCAAAAGTTTTTTCTGTGATTTCTGTAACAATTAACAAAATAATTATAATTTAATAAATAACGTAAATGTTTCATATCAGTTTCTCACCTAATAATTCGTGTTCATGGCATACATTCAGGCTGGTCAATTCGGTGCAATTTAAGGAAATATTCCTTAGCAAATTGTCACTCATAGCTTGGTTTGCCACTGATAGACTAAGTATTTTTAATTTTTTCATATTCGATATCGGCTCCAGTCCTGAGGACAGCTGTTTCACTTTCAGATCGAGAGATTCAAGTTGTGGAAACAATGTTAATAGTTCGAACATATAAGTACCATCCAAACGCCCACATTGTAAGTTTAATTCTTTTAGATTATTCATAGTCACACCTTTTCCGATAGTTAGAATATGCGGTATATTTAAATCTATTAATTTGAGCTTCATTAGATGGCTTACGTCTAAATGTGCCAAAAAATGTGGTGAATAATAGATATTCTGGACTGATAGCTCTTCCAACTTAAGTGTGCAGTTTTTGAATGTGATTTGATCTAAGCCACATTGAATAAGGTGCAGTAATTTTAGATTGCTGCATTTACTCATCAAGTAATTCCAGAAAGATGACATTAAACCGGAAACGGACAGTTCTTTAAGATTGGGACACAGTTTGGCAATCATGTACGGCGTTTTGTTTTCATACGAATTATACGTGTTCGTTAAGTGTAAAGCTTTCAAATTACGACCAATTTTATGTAATAATAGATGCAACTTGGGTGTGCGATATATAATTGGTCCATTATCCAGTATTTTAACTTCATGGACACCTGGAAAAATGTAAACATTTTATTAGATTAAAATCATTTCAATAGTGCAGCGGTGGAATCTGTATAAAATAAAATGAACTAGCGGTCGTTTTCGTTATAACACGTTGAAGTTAGTCGCGTGTAAAATAATGAATTTTTCAGGATTAGTTTTATATATAACTACATTTATTTACCAATTTCAATGATTACATATTCGTATACATAAAAATTGGTAAATAAATTTATGTTTCAGTTACAAATCGATACTCAATAATAAAGGTATTATTTTTTCTCACCATGTGAGCAATATTCGTATGACTTAACAAAAGCCATAAACAGCATAAATAATTTAAAAATAATTAAATTTCAAATTTAAAAAAATTGTTAATGGTAATTCTCACCAATTACGTAAGCAATGATATTAATTACCTTTATATTTTTCGTTGACGAGATATTTCCACTGTTTGCAGACCCGTTCGGATTGAATCAATTGTTCCAGCGGCAAATAGCTAAATATTTCCATAAAGCAATATTCATTCAATACGTTCAAAATATTATCTTTGTCTTGTATATTCTGAAAAATAGACACATTTAATTTAATTTAATATTTTCATATGATTAACTTCTTAATCGGGCTTTGCGTTCTGTTCATTTTATGACATATGAATTTAACTTTTAAATTTAAATTTAAGTTTGCAAAATTAACTGCCTGTTCAGAATCAAGAAACTGCCCGGTCAGGAGGTTAATTAGATTTGATCTTATATAATTACAATTATTGCGTCACTCGGTGGTATCCAACGTACACTTTTAAAGATATCTCCTGAAAAAGTAAACATTTAAATTTTTTATATGTGTATAATAATTTTTAAAGTAAAAATATTGTTAAGTATACCAATTTTTTTATTTTTTTGAAACCAAAAGTCCGCTGGGGTGATTTCCAAAACAACATTATCGATAACTACTTTGCCAGACAGAGCTCTTAAAAGAGAAAAAATAATTTAATTATTTAACTGTAATTTTATTTTAAAAGTCAATGTTTAGCAATGCAATGACTCATACAAGGCCGCTTCCAAAGAATTGTCGAACGTGATCAAGGCATAAACATTACGCCTGATGGTATGGTGGTGTTTGAAGGTGACATCGACGATTTTTCCAAATCCACCGAAATGTGTTATAATATCTTGACGCCTCACCTATAAAGTAATTTTTATTTTATTCCAAAATATTACACTATTTATATTCAAGTATCTTACATTATTTGGGAGTTTGGTTACGTGTAATGTGGTGATTGGTACACCTTCACTTGTATACATTTTATCTTTATGTCTGCAAGTAAAGTTGGAATATTCTACAACTAGTTCAGTTTGATTCTCGGAGCGACAATGCGATGCAGTTTCGCCACCTAAAAAAGTGTTTTAATTAGCAACAGAAAATTATTTATTTATTTAACGACTGCAGAAAATTATAAAAAAATATATCACCTAAATAAACAGCTTAAAAAATAATAATAAAAATAACGCAGAAGAACTACTGAGAACATGTAATACCATTCACGAAAGCTTCGGCAATGTTATCAATTTTTTTAATACAAATAAGATATTCAAAATTGTTATTAATGTATTAAGAATAATAATATATTGACAGTGGCGTAGCTAGGGTATGTGGTGCCCGGGATGGTCCTTAAAATTGCCGCCCCCCCCTATACATTTTTTGTATGGTCATAAAATCAGCATTTCTTAAAATAATTAATTGGTTATTGTTAATCTTTTGCTATTCGTGGATATATATATATATATATATATATATATTTATATATATATATTTAATGCATTTAGGGTTAAGTAGCACACTATACGATCCCATTGCAAATATGCCGCCCCCAAGCAAGTGCCGCCCGGGGCGGCCCGCCCCCCTCGCCCCACCATAGCTACGCCACTGTATATTGATAGCTTACTTGAATTCAGCAGAGCGCGAACGGACCACGACGCAATGACCGGCACAGATTTGAGGTTATAATTTTTGTAACCGTCTTTAAGCCTCACAGTTGGGGGGAGAATAACGATGACGTAATATTGGTTAAAACTGTAAAATATTCAAATAAATCTCTGGAAAGTTATATTGATTTACAAAAAAAGCAGATATAATTAATAATCTATATATATATTTAATGCATTTAGGGTTAATGCTTTTTTTTTATTATGATTGTAATTTTAAAATGTAATTAAAAAGCTGAGACCGTTGGAAGCTTGGGGGCATTTTACAGAGATGTCATTTGGAAAGGCGGTAGACAGGGAAAAGCAATTGTCTGTCGTTGAAATTGGTAAGAAAAATACATTCGGTTTTCTTTTTATGCGGTTTTGAAGTTAAGCGGCTTATATTTGAAGAAGCATTTTTTAAATTACTATTTTAGACCATTTTGACACGTTAAAAGGGTAAGAAATTCGGAGATTTTGTTCTCCGGATGAGTATCGAGGAGGTTTCAGGTAATTCATATTTGGAACATCCTAATGTATATGTACTATTTCTTCCATCAAACACAACAAGCATCATCCAACCACTGGATCAAAGCATAATTTCCATAAGAGCACTTATCGATATATAGTTGATATACTAGATAATGAGTCAGTGACAGTAACTGACATTTGGAAAAGCTTTTCTATTTAAGACTGTTTAAATTATGTTGCACTTGCTCTCTCTCAAATAAGACCCCAAGCTTTAAATTCATGTTGGGAAGCAGTTACAGTCAATGAAACCAACCTAACGTCGACAGTTTTAGCTGAAATAATTGATTCAATCCGAACGGAGTTGCAAACAAGTTGCATGCGCAACTGGTTTGCAACTCGAGTTGCAAAACAGTTGCTCCGTGTGCGGAGGGCCTTACAGTCAATGAAACCAACCAAATGTCGACAGTTTTAGCTGAAATAATTTCTTTGGCACATGAAATTGGTGAGGAAGGTTTTGAAACATATACCGAAAACGATGTAGACGAATTAGTGCTTGAGGATAATGTCATGAATGACAATGATATCATTGGTATAACTCTTGATACTGTTGAAGAACATGAAGACGACATTCACCCTGACTGCAAGTGTAATTCGAGAAGGTCTTCAACTTTCGAGAAAATTGCCAAACCAGTTCATTGAAAATCTGAACGAGCATTCAAGTTCCAACGCGAGCTTCAGAATTGCATTTCTGGATATCAGGAAGTGTAGAAAAAATTAGTAAAGCCATCGCAAAGTTTAATCACTGATTATATTGTCAATGGGAAAAAATCAACATGCGTAGATGAGGCTAATTTTACTCGTGAAGAGTCATTATCTTCAGGACATAGATCTGATGCGCTGACTATCTCTTCTACTGCGGTCAAAATATTGAAACACTTTAAAGTGTTTCAATATTTTGTATAATCTTAAACTAAAACTTTGTAAATGATATCTACTGTTATTAGAGTTATATTTATGGTTTATTTACTTGAATTCAGCAAAACGCGAACGAACTAACGACGCAGAGATTCAACAAGGATTCGAGAATACGATTTTCAGCATTGCACATGGGAAACGCCATTTAAATCCCATATTAAAACATATCAATTAAGTTGTATTTTCGCAAGTAGAAATATGTATTTAATACTAGCTAAAATGTAATTAAACAATGAAAAGTATGTAAATATATATATGACTACGTATGAAAAAGTTGAAATCATATAATTGTTCTAGCACCTGCCAGATAAATTATATTTTGTGTGTATCTACTGGTAAAAATGTATTCCGATATAATTTTACTGAAATTATTTATATAAGAAAAATATTTTCGGTATATTTTTTTAGAGATAACCCGAGAATTTTAGGTTTAGAATCAGGAACGTGATTTCAGTTTTTCTTAGGAAGGGGAGGGGGGGGGGTAAAAGTTCGCAAGTCAGTGAGAACTTTGAAAATAATTTAATTTCATTTTAATTTATAGTATTTCATTAAATGCTATGCATTTATACAGGCAAATTCAAGAGAAGGGGCAAATGCTTCTTTACACGCCCCCCTAAATGACAACCCTGACATTCACACACACATTACGTTAGAATGTCACGCAGTGGGGTATAAAACCGATGTTTTTTGAGGGTTGCATTACGTTGCGCCGTACTAATTAGCATGTACCTCAATTTATTTGATTACATATTGAAATTAAATATTAAAATATATTGACCGTTGTTATTAAATAAATATATATTTTTTTACACATCTGCATTTTTATAAATTAGTATGATTTTTAAAAGATTTAAATAAATATTTTACATTTTTTATCATTAAATATTGTTTTTAAATATTTCCGAGCCGGGAGGGAATTCCCATATATGACCATATGACACTTACGAAAGTTTTAACCTAAATCTGTTTCAAGGATTTGCGTCGTTGAACCGTTGCGCTTTGCTTATTCAAGTAAATAAGTTTTAAACAAAGTTCTAATCACAGTAGATCTCTTACACGATATAAGTTCAAGTTTATGGAATATTTTGAACCCCTTGAAATCAACTACAATGTAAACAAACTTAATATTTGTGTTTTGTAACTTTTTTTGCACGAAATTTCTTTAATATATTAATATTTTTAATATAGTAATAGTACATTCATATTTACTTTTAATAATAATTTTGTTCAACTAATTATTCTTTTTAACAAAATTATTATTGACATTCTAGGACAGAGATGGCGAACTATTCTACGCGTGCATGTCAAAAATTCACAAATATTATTTATCAATTGTCAGATATGCCAAGCAGTTTTCAATATGGAAAAAAGAAAAATAGGGAGCTGTAGCAGCTTGGCGCCATAGGACTAGATCTCCGACTATATGTTTAGTTGCTACCTTTCGTCGTTAATCAAACCAAGCCTTCACTCGTGCTGCTGCTCTGTAGTGTTTCAGCTGCTTTCCTTTGTCTCACCTGCAACCGATCTCGCCCTGCCTCGGCAGTATGATCCCCTGCGGACAACTTTGCCGTCCGCCCGCTTTGATAGGAGAACGTCAAATCCGCAGGTATAAACCTAGTGCTAGAATTAGTATTATGAATAATACCCCACACTATCTCAGGTAGTCGCTCGTCACATCTCGCCTCAGCAACCGCACTTGCCTCGTTTATTGTGTGACTCGGTCTTTCCGCCTGACCGTTGGCTCTCGGGGTCGCCACTGCATTCATGACATGTTTAATAATAATAAATGTATGAACTTTCTCATCTTAGGGAACCAATAGGTTTTCCCAATCAGTGAAAGACACCTTTCGAACCCAAGGTGTCTAATCTCATAGTGATGCTTATTGGAAAGATTGAATTTAACCATCCCCGTAACGTAACGTCTTACGATATAAGCATCCATCATTTACTGCAAAATGTGCCATAATATCTGCATTAGTTTGTCGATTCTCTAATGGTCTAACAACCCCTTGAGCTTTCTCATCCTGTAACTGTATTAACATAAACCAATCCGCCTCGGTACCGTCATTCAAATTGACTGTTATAGGATTTCGACTTGAAGCATACATACACATGCTGCATCTTTTCGCCAGGACGATATTTGATCTCCATATCGGACTCCTGTATGGTGAGCCACCACCGTGCTATACATGCCGTTGTGACATTTTCTTTGTTGTTGGCCATCTTGTTTGTTGTGGCGTCGTTAGCAACAATGCTCTCAAAATACAAAAGCGTCCGTTGACTTCCGTAGCTGGTTCTCAGCACACACGAGTAGCCCGATTCCACTTCTGAATTGTTACAAAGTATAATTGTTTAGTCGTTACGTCGTTTTTCAGGTTGGCTACTGCTCAGACTCCGGTCACACGTCCGTCTGGAATGGCGGGCGCCGTTGGATCTCATAGTTATATTTGAACGACTAGATACATTTAATTAGGGATGTTGATTAAATATTTTTTTTTAAATTGCCCGAGCAATAATTTTTTTTTCATAATGCCGTTTTATTGATGAGGTTCTGCATACGACTAATACAGAACATAAAATACATAGTGCTATATTGTCTTTGTTAATCATGACATATTCTTCAGTCCATCATCTTTGATGGTTGCTAATTAGTTCTAATATTTTTTAATTTTAATAGAATTTTTCAAATAAACTTTTTATTCAGAAGTAAAATTGAATGTATGTATTTTTTAATAATTTCAAATTAATCAAAAGAATATTTTATTCTTGATTTAAATTACCTTCACAGTTCATAAATGAAGCAAAAGCTCAAGGAAAAACAAATCACATTTTAACTTTTCACGTTTTTTGGTCAAAATTTACATATAAAGTCGTGAGGTATTATTTTCTTTGTAATGAGCATAATTTATTTACCAATAAGGTGACCGGACATCCTTTAATGATAATTGTCCTCCTTTTGAACAAAAATGTCCAAAATTACATTATTTTAGACGTTCATTTTCGTCTAGTTTCGTTGTAGTTCTGTCGCTTAAGCCGCAGTACCGAAATAACGTCCGTCTTCTACAGCAAGCGCCAGTCTATTCCACCTTGCCACCCTCTGACCATGACGCTCACCCCTTCCCTTAGCCATTCCTTTGGGTCGCGTGCGTTATACCTTTCGCTTTGCTGCTCCGTGGTGTAACAATCAGCCATCCTGAAATGATTAATGTCCACATTAATAGAATACCTAGTTGCTCCCACTTCTCAACTAGAACCATACACTCCTATCATCCGACTGGTCTGATGTCAGTTTAACTTTCCAACAGATTAATCAGATCCTGTCTCCCAGACCTATTGATCTCTAAATCAATCGAGTCTCCTCCAGACGAATCTCCTGTATGGAAAGCTCCGCTTTGGTAACGACGCAGGGCATCAACCGCCACGGTGGCTTTGAACCGTTTGTATCTTCTAACACCTTTGAGTGCAAACTGTTGGTGAAAACCTAGTGCTGGAATTAATGGTGTGATTAATGCCTCACACTATCTCAGGTAGTTGTTCATCCCATCTAGCTTCTGCAACTGCTGTTGCTGTAATAGCCTCGATAATGGTGCGGTTAGGTCTCTCAACCTGACCATTGGCCCTCGGAGTCGCTACAGCATTCATGACATGCTTAACCTACTTCTGCTGCAAAAAAATAGTAAACGCTTTACTAGTAAATGCTAAACCCTGGTCAAAAACAATACGCCGCGGATAACCAAATTCTGCAAACACCCATCGCAGATTTTCAATCAGGATGTGTGTGGGTTTCACAATGGTATATTTTGTGAAACCATCTACTATCATTAACAGATAACTATTTCGTTTCACACTTTTCACAAAGGGTCCTAAATGATCTATGTGCATTGTATCGAAAGGAACCGCTTGCTTCTCATAAGGATGCAAAAATCCTTCTCTGCGCCCATAAGCACCCTTAGCATATGTACAATTTAGACAGGCTGCTGTATATTTGCACACAAACCTTCTCATCCTAGGAAACCAATAAGTTCTATTAATTAGTGATAAGCATCTCTCAAACCCCGGGTGGCCAATTTCATCATGGTGCTTACGCAAGAGATTGAACTTTGCCATTGCAGGAACATAAAGACGGTCTCCGAGAGCGGTCTTACGATACCGTCCTTTACTGTAAATTCTTTCCTAATATGCGTGTCAGCTTGTCGATGCTTTAATGCTCTGATAATCTCTTGAGCTTTTTCATCCTGTGATTGTACTAATAAAACCCAATCTGCCTCAGTACCGTCGATCAGATTGACAGTTGTAGGATTCCGACTCAAGGCATCCACATGTCGCATCTTCTCCCTGGGACGATATTCAACCTCCATATTGTACTCCTGAATACGAGGCACTAAATCTCTTTTCAGCAAAGTGGCCCTAACTGCCGAGCAATCAGTAATCACTTTGAAATGTATACCCAACAGATACATCCTAAATCTCTTTACAGATTCTACCACAGCTAACGTCTCCAGTTCATAGCTGTGATACATGGATTCAGCGCTTGGGCGTCGTCACGGTCACTCGCAGCATAGCTCGAGTCGCTCTCTCCGTGACTCTCTTCATCGACATCCATCTCCAAGGTATCGTCTGATGCAAGCTCCTCCCCATATACGCAGTTCGAGTTACTGCTGCCTCCGCTTGGCTCCTTGGCTCCCACCCTGGATGGTTTCAGCACTAAATTTAGCGCTCGCACTCCGGGTGGCTCCAGCGCTCCCATTCCGGATGGTTCCAGCACTAACTTTAGCGCTCGCACTCCGGGTGGCTCCAGCGCTCTCACACCGGTTGGTTTCAGCACTAACTCCAGCGCTCGCAATCCAGGTGGTTCCAACGCTAACTCCGACGCTTTCAGGCCGGATGCCTCGTGCTCTTCCTGCACCGTCGACGCTGCTCACGCTGCTGTCACTGTATGCACCGCCGACACTCCCGCTACCGCTTCCGTTGTTGGCCGCTATCTTGTTTATTTACGCGTCCCTAGTAACAAAGGAAATATTAACTGAACGTTTACGTAAATACTTCCCCGACAGTCCTGAACGACGCGCAAGTCGCTTGATCCCACTTCTGATTTGTTAGACGTTAATTTTCGTCTAGTTTCGTCGTAGTTCTGTCGCTTAAGCCGTAGTGCAGAAATAACGTCCGTCTTCTACGGCGAGCGCCAGTCTATTCCACCCTGCCACCCTCTGACCATGACGCTTGCCCCCTTCCCTTAGCCATTCCTTTGGGTCGCGTGCGTCATACTTTTCGCCTTGCTGCTCCGTGGTGTAACAATTTTTTTTGAGATCTTGTTGCAATTTCCCCTTAAAAACTTTTCAGAGATGACCTTTGAACATCATTTTCGAAATGCCCTTTTTTTTAGCTGTTCTTCTTAATCTTCCTTAGACAGAAAAATCCATAATGACCTTTTTATTTATAGTATCCTTTGATTATTTCAAAATCTGGTCACCTTACATTGTCTCAACTTAACAGCTAAAAAAAATTGACAATCTACACGTTTAATACTATCAAGTAACTTCCGTTGTATGTTTTTCTTCAGTTGTCACTTTTAAATTGCATTTATGGATTATAAATAGGAATATCGTGTTCAATATTTAACAATTATTAACGTTAACTTTAAATTCAATTTTTGTCAATTTTTTTCTTCGGTTGGCAATTTTAAATCGCGTGAATTATAGGTATGAATAATATGCACAACTTACAGCGTTGTATGTACAAAATTCTAATTGTTTATAATTCTATTTCAGAAGCAATGAGAGAACGAAGTGATAATGGCGATGACTAGGGATTCCAATCCCGGGCCAAAATTTTGATCCCGGGATTTCGGTATTGCACTTAGTGGATCCCGGGATCCCGGGACCAGTCCCGGGATAATTTTCATGTTATTTTATCGATAAAAATAATTAAAAATGAATAATACAATATATTTTTACATCTGTTTTTTATAACGTACAATGTATAAAGTACGTATAATTTTAGTCTTGGACTTAAAATAGAAAATAATATAATAAAAATAAAAAAGGGAAGGTTATATATTTATTTGAGAAGAAAAAAATGAACTTTTGACAATGAATGTACATAGGTATGTACATTCATAGACACAATTAATTGAAAACATTATTTTGAATAAAACTCACGAAGTAACATCAAAGCATCAAGTGTTTTATCATTTAGCCTTGATCTGATTTTGGTTCCTAAGCAGCCTGCTGCTGAAAAAGCACGTTCAGACTCACAGCGTCAAAGATTCACAGATGACACGTGCAACTCGCGCAAGTTTGTACACGAAATATAACGATGTTGTCAATAATAATTCGATTGTGCTTGATAAATCAACCAATCCGAAAAATTCGGGATTATGTTTTATAATCCCGGGACTCATCGGGTATTGAAAATCGTTCGGGATCCCGGGATTGGAATCCCTAGCGATGACTTAACTTGGAAATGCTACACAAAAACGAAAAGTAAATCATCTCAGCTTGAGTTGCTGTCAGCAAGTATTATTCTTCTATAAATAACATACTACATAAGTTTGCTTTGAGTAAATATCCTGAATTTGGCTGTTCTATGTAAAAAATGATCACATAGAACAAAAATTGCTAAAAAACATAACGTAGAAATTTTACTTTGACACATCGGAACAAAATATGTAGCACTCTTAGATATTTTGGTATACAATTATATATTTATAATCATGGCGAAATTCCGTCTCTATTATAACATTCGAAAAAGCCAGTCAATGTTGACTGGGATATCGATAGTAATCGCTCGGAACTGAATGACGAGTAATTTCTTTTTCGATTCAATATTAAGCTTTATTTCTTTCGATATTTTATAATATTACATGTAATATTGTGTTTAGCTTTTATTTATTGTACATGGTTCTTATTGTTTATAATTATTTTTCAGAAGCCAGGAGGGAATGATAAGATGACAGAAATGGAACTGGATTTATTTACTATATAACCGCCTATCATTGTCACACAATCATCATGGAAGATAACATCCTGAACATCAAAACATAAAAAACCGTAACATCTTCTAATCCTTGTATGTTTAATCAATATTATATTCGCTTTCGTCAATTATTTAATGAAACAATGAGTAAAATAGATTGGACTTAGGTTTGCCTTATTTAACATTAAATGGAAGAGTACTGTTCATAATTGCTATTTGGCCCGTACCCCTAAAAAGGGTAACCCTTTGTAGGTTTGTTTCAGTCATTTCAAAAATTGATCATTTTATTAAATTTTTAAAAGAGAATCACCAATTTCAAGCTTTATAACGGTTTCAAGATATTTTCACGGCTTCCGAGTAGATTCCAACCCACCGAATTCGATTTAACTCATTAGCGGCACAGGTGTCCATACGGACACACAATTTTTGTTCTTTAAGTGACATAGATGTTTATTTTTGTACATTAAGTATTTATTATTTTTTTGTAAGTTATTTATTAATTTATTTAGCTAATATAGCTAACTGTTTATATACTAAACAAATTTAATCAAAACAATATAAAAAAAGGCTAATATAATTTATTTCCTAATGCACAAAGGTGTTTCTTTATTCCATTGATAGTCCAGTCAAATAAGGAGTTAACCTCGGAATGAAAAATAGAAAGCTGAAATTTTGCACAGACTTTTGTTTCGACGTTTTTAAGACGGGCTGAACAGTCTCAAAAGATCGTTTGACGTCATTAGATGTTTTACAAAACTTGTAGAGAATAAAATTTTCTACAAGTTTAGTGAATTTTATTTCTTTATATGATTAACTGTTTTCGAAATATAGCGCGGAGAACAGGAAGCACGCACCCGTTTATAGGATAACGCTACATAAATTACAGAGCGTGATGCCTAGCACACTTTACAAAGTTAATTATATAATAAAAATATTATTAATTTATAATTATTTATAAATAAGAAATTTATGAAACAATATTAATTAAAATTTTAAATTAATAAAATAAAATAAAATATTTTAAATACATTATAAATAGTAAATATGGTTTATAAATAATAAAATAGTACATTCATGTCCACACCACCTTTGAGGTAAAATGTAGGGTGCGTTTTTATTTAGACAGGGTAGGCCTATTCCATGTTGTACCGATGTAATTGTTTGAACAACCTCTTAGTGAATGGTATCAGAAGCTACTCAGTCCACTTCTGAATATCATCGCCAGTCGGCATGCGTCTCAAGATTCCGCCACAACCTTTCTTTCAATTGCAGAAAATTCTATTCAATAGTTCGTGCGGTGCTGGCGGCAATAATATTGTCGGCTCCAAGATCTTGTTCCGTAAAACCCATCTCCATTTCTCAGCTTGTAAATCCTTTCCTAACCAAGTTTGGATCTAGAAGTAAATCCGATTGATATGCTGACGAGCTGCTTCACTTGTAGGTGGAAGAGATGATAATTGCACCCGTCTGTTGAGTCTTGTTGATTTGATGAATTGTGTGTAACTCAAATTTTCAATACTATGTTCTGATTTTGCTAAAAGAACACGTATTACATTTTCAAATATTATATTTGTAGGTCAGTTTTCCAGTTGAAATAACTCAGCTGATTGGTACAAATTGAGGTGCTTCTCGAACATTTTTATAATTTGCAGTTTTCCTTTCTTAAACACCGCAGATGTGTCAAAAAAAGATATGTTCTTTAGAACGAGGATATTTGTCGAAGCTTTTAAACAAATACATGGGTGTCTTCAAATTTTCTTTTAGAAAATTTCTTGCTGACGTGATTAAGTTTGTCTTATTAAAATAACTATCCGATCAATATCTTCTCCAACGATGATGGCGGTCTTTTGTTGTTCAGATGCTCCTCTATTGCTTTTACGTTTTTGCTGTAGTTTGAGCATTGAGAACGATGGAGAAAGTACCATCTTTGCTCCATACGACGCGACAGAAGAAATCCACCATCGATGAAGTATGTTACATTATCCTGATCCAGTTCAATATTGACAGGCTCCATGTTGTTATACAATTTTGCTTTTGTAGTCTTTCACATGCCAGCATTGTCAGTGATGTTGGATATAAACTTAATTCATACTGTAGATATTCCTTAATGTGATCGTCAAACTTTTTGTTTACGGTTATTCTCTGAAAAAGTAGCAGTTTACAGCAACTATAGATACTATTTACTTTATATTTGGGAAAGGATTGTGAAGGGTGAACCACTCGTCAAGTTTACTAACATCTGTACTATCTCTTTTCACTCGTGAATCTCTTGAGTCGACATGTTATTTCGCAAAGCCTAAAGAAATATTACAAAATTTTTTTATTTCCTCACAGATAGTGTTCGTGGCATGCATGCCATATATTCATTTACACAAAACCATGTCTTGCGTACTTCATCTCTGAGACACTCCTTCTGTCTTCATAGTTTTCATTAGACGTTGAAGAATCCGTTTTCGAAGTTCTCAAAAGTCTTTTTATCTATTGTTTCTTTCAATTAAGTTATATCTTAAAGGTATACATGTGTCGGTTTGGTACAAAGAAAGTAACTACTTGCGTGAAAATACAGAAGCATTTTTTACCACAGTAGTTTATATAGTGTTATCCCTACTGATGCGCGTTTCCCGCTCTCTTTGCTATATCTCAAAAACCGTTAATCATACGAAGAATTGAATTTCACCAAACTTGTAGAAAATTATATGCTCTATAAGTATTATGCAACATCTAATGACATGTGACATATCGGATACGAGATTTATTTTTATTTAAAACTACTCTCATTGCCCTATTTTGTAATGTTTGTTACATCGTTTTATCTAATTTATTATCCCGAGCCTGAAGTGTCTTATGTATTTCAATTTATAATTGTCTCTTAAACGGCAGTGTATCTTCAAGTTCGTCATGCTCAGATTTAGCATATAAATTTGAAACACACTACCATCAACCGCTAACCGTTTGACAGTTTAAGGTTATGTGTCAAAGTTTGCGCGATCATATGTGAGGCGCGATGGCGCTCGCCGCGCTTTTGGCCCAAACAGTGCCATCGTGCACCTCAGCACTCAAATGGCTAAGAAACCATTAAGTTTTTTTATTTTTTCTCGTGTCTTGTAACGCCTTTAGATAGTTTCCTCTTCTAACGCAATTATTCCGAACGAATAAGTTTTCTTTCATTTATATTTATTTACCGAGGATCAGTTTTGCTTTGGACGTGTTCATTGTTTATATTTCTGTAGACTCCTTACGTTCACTCGTATTATTGGAGATTTTTTGCGTTATTGTTCGCGCGGATAAAAGCTCGGAAGCTTTTTATTGATAATGCGCCGTCTTGGATATATCCTGTCGTTCGTGAGAGACATACCGGTTCGGTTTGTCATACGACTTAGTTATTATATCCATTGGAATAAACAAACGCATTATTTTCGCGCTACATGCGCCTTTGTGTCAATCGACGCTGGGAATCCTACCATATTACAAGTCATTACGCATTTCTGATGTCCGGCATGATCACCACAATGTGCTTGCTCCGTTTGATGTTTCCTTTCCAAGCTGGTGGACGACTAGCTTTATTGCGTGGATGGTAGAGCATCCGGGGCGATATCCAAATTGCTGCAGTGACAGTGCAGTGTGTACTGGAGACGCTGTAGTAGCATTATTTCTAGAACCTTTCTCAATCCGTCAGGTATGCATAGTGGTCTATATTCCGACGTGCCGGGAGACGCCCCCTTGCCTTTTGGTATAAGAACGAGCCTCTGTCGTTTCCATTGGGAAGGAAACGTCACGTCCAATGCAGGATCTTTTTTCACTATCTAGGGACGCAGACGCATGCCGTAGAAAAAGTCTCACTATCACTGACTATTATCTAGGAAGTCATCGTCGTTGCCAGCTCGGAGTTTCTTGCGTATGAGTTTAAACGGCATTTCCTACTGGTTATCATCTCGTCCCAGCTCGGGGCTTTGCTCTCCTTGATGGGCCCACGCAGGGCCTTTCTGGGTTCCTGGTATTGCTGTCGATCCTCTTCTTTGGCAGCAATCTAAAATAATGCATCTTTTTTTCATAATATTTTAATCCCAACGGTTGATATAAATATAGAAATGTTGGGTTTTTCAATACAATGGAAAGCTTTACAGCCATTATCGGAAATAATACTACATAGAATTTACCTGCGTGATAGAGAAAGCGACGAGTAAACTTATACCTGCTTTCGGCCAGAGCTTCTGGCTGATGGAGCTGCATAACCGACTCGTTCAGAAGAGTTCTAAAGCAAATGCTTCATCACCAATAATCACATCATGCAATTTTTCATGGTTCACATCAGGCGCTCTAGGACTTTGAATTTAATCACTGAAAGAAATGAGTTTTTTGTAATATTCCACCATCAGAAATTCGGCCGCTCGTTCATAATTCATAACCAGTGTTAGTTACTGCCATTAAAACGACGTTATGAAAACCTTTATTATAATAATATGAGCCAGGGGGAGGCACAATGGCAACATGTTTTCCATCAACAGCTCCTTAGCAATCTTCGGCAATTCTCTTTCTGAGCTTGGAAACTGAAGCAAAAATAAAATTGTAATTAAAGAGAATCTTTGCTAAAATATTATGCAACTAGCTTTATGTGATTTTCGGACTAGTTATAATAATTTACTACTTTTATTTAATTTTTATCATTTATAGTCTACGAACGTGTACACCTCAAAGGAATCATCGATGTTTCGACGTAATCGTCCGACGAATGACAACACTATAGTTCAAACATTAACTGATTGGAAAAATCCGAGGACGAATATGACGCCATTGGGAAGAATGTAGCTGTAAAACTGAGAAATATAAGCAACTCACAAAAGCTCATAGCGGAGAAGTTAATCTACGAAATTTTATTTTTAGCGCAATTTGAAAAATGTACATTAGATTCTTGTAAACATAATCCGTCCCTAATATTCTTATCCACATTTCTAAAACAGTCTCAGAATATGTAACAATTTTCAATTGATCGTTAATATAATATAGATAAAATTCATTTATTCAAATTCTTGTTGACAACGTGACAGGTTCAAGTCAAATAAAATGTCACCAACCCAAAATTCGTCTGGAAGTATTGTTTAAAATATTACAATATATATATATATTACTATAGTGTATTTATTTTCAAGAGTTAGTGTGCAATAACATTGTTTAACACGTAATCATAATGTGCTCTTAAATTTTTGCCCTTTGATTGATCATTAGCCGTGAGATCAATCGATTTATCGAGAATGACCATTCACGGTAGAAATTTTAAATTGAATTGATTGTAACAATAAAGTTAATTTTACATCGCATTGAGCTTAGACCTGTTACGGTGTCAATATGTATTTGAATATACAAACAATTATGTTTTTGTATTTTTACTTTTATTATTGTATATAAAACTTTTTATAAATTGTATTTTTATTATTGTAATATAAGATTCTGTATAAAATAAATTTAAAATAATAAACGATTACCTTTAAATACTCGTTTTTCAATACTTTACATATTGCGTCACATGTCTTGGGAATAATGTTCCTCAGCGATTGTATAGATATTGTTGAATTATACATCCAACCTTTATATGTCCCTCCAGTAGCCAAAAATCGCAATGTCACACTTGAGCGTTCGTGAGGCGAAGTAGTTTCACGCATGAAAGTATCCCTTGACTAAATGTAAAATTTCTTCTTACGGTGACTTCTGAAAATCTTCTGATTGTCAATCTAACTCTTGTATTAAGTTCACGTATTATAAACGTTCTATTGTCAATCCACTTTTTTAATCACACTCGACAATGCCATTTTTCTCGATACACAATAGGTGGACGGTTATAATACCCAAATAACACATCACTTCCTCCGTCGACATGTCAACCGCTTGTGAGCAAACTCAGTGTTTCATGACCACGAGCCGAACTAAGCTCGTGTACTTTAAGTTCACACATCTATTACCACTTTTAATGAAAGCGAAATATTAAAAAACACGACTACTGACTACTACTGAAAACACGAAGCTGAATTGACGTCATTTATTCCTCAGAGAAAATCTAAAAAAACAGTTTTGAATCTATCTGGAAAATATTTTTTAAATATGGCATTTCAGTGAAATCATATCGAGATACATTTTCACGGGTAGATATATATTTTTACCAGTGAAAATATAATTAATCTTGCAGGTGCTAGTAAAATTACATGATTTCAATATTTTCATAAGTAGTAATATATACATTTACTTAATTATTATTATTTATCTACATGCAATGTATAAATGTTACAGTGAATGTGTATTTTTCAGTAAAGTTATGTTTTCACTAGTGAAGTACATTTCACCAGTAGATATATATTTCTACTAGCGAAAATATAATTTAACTTATAGGCGCTAGTGAAATTATATGCTGCTCTAAAATGTCTATGAAACTCAATTTGACAATTGCGAAACATCCATTTGCTGTTCAAACCCTAATGAACTTATCTTTCAGGATAAAATAAGCAGAAGAAGTACAGATAACCGTCGCTTCTTGTATATTGTTCCATAGTTTGTCTGCATTTGGATATTACACTATGTTTTACAAATATGGTAGCTATCCTTACGGATTCTTGATATGAGAGTATTGGTTAAAGTGTATTCAGACCGAATTTTGGTCAATAGGAGGGCGCAATCACTTCTCAGAAGACAAAAATTCACGTCAAAAGCAATAAAATCGTGTCTTTTGAATATGTTTATGTTATTTCCGTTTTATAAAAGTTTATTTAAAATATTATACATACTTTTTGTATTCAATTTATACTATAATTAATCAAAAAATATTTAAATCAATTCTAAAAATAGATTTTTTCCTAATTATTCTTTTTTAGTACAGAACAAAGTAGACATTTAACGCGCCTTGAAAACAATTAAATAATGACACGTGTCACATAAGTGCGCCATATTTATTTTCCGGCATAAAAGAAAGACCAAATGTTGTAGTAAATCTGTCTTCGCTCAAACTAGAGCCGCATTAAAACATCTTGCGCTAATTGTGACTGACTTTTAGGGACACCTTTAGAGAGACTTTAACTGCGTGATTCATCTCTTTGCGTGTTGGATACCGACGATGGATTAACGATTTTCCTTCGAGAGTGTCAGGATACTTGTATTGTACTGGAGAGGACTCAGGATTCTTGGCATTGTTAAGCGCTCCAATGGATATAAATTCATACTTATAAATCAATGAGCAAACAGGGATGATGAAATGTATATGGAGATGAATATTTTAAATGCTCGTTTGATAAATCATGGATTTAAAAATGGTTTAAAACTATCGTAATAAGCGTAAATAAAAATCATTGTGTGGTTGAACATTAGAGATATTGATGTTTCTGCATAAATATGTACCATGAAAATAGAGGCAATTGAGTATTATATAATATATAATAAGATCATCAAATTGTATTTTTTATAAAAAGTTACTTGAAGCTGTACGAAATAAATGATAGATTAACTATTGAGATGCAACTATTCAAGTATAAACATGCAAAAAATGTCTGAATCATATTACAGATTTTTTCTTTGTTTTTATTTTACTGCATCTAATGTTTATATATTGTTATTTTATTAGTACATATTTGTAAGAGAAGATGTAATTGCACATAATTTTTGACATGTATATCGATACATATTTTAATATGTTTTTCAAGTTTGGTAACCCTAAGGGGTGTAACGTCACAGCCAGTAAGTCGCAGGTGGAATCTAGTGAGAATTTTATTAGATTATATTACAAAAAATATACATTATATCTTATCGTTCAAGGTAAGATACAATTATAATAAAACTAAGGAGAAGAAGAACACATTGTCTGAAAAACTTACTTTCAATTTGGTAATGTACAAAATAGAGGTAGTAATGATAATTTTTGGGCATGGTATTTTTTATTAAATGTAGTCAAATGCTATTTACTATTAATAATTCGATATGTATTTTAGGTTTAAACTGCTTACTAAAATTAAAACACTGGGTATTTAACTTTTAACGCACGTCCAAGGCTTATTATGGTTTTTCAATAATGCATCCCTTGGTATGATATAAGTAAT
Organism: Plectrocnemia conspersa; assembly: GCF_051122295.1. NCBI lineage: Eukaryota > Metazoa > Arthropoda > Insecta > Trichoptera > Polycentropodidae > Plectrocnemia > Plectrocnemia conspersa. The sequence goes on along the minus strand of NW_028277170.1, from coordinate 24,340,421 downwards.
ATATAAGGGGCGGTTGGGTCGTCACGTCGCTGTATAAAATATTAAAGAGGAATATGTTTTTTATGTCAATATCGATGGGCGTGTTCTTTTTTCTTTTCTCTACTCTATTATAACTCTGTTTTCGAAGTTATTTTTTTACTGCTTCAACCCTCGATCGCACCTCGTGACCGTAGTTAGTATTCAAGGCCACGACTTACACCTTATGCAAAGATGGCCCATTTTCAATACGGCCCCGCTCAATGGTCGTAAAAATTCAATTTTGCGTATGGCGAGTCTCCGTGTGTAAATTCCTAAAATGTTTACCTACGGTCAGGCGAGTGAGCGTTCGTTTTTAGAGGAATTTCTATAATTTAATGTAACTGGTATTCGAATAATTAAATAAAATACTCGAGTACAATCAAGTAAAAGAAGATTAAAACAAGGCTTTTTATCATGCAACTGTTTCAAAAGCAATTTTTATTAAATTGTCATTCGAACATAGTGCAGACTAACTATGGAGCAATATGCGAGACTGAGAGATGAGTTGGCTTAGTTTATATTTTGCACTAGACCTAATGAAAGTTTTAAAACTATAATAAATACAGAACTTTCATTATGTAAGGTTTTAGTTAGAACAAAAAATAGACGTTTCGCAACTGTCAAATTGAGTTTCATAGACATTTATATTTTCATTAGTAGAAATATATATCTATTGATGAAAATGTATTTGGACTCAACTAGTGAAAATGTAACTCTACTAAAAAATAAACATACTAAAAAAACACAAATAATGATAAGTATGTAAATGTATATATTACTTCATATGGTTAATTTTACTAACATCTATATTTTCACTATCTACCGGTTAAAATGCATTCCGATATGATTTCACTGAAATGATATATTTTAATAATATTTTCGGGATAGATTGCAGACTGTTTTTATTAAATTTTATTTGAGGGATAATCAGAGAATTTTAGTTTTTCCAGGTATGATGAGGGGGGGGGGGGAGGGGGAAAATTAGTTAGTAAGTGGTTGCTTATTCATATTTCAATTTAATTTATATTCATGATATTTCATCAAATGACAAACCTATTTTTGACAGATTTAAAGAGGGGGGGGGGAATACTTCTATTAATCCGCAAACAGATGTAATTTACATTTTTTGTTATATTATTATTATATAACATAAACAGTAATGGCCCTAATTTAGGCCCCCGTAGTACACCGTAAGATATTATTTTCTCTTTGAAATAAGCATAATTAATATTAACTTTTTGCTTTCCGTTTTTTAAATAATTATTAAACAATTTTAAAACTACTTTAATTATACCTATATTTTTTTCAATATTATTTTTCAAAAAAGATTTTTTTTTATTTTTAATTTATGTATATTATTTAATATAAAAAAAACATAAATATGTGCAAAAGTCGTTTTAACATTATTGATTATTTAAGGGTGTTGTTCTTATATTATTTCTGTAGAAAATCAATTTATAAAATTGTAATTAAAAAAATACTACTTAGAATCCATTACTATTTGTCTCTCAGCCATTCAATAAGGGTGTTATAAATGTTACGTTGCGCTTCTAAATAATATTTTATGACAAATAATTTGTGCAAAGCATGTGAGCGGTAGTAAATGTCAATGCCTCTACGCCCCCTCCCCCCCTATGACGTTCATGTTCCATTTTTATTCTTTAAAGAAATAGCCTGAGAATTTTTAGTTTAAAATCATGGGCGATATTTCAATTTTTTTCTGGAAGGGGGGGGGGAGGAAGTTAGTCAGTCAGTGGTAATTTTTTGAATATTTATATTTTATCATGATATTTCTCTATAAACAAATAGCTACATTAGCTAAATAAATTAATAAAATATTAAATAATTCATAAAATTATTGCTTTCGATACGAAAAATGATACGATTCAAACGACAACGGTTTCAACCCATATAAAAATGCCATTTAATATATAAACGTCAGCAGGATTTTTATATGTACATTACACGTTAGTATACAACCCCATGGAGATATAATATATTTTTCACCCTAAGCAGAATTGCAATATATTGAAGATTATTTACATATATATGAATTAATACACTTTATAAATAATAAAATAAAACTGAAAGCGATTCTAAATAGCTCTTCTGCGAAATGATGTAATGTTAATGGTAAAATTCTATTCTGGTTTTGAGAAGCAAATTAATTTTAACCAAACCTGATGCGTTGAGTCAGTTATTTTGTAAATTGTTTAGGCATATGCTATCCTTACTAGTAACTCCACGTGATTTATCGGCATTAGTTTAGGACTTTTCGCTGCTATATCTACATCCTTCATCCCTCGTCTTAGTAATCGCAATATCCTAGCAAGGATAACGGGATCATTTATTGCAATGGCATAATCCCAGCGACCCCCCGGAGGCTATATGAGGACACACCTGCGTCTATCTTCAACAGTCTACAGTACCTATGTGTATGTATTTATAGAAAATATGTAGGAAGAAATGAGCCAAGATTGAATAAAATGCAGGTGATATTTATATCCTATAGGTCATATTTAGTGCAAATTAAAATAATAATAATAATAATAGTAGAAATACCGGTATTACTGTTTTTTCTATCGGTAATACCGGTATTGAATATTTTGGTATTATTGCAATTTTATGCTTTAAATATTGGCTGAATATGTTTCTAATGTTGAAATTCGATTATAGTGATATGTTTGTAATTCTTCTTCACCCTTATTCACTTTTCCCAAATAATCCCATCACACGTGACATTGTTCGACGCGCTCTCTCGTCTGTACTGTCACGTTAGATATAAATCTATTTGTTGACAGGAAACCCGAATGGCGTCACATTATCGCGATGGCGCTTTTAGCGGCCATATCAAATTACGCACACTCCCTTAAAAGGGTTAACTCTTGACGCCGATCGTGCTAAACGATCGGGCTACGAAAGGGTTGACGAGTGATTAATTTTATGTGTTTGCGTCTCTTATCTGGACTTTAAAGTTAAAATTTAATATACGTTTTAAGGACAAGGCATGTGTTTCAGGAAAAGCGTGTGTCCGGTGTTTTTTGTAGCGAGTGTACATATTATATTATATATTTACCAGTCGTGATTTTTACAGAGAAGTATATTTTATTGAGGAATTTCGAAAGTTTATGTTCAGATTTTTCAAAACCTCTGTTAAATTTGTTGTTATATGAAACGATGAATATTATTACATTTTAATTAAATTATGATTTTTTACGTTAATTAATTTTTATCAAATTTTGGGAGAAAGAGCTACAAAAAGTATCTCTAAAAAATCATCAAAGGACCTACGAAATTAACAAAAATTAACTTTGGGTCAAAATAAAATTGATAATCATATTTACACAATAATTCGTAATATTTTTGTGAATAATGCCAAACATTTCACAGAAGCATTATCACTGCCTATTTGAGAAAAAAATGTTCAGAGGAGGGGAAGGTGGAAAATTTGCCCTGAAAAATGCATGTCATTTAATAAAATACTATGAATCTTAATGAAATCGAAATGACCACTGCCTGGCTAAATCCCCCCCCCCCTCCCTGAAAAATGTTGAAATATCGTCCCTGATTCTGAACCGCAGATTTTCGTGATTTAAAAAAAAAATAAAAAATAAAAAAAAATCAAAATAAAACAGGAACGGCATTGCGGCGGGAGGGGGGGGGGGGAAGGACAATTCACATTTACTACCGCGCATTTGATTTGCGTGAATATTTTTTCATATAATATTATTTAGAAACGCATGGTAACACTTTTACGGTGAATGGCTGAGAGGCAAATAGTAATGGATTCTAAGTAGTATTTTTTTAATTACAATTTTATAAATTGATTTTCTACAGAAATATTATTAGGATAATACCTTTGAATAAGCAATAATTTTAAAACGGCGTTTGAATATTTTTATGTTTCTTATAACAAAAAATAAATATGAATTAAAATTTAAAATAAAATAGTTTTGAAAAATAAAACTGAATTAATCTGCGATTATAAGTATAAATGAAGTAGTTTTAAAATTGTTTGATTAATATTTAAAATATGCAAAGCAAATTTTCACTGGTAGATGTATATTTTTGCCAGTGAAAATATAATTTATTTGGCATTTGCTAATCATTTCAACTTTTCAATACGTATTTTTCAGTGAAGCTATATTTTCACTAGTGAATTTCAAATATATTTTCACTAGTAGATTTTTATAGGTTACAATATAATTTAAATGAATTATTAAATTAATATGCTGCTCTAAAATGTCTATGAAATTTAATGAAACGACCATTGGCAAACTTTCACTTGAAAAAGCCGAAATGACGTCACTGAATCCATTGGTTGTTTTCTGGATTTCAGTAAAGAAAGAATATCCTCGTATTTTCTACAAGGCTAATGCAACTTTGCTATCATTTTCAACGGAAAATATATAATTTTAATAAAAAATAACTAGAGGTCGTTTTTGAAGGGTCTTAATTATGAACTTCTGTTTACTGTTGTAATTGTCGAGCCAAATATAAACCTTTATAATTTGAGCGTAATAAATATACAATATATTTTTTTCTTCAATGAATTACTGACGTTGATCAACAGTTAAGCTTTTTAATATAAGTTCCAGTTAATTATATAAAAGAATCAGATTATCATGAATCGAATGAACATTTTTTAAAAATTTAGATTTGAGAATCACTGGCAGTCCGAAATTAATTGGCGAGACGGTGGCTGGTCGCTGTGGCAGATTTGCGAGAGAGACCCTCCACTCGTGAATAATTCATGGTTTTGGGCTGCAATCAGAGACGGTGAGCGTAAACACACCATCGACACCTGCCGACTTCCGTCATCCCAATCATGAATTTATGCGCCGAATTATTATCATCCAGTCCGCCCCTGTCCTTTTTCCCGTCTGATTAGCCTCAATGAATAAATGCAACGAAGTCGCCCCTAGATTTTCACGGCGCGTGAGCGAAAATATAGTAAAACAAATATTTTTAGGACATTGTTAAAACAAGGAAGGTATCTATTTTTGTTGTTGCATTATTGTTAAAAATCATAACCTGCAACAATCGTTTTTTAAATTTTTTTCTGTACTCTAAATGATGTAAGGTAATAAAAAGCAATAATATTTACTTGTTACTACAGTGAAAAATAAGATTATATTTTTCATATTAATTTACTTAGAAAATTAAAATATCGAGTTTGATGTAAAAAAAACTCGTCAATACATTTTAATTATTATTTATTTAAATTATATCTAGAGTACAATCTAGTTTTAGTCGTTATCAGAGAAAAATAACATTGCATTATTTTCAAATGTAGAGTTTAAAAAAAACATATTAAGCATATTCCGTTAACTATGAAGATAAAAATGTACAAATAGAAGTACGCGTATGCTTTTATTTTTACTTCGCCAGCCAACCTTATCATAAAAAATTTCGCACAATCATTTCTTTGTTACATTACTGAATTACTGGGAACTGCTAGATACCGTTAGATTTGTCTGAGATAGAGTGAATGTATTTATTTTAGGTTGTACAAAAATATCGATTTACAAAAATAAAAAAACATTTTCGATACTATAGGTATTTCATTTTGTAATACCGGTAGTACCGAAGGCTACTTTTTGCTCTAATACCGGTATTACCGGTATTGCATATGTGAATTTGTATAATAATATTCCTAGGGCAATCTGCAAAAATAAAAATATAGCGGGTTTCCTAAATGGAATAAAGAAATACCTTTGCCAATTTTTTTTTTGTTTATGTTAATATTATGTTTAGTGTAAAATTGAGCTATATTAACTAAATAAATTATTAAACTTTAAATAAAAATAGATTAAATTGAATAGCTATTAAGCTATTTTATTATTACAGATATATTTATATGATTAAGAATATTATCATGGCAATATTTTTCTTAAAAGCCAAAATAGTTTGGTTTTATAAATAGATATGTACTAGTGCAATCACTCAGTATTTAATTGCAAGTAATAAAGGCACGTTTTGTACGCGTAAATGCAAATGCATTTACATCGCTTTTGGGAATTGAATTGAATTGAATTGAATAAACTGTGGATTTTAAACAGCGAGACATAAATAACGCGTCTGTCCTAACAGGAAACATGACAAACTTCTCGGAAGCTTAAAGACACGCATGCATTAAGTCGATTATCAATTCTGGGAATTATTCTTTGCTTTAACCACCAGGTATTCAATTCGTTTGTATTTAAATTCATAGCCACAGTTACGAATTGTCATATCAATTTGGTAAATCATACAACGAATGCATGAGTAATTATAATTAGCATATTTTTTTGAAATTTATAAATAATAATAATATAATTTCAATACAATTATTAAGTACAGCTATGATTTTTAAACATTAAAAACTGGATTCAGAAATGCTTAAAAAATATACAATAAATAATTTCAGATAAAAACTTTCATGAAATTTCGATGAATACGTTTTTCATAAATATGATTTAAAACATATTGCAATTGTATAATACACAAATACTGATTCAAACATTTGATATATTGATTATTAGTCATTCTCTTAAGTAAATACAGCTATCTACTACATAGTTTAAATTGTTTATCTAAAGAAAAAAGAGTAAAGTGATTTCTGTAGCTTTGTTGTTTTTTATTTGCATTGCGACAATATTTATTTACGAAAAATTGCTCTCTCGTATACTTATTTATTTCTATGAATAATAAATGTAACAATAATGAAATTTGAGTTATAAATGCTATAAAAAAACACATTTTAAAATAAATTATGTAATACATATGTTTTAAAAATTTGAAACTTTTTTGTGTACTCTCAATCATGTAAAGTAATAAAAAGCAATAATATTTAGTTGCTACAGCAATAAAAAATTATACTTTTTTTATTTATCTAGTACAATCTAACTATTTTTATTTTAAAATAAATATACAATTTTTAAAATATGTTTTTAATTTAAATATAATTATTGAGACATTAAACTATTAAACAGAAATATTTAGTGAAGTATTTAGGTAAAAATCAGTTAGAATGGAGTTAAAAATGTGTAAAACCCGCTTTTGCTTTTATTTCGCCAGCCATCCTTATCAAAAAAAGAGCTTGTTCATTTCTCTGGTATATAACATAATTATTGAAAACTGATGGATACTGTTGGATTTGCTTAAGATAAATGCATTCCTTTTTATGATCACACGCCGCGCATGTACAAACATATAAAAACATGATTATGAAAATTAGGCCGAAATATTTTTTTGCATAAGTAGGCTGAGCCGTTATTTCGTCCTCTTAGACTAAAAGGGATAATATTATACTACTAAGGTTATCCCCCTACAATCATTTTATTCTTCGCCTTAGCTTTCAAACAAAATGATTAAAAAAATACCGGTATTTCATTTTGTAATACCAGTAGTACAGAAAGTCAATTTTTGCCTAAATACCAATATTGAAATCCCGAGTTTGTATTGTGAATTTGTTTAAGTTACACATACACAATATTTTTCTAGGGGCAGTATAACATAGAAAAATGATAAATGTAAAATAAAAAAGTAAATGTTGATATTGTTTTTATATATATATGTAGCTTTGTTTGCTAATTAAAAAAAATATTTTCGGAGTATTTCAATCGCCCATAATTTTTAAAGTGATAAAAAATTCGTCAAGTTCTTGCGATCCGGGAGTTTTTTCACATGTGGCAACACTGATTCGCGAAGTTTGTATGCGAGCGTCATGTTCAAAATAAAAACCAATATATAAGAAGCAAATCTTTGTTTCACCTTTTCTCCAGATATTTTCTTCGATTAATTTTTAAATATGACTACTTTAAGTCCCATAAAACGTTCAAAAAATGGTTGACATCCAAAAAAAAATCAGGTAAACATTGTTGAATTTTTAAGTACGGAGTTAAATATACTTAAATTAAATCCAATTTAACTTCGTGAAAAAATGTTTTATAATTTTTTTAAATATTCGAAGTTGATATTTTGATTATTTTTATTTGCCGTCTATTAATATTATACAATTAAATGTTAAATAAAGATTTTATTGTGCCTGACTTTAAGAAGATTTGCAATTTAAGGACCCAAAATCATCGAATTCATTAAGAAAATAATAATTAAATTCATATTTTATTTTGAGTATGTACCGGATTTAAATTTCGGAAAAAGTTTGAAAAACCCTGATTTAGACAATCGTTTCGCGGGTCTTCGTTATTTTTTATTTATTTAGTATCCCTTTACCTTCGGTGCCTGCGAACTAACTACGCATTAAGTGAAGATGTATTAACTGTGTGTTTTTCTCTTAGGTAGTTTTCTCCGCAGACGCAACTGTTTTCCTCCAGTCATTTTCTGCGTGCGTGTAAAGGAAAAACGCCCGGGGACCTTACGCGTGGCCATTAGCTTGCGGGGCTCTCATATTCGTCCGCGACTGGGCCCTATAAATCAGGCCCCCGGAGACGGGCCCGGGGCCCCCTTAATTGATATTTATTTCGCTCCTCGCCCATGCGTTCCGCCATAAATACGTGCGCCCGTACAAATGGCCCTTATATATCTCGGTAACCGCTCGTGTTTATCATGAGCGCTAAATCATCGGGAGCCTCGGGTTCTTGTCGATTGTTTAACACCTTACCGGTGAGCTGATGAGCTTCGATTTGGTGAGGCGCCTTAATTATTAAAAACCCAGAGAGCATAGATTCGACAAAATCGTAGGCCATAAAACAAATTTCGGTCCGCCCGGAGAAAATAAGAGTCTAGTGGAAGACTATCTCTAAATCTTAAAATACAAATCCAAATAAAACGAAGCACACGATCGTATAAAATACTTGTTTATATTCGTTATTCATTTTTTTTAATAATTGAGGTGTTTATAAAAAAAATATGTAATGCTGATATAATTATTTATAAAAATATATTCTAATTTCTGCCATGTTCACGGACGCACTATCGATTGACATGAGTTGCAATTGCGTTATAAAGATAAGTGTTTAGCAAAAATAATATAATAATTGTAAATACATGCAATTGCATATAAAAACTGATCATGTGTTTACAAAACATATGTAATATTGATACAATTATTTAAAAAATAAATTATGATTTCTGCCATGTTCAAAGACGCAATATCGATTGAAATGAGATGCAATTGCGCTAAAACGATAATTTTGGTGTTTGGCAAAAACAATATAATAATTGACAATACATGCAATTGCGTATAAGAACTGATCAAGTGTTTACAAAAAATATGTAATGCTAATATAATTATTTTTAAAAATATATTCTGATTTCTGCCATGTTCACGGACGCACTATCGATTGAAATGAGATGCAATTACGTAATAAAGATGATTTTGGTGTCTATCTAAAACAATATAATAATTGTGAATAAATTCAATTGCGTATAAGAACTAATCGAGTGTTAACAAAAAATTATGTAATATTGATACAATTATTTAAAAAAATGCTGCCATGTTCATGCAATGCCATGCAATCTGAACTAGTAGTTTGAGATCAACGTAGTAATGTATTTCAAGTATAAGTTCCTTTAGAGCTGATGGAAGTGTTACAAAATGTAATATACAGCTGGTAGAATTATTTATAAAAATTAATTCTGATTTCTGCCATGTTCACGGACGCTCTATCATCGTAAATGCAATTGCGTACCAAAGATGATTTTACTGTCTAGCAAAAACAATATAATAATTGCGAATAAATGCAATTGCGTATAATAACTAATCAAGTGCTTACAAAATATTTTGTAATTCTAATAAAATTAAAAAAAAAAATATATTCTGATTTCTGTCATGTTCACAGACGCAATCTGAACTTAAGTAGTAGTTTAAGATCATCGTACTAATGTAATATTTCAAGTATAAGTTACTATAGAGCTGTTAGAAGTGTTACAAAATATAATATAAAGCTGATAGAATTATTTATAAAAATATATTATAATTTCTGTCATATTCACGGACGTACCATCAACTGTAAATGCAGTTGCGTAGTAAAGATGATTTAGGTGTGGTGCAGAAATAATATAATTATTGTAAATAAACGCAAATGCGTATAAGAGCTCATTAAGGTATTTATAAAAAAAATATGTAATGTTGATAGAATTATTTAAAAAAATATATTCTTATTTCTGCCATGTTCACGGACGCACTAATAATTGTTATAAAATGCAAGTTCGTATTGAGGATGATTTTGGTATTTATTAAAATTTTGCTATAAGACACTAGACACTGACAATGTTTGCTTATTTAAAATTCCAATATCCCTTACGTGTGCTTGGATATTAATTGATTTTGCATGAATTGTATACCTTAGGCACACACATAATGTCTAAATATTTGATATAACCCCGTCTGTTTAGGTTAAACCCAACGACGCCTCGCCGAAGCAAAAAAATACTTTGGTCGTGTTCTTGCATTAATGTGCAATAGCTTTTGTGCAACCCTGCACAATACACAATATAACAAACCCTGCCGACTGAATAATGAAGTGTATAATATGTACAAACTTAATCAATTTTTCTGTCTATCAAAAAATATGCTGCGTTTATTTTTAAGTTATAGTTTATGATATACATAGATAAGTTTTGTGTTGACTCAAAAAATGAACTCTCGGTGATTTAAAGTGGCAAAGTTGGATCAGATCTGCGGATTGAAGTCAAAGCCGCTCCTTTTTATTGGACATCAAAGGTTTCGTCGAGCCAAGTTTAAAATGTAATATCGTTATCCTTATAGTATTGTTATAGTAATGTGAAATTAATAAATTAATAACTCTTATTGAACTATCAAATTACACAAACGATATACAAATAAAGTTTACAGAATTAGGGATTGAAGTTTGAGATCATCGTATTTCAAGTATAAGTTCCTTTAGAGCTGATAGAAGTGCTACAAAATGTAATATAAAGCTGGTAGAATTATTTATAAAAATTAATTCTTATTTCTGCCACGTTTACGGACGTACTATCATCGTAAATGCAATTGCGTACCAAAGATGATTTTAGTGTCTAGCAAAAAACAATATAATAATTGTGAATAAATGCAATTGCGTATAAGAACTAATCGAGTGTTAACAAAAAGTGATGTAATACTAATAGATTTATTTAAAAAAATATTTTATGATTTCTGCCACGTTTGCGGGCGCTATCTGAACTTAAGTAGTAGTTTGAGATCATCATACTAATGTATTTCAAGTATAAGTTCCTTTAGAGGCAATAGAAGTGTTGCAAAATATAATATAAAGCTGATATAATTATTTATAAAAATTAATTCTGATTTCTTCCATGTTCACGGACGCACTAACAATTGGATAATGACGCCGCATTACCGCTACCCCCTCCAACGCGCGGAGTAGGAACACGTTTGACGCATCCGACTGCGAATATAAAGAGGCGCTAAAACCGCAATCGGCACACTCGGCTCTACAGCACCTCTCGGGGAGCAGTAGAGCCGAGTGTCCTGGGACGCATCTTCGCTGCCTTCTACATCGCTGCCACCTTCGAGCTCGGACTTCTCTTCTCGCCTCCTGCCTCGGCGACCACTTCAAGGAAACGTGCTCGAGAACCAGCCTGATAGCTTCTAGAAGAATCAAGCGACGCAAACGAAGATCGGCCGATTTCATCCACTCGCCGTTTACATGAAGATTTCGTCAACGGAGACATCACTTACGACCGAGAACTGATTGAATTTTCATCACATAATCGCGCTGGGACCAACATGCCTCGGCGAACACTTCAAGGAAACGTGCTCGAGAACCAAGACTGATTGCTTCTAGAAGAATCAAGCGACGCAAACGAAGATCGGCCGATTTAGTCAACGGAGACAGCACTTACGATCGAGAATTGATTGAATTTTCATCGCATAATCGCGCTGGATCCAACCATCAGGTGACTACAATTTTTTTAATCTTTTAAGTTTAAATTTAACTTAATCTTTGACATTGACTAACTCTATTTTTTTATTTCAGACAAACTTACGACATGTACGAAGCTCACAAAACTACATCTACGTGACTCTGCCATCGACACAATCACTCTGACAACAAAGACACTCGCGCTTCGACTTTCTACTGCAACATCAGGACTAGGACTCCGTTGAACTTATCAGAAATAAAGTCACTAGATGACTTTCGGAGTCTCATATGCCATCAAGCCGCAAAGAAAGCAACCATCAGGTAACAATAATTTTGTTTTAAATCGTTAAAATTTAAATTTTCATTAATCTTCGACATGAAGATTGAAAGACCGGACTAACCCTACTTTTTCATTTCAGACAAACTTACAACATATGAACGACGCTCACAAAACTACATCAACGTTGACTCTACCACTCGACACAATCACTCTGACGACAAAGACACTCGCGCTTCGACTTTCTGCTGCAACATCTCACGGCAACTGTCACAACGCTACAACAACTGCCCCGACGCGACAGCAAGCGAAAAAAGAAAACACTTAATATTAATATCAAACCTTCAAACAGACAAAGAAGAAGCTTCCACATCAGAGTCAGAGGAAGAGAAAAAGAAACGAGCCACGCAGTTCACCCGACCACACCAACTCCGAACTCGACCCAGCCTCATCAGCAAACATTGACCACATGAAAACAGATGACTTTAGCCTAGTCAAAGAGAAGAATCGACCAGCACCTGAAAAGCTTCTTTTCAAAAATTCTGGGGAAGCCACATCAGTAAAGATATCAACCAAGGGCGGAAATAGCGTCAATCTCTTACGCCGGAGCAAGCGATGGTGCAACCACAGGATCGACCGCTGCGCAAAGAGAGGCAATTCCGGTGCAGAATGGATCGATCGCAGGGCTTGCACCGGCACCACCAAAGCTGGAGCGCGTCGAGTCCTAAGTGTCTGGTCTCGGATGCCTAGACATAGAAAATTGACTGAGGTACTTCTTCTACTGTTTCAACCGATGAAGGCCTTCAGCAGAGAATAAATGGCGATCCCAGCTTCCACAGCAAAGCAGCTTAGACTCGCGTTCTGGAATGCTAATGACCTCCAAAACAAAAAATTCGAAATGGGAATATTTGCGAAACGTCATGCACTGGACAAAGTGCTTGTGAGCAAAACCCACCTCCGGGCCGGTTATGTCCTACACATCGCCCTGCGCAAGAACTTTCAGGGACAATACGCCATGGAAAATCTCCACGAACTATCCTCGGGCCACAACCTTTTCTTGCAGCTGCTGTACCTTTTGGACGGCCCAGCGAAATCAACTACGAGACTACGCACGGACCGGGGCAACTCTACAAATCTTTCGAGAAAACAATCTCAGTCCCAGCCGGATTTCGAAATACCGATAATCTCGATTTTGCCGTGGATCGCTTCACGAGGAAGATAATATATTTTTTAGAAACAAATTCGAAGCCGATCGACCCAACCGCAGAACCGCCAACTCCCTTCGAGTTCAGACAATTTTTCCGAAAAAAAAACCGTTTCGGAAGGCACTGGAAGAGACTGGACAACTCCTCGGATAAACGGGAACTAAACCGACTCGACAGAGAGCCGAAGGCAAAATACTAGCTGAACTCAGGAATGAACATCGTTATTCATTCCCGCTTTTTGCTAGTCTCTTTGTTCATACCGATGAAATTGTGATTTTATCGACGAAAAAAAATTCCAATCCGATGCTTGCCAAGACCCTTCGGACCAAATGGACCTCGATACCACTCAGCAAAAGTTCAGATGGCATATCATCTGTCACGCTTGAAGAAAAAGTGGAGGCTTTAGCGGACAGATTGAAAGACATATTCAAGCCAACAAACAGTTATACAGATAACGAAAAGATTGCCAAATTGACTACTGATACGCGAAAAGCCCTACAAGCACCTGCAATGGACGAGCTGAAGCAATAGAACACCACCGAATTGAGAGCATACATAGCGCGAACAAAAATCATCAAAGCCTCAGGGCCCGATCAGGTACTGGAGAGGGCGCTGAAGTTCCTTCCGAACAACGGCGTCCTTGTTATATATATCATTAATGCCATACTAAAACTAAAACTTTTTCACAGATCTGGATGGAGGAGCGAGTGTTCGTAAATCCGTATTCGCAAATGAAAAACAGGAGACACCAAAACGTCCGACTACTCTTCTCCGTCGTAGAAAAGATCTGCTCGTTGAATCCAGACTCCGCGACTGTGCAGCACGGGAAAGGAAAAAATCAGGCCCCGAGGCTTTCTTGACTTTTATTCGCGCTATGTAAGCTTTCAATTCGGTGGTTTTATTTTGGTCCAGCTCGTCCATTACGAGTGCTAGTATGACTTTTCGCGTGTCGGTTGTCAGTTTGGCAATCTAATCGGTATCTGTATTACTGTCTGTTGGATTGAATCTGTCTTTCAATACGTCCGCTAAAGGCTCCACTTTATCTTCAGGTGTGACAGCTGATGTGCCGTATGGACTTTTGAAGGGCGGTATCGAGGCTCCTTTGGTCCGAGGGCTCTTGACAAGCTTCCGATTGGAATGTTTTTTCGGCGATAGGGTCGCAATTTCATCGGTATGAACCAGGAGACTAGCGGAAAGCGAGAATGGACATCGATGTTCATTCTTGAGTTGAGCTAGTTTTTTGCCTTTGTCTCTCTGTCGATTCGGTTGAGTTCCCGTTGATACGAGGATTTGTCCAGACGCTTCCGCTGTCTTCCGAAACTGTTTTTCTTTCGGAAAAATTATCTGATCTCGAGGGGAGTTAGCGGTTCTGCGGTTGTGTCGATCGGCTTCAAATTTGTCTCTAAAGATTCTATTATTTCTCTCGTGAAGCGAACCACGGCAAAACCGAGACTGTTGGTATTACGCAATCCGACTGGCGCTGAGATTGTGCTCTCGAAAGATTTGTAGAGTCTGTCCCGGTCCGTGCGTAGTGTGGTAGGGGATTGCGCTGTGCCGTTTAAAAGGTGCAGCAGCAGCAAGAAAAGGAGGTGGTCCGAGGACAGTTCGTGGAAATTTCCATGGCGTATTATCCTTGAAAGTTCTTAAACAGGGAGATGTGTAGGACATAACCGACCCGGGGGTCGGTTTCGTTCACAAGCACTATGTTCAGTGCGTGGTGCTTCGCAAATATTTCTAGGTCGAATTTTTTGTTTTTGGGGTTATTAGCATTTAAGAACGTTAATCTAAGCTGCTTTGCTGTTGAAGCTGGGGCTGCCATTTATTATTTGTTGAAGGCCTTCATCGGTTGGAACAGTAGAGGAGTACCTCATCCAATTTTCCTATGTCTAGGCTTCCAAGACCACACACTTAGGACTCTGCGCGCTCAGGCTTCGGTGGTGCCAGTGCAAGCCCAGCGATCGATCCAATCTGCGACGTAATTGCCTCCCTTTGCGCAATGATCGATCCTGTGGTTGCACCATTGGTTGCACCGGCGTAGGGGATTGCCGACCTTACTGCCCTTGGTTGGTATCTCTACGGATGTGGCTTCCTCAGAGCTTTTGAACTCAATCTTTTCAGGTGCTGGTCATTTCTTTCCTTTGACTAGGCTACAATCCTCTGTTTCCATGTTGTCAATGTTGGGCCGGATTCAGAGCTTCTGCCGTTGTCGGGGTTAGTGTGAACGCGCGGACTGATTGGCTCGTTTATTTTTATCTTTCTTCAGGTTTCTCTACCTCTGATTCTGATATGGAGGTTTCTTCTTCTTGTTCTGAAATTTGAAGTTTTTTTTCGCTTGCTGCTGCGTCGGGCAGCTTTTCGATTTTTTGTTGATTTTATTTTGCTGGTTCTCTAGTGACATTTTATCTCACTGTTTAGATTAAGGTCGCCGGGGCAGTTAAATGTTCCGTATTTAAGTATTGTCTATGTTATTTAGGAATAAGTAAAAATGACCCCATTGAATCAATATTCTGTTCTAAAACAATGTGGGTAATAAAAGCATGTAATGAAAAAAACTATTTTTGGATTGTAAAATTATTATAACGGCAATTGTGTATTTTTTTTATTAAAAATGTAAAAGTTTCAATAAAATGTATTTGATTTCTGAAATGTACCGTTTTATTATACACTATAATGTCCCGTATGCGAATTCCCAAAACACACGCGTTAGAGCGCCACAGTGACGTCACGATGACGTTTCACGCCGGCGCCTAAATCAGTTCCACAAATAATCACAAGCATCGCTTTATACGCCGCTGCGATCGCGGGATCAATTAGTCATAGATTGGATGATGCTGGACAATTACAAGATATACCGAAATGAGAGCAAATCAATACAATAGTTCTACAGTAAAAGTCGGCGCGAGTGGCAGCGAGGCGCCTCCAAGACGCTAGAAAGAGACAAGTGAATGCTAGAAAGAGATGCGAGATGTGAAGTTGACATGGCGCCCTAATGCATGCTTTATGGGAATGCGCGTCCCGTATTCGTATATCCGGAATCTGGTCACCCTATCTTACCTCTCACTCACGCGAGCGTTGAGAATGCATATTGCATTGCAAGGGAGTTAATCTCAACAACTTTTGTTTTATAGTTATATTTTTAACTGAAATATGTTTGTAAGGACTGTGCGAGAAATAAAAAGGATATAAGTCAATGAATTATTTTTATTTTCCTTTTAAACAGAGATTTCTCTCACTGTCATCCAATTCAAGTTCAAACTACACGATTTTTTTATAGCTGGTGTAAGATATTTTTTAAGATCTTCTGTTCTATTATTATCACAGATTCAAAAATGACGCGCGACTGTAAAGATGCGACCAATATAAATCCCGATAAGCAATTCACTGCGCAAAACTAGCCAACCCATCCGCGCTGCATTCGGCTTTAGCCGCTCCCTAAATGATAAAAATATTTAATTTTTAGAATCGTAGAATCCGCAAAAGCTTGTCCGGAATATTCATATGTATGGTTATTTTCTTATGCATAAGTATGAATGATGTTGCTATTGACCCTAAGCAAGAATATACCGAAAAGGTTTCCTTTCGTCATCTGCGAAGACTTTATAACTAGAATTTGACTCTCGGGGTCCGCTTTGCCCTTTATGCCGCTATGTGCGCAAATTACATTATTTAGGTGCAAACTAAGGCCCGCCGAAGGCATAAGTATTAATGAAGACCGCAGGACAACAGGCGTGTTGGGGTAATAAACTATAGTCATTGCTTACGTCGTGTTTATAATTAAAAGGATCCTCGCCTGGGACGATATTCGCAACTTTCCATCTAGGGTCATCTAATATTCAATTGCAGGGGTCGAAAACGACGCGAATTTCGCCGCTTTCGTAGGTGTTATTTGTAACTTTCAACGCTGACGAATTGGATTGAATTTTTTATGTGAAGCGCCTTTGCCGGCTACAAAGAAAGTTATATTTCCAAATAGAATCTCTACTTCTTTACAATGTATGTGAAAACATGATTTAAAACGTTTTCTTGGGAAATTTAAATTGTAATAATTGCGAAGAGATAGCAATAAGATATTGCTCTGTTGTAATGGTTTATTAAGATGTTAATGGCATTAAAATACACATTGAGCAACGATTAATTATTTTTAATGTTAATTAGGTAGTTATTATACTCAAGGTTTACCACTAATTAATATGCAAATAATTGAAAAAACTATATTTATTATCAATATCAATATCATGTTGCAAAAGCTCGAATCGTAAACTTTTAAAATTACGCAAGTGTATTTTTTATCACTTTGAAGATAGATCCCGTCTGAATACTAATGCGCTGAAAGGGCGTGATGATCCATAAAAATCGGCTTATCGATTCAATTAACCCACGAGCCGCCCCTGCGACGGCGATTGATTGATGAACGTCGACTTTGGCTCTCCAACTTCATTAGTTGCCACACTCAAAAGTGGCAACCGGCAGCCAATGATTAATAGTCTGTAGACTCGAGTCAACCAGTGTCAAGATAATTCACAGCATACGTCCATTGCAGTTTCCATATTTGCGAACTGATGAATCTTGGCAAATTTAAAATGGTGTACAATATGCTATATATTAATATGTCACCTGTCGAATTCGACTTACTTTGTAGCAGTAACATACTACGATTATATAATAATATAGACCAAGGGTCGGAAAACTACTTTTGGATTAGATTTAAAATTTAAATAATGGAACGACCGTATGTGGTGCTCTTATTGCTTCGCATTCATTGTGCGCCGTCTTAAGTGCTCATTAAAATAATTAATAATTTATCAAATATTTATTAATTTATCAGAAAAATGCAGATAGTGCTTCGAATATAAATATCAATAATATGAATTTTGACTCAGATCTAATTTAAGTTAATGTATACTGTAAAATCATTAGTAAAAATAACCGAATGCTTAGCTTGCGTTGATGTTTTATATACTAAATGAATATTACCAACACTGGTATTTGCACAAAAATTTTCTTTGGTACTACCGGTATTACAAAAGAAAATACCGGTTGAAAACGTTACCTCCATGCAAAATGACGATGCAAATATTGCTTAAAAGCAAAAGTGTATTTTGTGTCATTGAGGTAAGATGTCAAAGAAGAAGAATATTATCCCGTTTAGTCCAAATATCGGCCCACCCTATCTATGTATAAAATCGCACTGGCCGATATTTCAGCGCAAATTAAAAATATATAATTTAACATGTTTGATATTTGTGTATTTTACATATGCGCAAAGTGTAATGCAAAGCAAACGTTAGATATGTCATGCAACAGATAAATGACTACGTCTTTATATACTTTATAGTAGGGATGGCTGGCGAAGTGAAAACAAAAAGTATTGCTTTCTATTATTTGTACATTTTTACCTATATTCAGACATATATTTACCTACACGCTTCACGAAATATGCTTCACTAAGCATTAGTGCTAAATATTAGCAAAGTCGCAATTTTATTTAAATAAAAATATAACATAATTACATATTAAATGAGGAACATATAAACCAAATTTTGACCAACAGGAGAGCGCAGAAGTGAAAAATCCACGCCAAAAGCAATAAAATCGCGCCGTCGCCATCGCTGCGGGAACGCTTGTTATCGAGCGCCGACACGGTTTTATTGCTTTTGACATGAATTTTTGCTTTCTGAGAAGTAATACTTGTTTTTTTGCTTTTCTATTAACCAAAATACAGATTAAATATACTTTGATCGGTCCAATCCATATTAATATCGGTATCATATTTTTAAAATAATGTAATATCGATATGCAAACAAACTGTCAAGCAATATGTGAGATGCAGTGTCTGTATTTATTCTTCCGCTTATTTCGCACTAAGAGATAAGTTGGCTTAGTTTGTATTTTTGACTTGATCTAATAAAAGTTTAAGCATTAATATAGCATAATATGATTCCTAAAATATACATCAAAACCAATATAAGAGTGCAAAAAACTTCTCAGAAGTCAAAAATCCACATCAAAAGCAATAAAATCGTGCTTTCGTAGTCGTAGTAGAAACGCTCGCTTATCTAGCGTTTATTTTTGAACTTTTTATCATAATATAATGACTTCTTATAAGTAAGAATTGAATAAGGAACATCTAAACCTAATTTTGACGAATAGGAGAGCGCAAAAAACAATTATCACTTCTCAGAAGTCAAAAATCCACGCCAAAAGCAATAAAATCGTGCCGTCGCCGTTGCAGTGGGAACGCTCGTTACCGAGCGTTCCCACGATTTTATTGCTTTTGACGTGAATTTTTGACTTCTGAGAAGTGATAATTATTTTTGCGCCCTCCTATTGACCAAAATTCGGTTTGAATATACTTTGAACAGCTCTTTTATATTAGAAGTCAATAGTAATTATCATATTTTTAAAACACAGTGTAAGAAGTGCAGACTAACTATAGAGCTAAATGCGAGATGCAACTGTCTGTACTTCTTCAGCTTATTTTCAAACTAAAAGATGAGTTGGGTTAGTTTCTATTTTTGATATTTATAGTTTTAGAACTTTCATTAGGATAGGTTTGGGTTTGAACTGCAACTGTCAAATTGAGCTTCATAGACATTTTAAATCAGTTAAATTATAATTTCGCTAGTAGAAGTATATGGCTAATAATTTTACTAGCAGCTGACAGATAAAATATATTTTTACTGATAAAAATATATATCTATGTGTAAACGTATTCCGATATGATTTCACTCAAATGATATATTTTTTAAAATATTTCCGGGAAGGCGGGGGGGGGGGGGAAATTGGGCAGTCAGTGATCGTTTTTTTATTTATTAATATTTTGCTTTCATTAAAATTCATGATCTGGCCAAATTTAAGAGCATCCCATCCCTTAAATACCGTCATGGATTTTGGATTATGTTTTATAACATTTTATTCACGTTGAAAGAAAAAAATTAAAAAAGGAGTTTAATTGTTTTTCACAAATGAATTGATTAGAAAAAAATAATAAAAATGTAAATAACACTATTACAAAAGAAGTTAATCTGTGTCTAAAAATATACATAAATACTAAACTTTTAGCACTCCATAAATATATTTGTTTGTAGTTTTATTAAAATTTATTGCTTCACAATAAAAAATATTATTCAAAGAAATGAACGACAAATACGGCATTGATTATTTTTTTCAACGGAAGAAACCTTCGTTTAGCAACTTACTAATTAATTAAGCGTACTAACAATACACAGAAAGAACATATACAAAAGTCCACTGATTGATGTAAAGAAACGTTTTATTGAATGAATGAAAAAGGAACGTATCAATTAAATTTCACCATATTCCAATTATAGCTGTACTTTTAATTATTTCACAATAAAATCTGTTTTCTATTATGGTACAAAATACTTTATTCATCTTTAAAAAAACGATGGATACATATGTATGTCCTATTTATTTTTTCTGTTTCTCCAGCCCCACAACAAGAGACCTGCCAAACGCGAGAGGGTCGGACGGGTTTGTCCCTTTGGCTCTGTTTGTAAGGTGTGAGTTTCTTTTGATATATGCCTGTTTGAGTAAGTCAAGTGTAACATTTTAATAGGCGCCGTCTGTTTCAGCCACATGTCGTTGGGTTAGGCTCTCTCATTAGCGGATATATTACGTTTAATGATAGCTTACACAACGTCGCCTAGATAAGTCGATAAGCATATACTGAATCATCTAAGAACAGTGTTGTGTGCATATAATAATAAATAAACATATACATGAAAACAAGCATCATACTTTCTCACGAGCATTTGATTATGTGGCATAATCAACGTGCAAAAAATGCAACACATTACGTATATGACTAAAATGTGTTCTATTTTAATGTATTATCCCACACGAATTGAACCAAAAACCTATAGAACAGACGAACAGCCTTTGCCAGAGAAGAGTTGACAAGTGCTCTAGTTTTAGACTTTACAGGCAAGAACAGTGGACGCAACCGAAAGCTATACCTTCCGGAGCCCACACTTGGAGCTGCGAAAGCACCGATGGGTTGTCCAATGATCTTGAAACAAAGTTAGAACAAAACATAAAAACATCCTCAGCCTTCTGAGAAGTGATTGACTAAAATTCGGTTTAAATATACTTATTTTTTATTTATATGGAATTATTATTCATACAGATGGACGCATACATTATCTCTTTACAGAAGACTTAAAAATATCCCTCAAAAAGTCGTCTAACAAGTCTGGTAAACAAAAGTGCTGGAATTGTTCGGTTTTTAACATGGCTCTCGTTGTTTGTCTAGCTTAGCCCAAGAGTTACAAAATTGTACCACACAGCCAAATCTGAACAGAGAGACTATATAACGACTATAATTTAAAAAAATTTTAGCAGCATAAATGCAACTACCAACGGAAATTATTTTCGAAACTGTTGGAAAAACTTAAATCAATTAAATAATATGTATTTATTATTTATAAAATCATGTCAATCTATTTCTGATATTATAATTCATTAAACAGTAACGAGTTATTACCAAAAAATATATTAGATCTTTCAACAACGAATGATTTGAAAACATATGATTGCGAAATTAGAAATGGCGGTGAATCTGTGTGGACTGACAGTGGTTTTACAAATATAAGCAGATAAAAGATCAAAATTCTTTTGAAGTTTTATTTGAATTTTACTTCTATCATTTTTTATCAAAACGAATAAATCGTAAGATATTCTTGAACATAATTTTGCTCAAAAAAATTTGCTCGCAATTTTTTACTCGATAAATATGAAAGTTTATTGCTTCGTATGCCTCACATGCATACGACTCTAAGTCATCAATAAAAATGTGCTATTTACTACAGCTTTTATATAATATCTATTCTTGCAAATCATGGTATGTCTTTAAAAATATATAATTAATATATTTTTGATTTTTATTATTTTTTTCCCATTTTTTCCATTTGCAATGAAATATATTTTACTAATTTATATTAAACATATTTTTTAGCGACACAACGTATCAGCCATTTTGAGTAAAACATATTTATAAACCTATTTCTAATATTAAAATCATAACATATGAAAATACAGCAGAAAAAAATATAGTACAAATTTTAAAGACCAGTCATTTTGACTGGTCCAGTCGTTTTAGTGTTAAAAATGCACATTATGTTCATTGTTATCCATACTAATTAAATATATTATGAGACATGGTTCTGAATCTACTAAATCTGCGAGATTATTTTTCGATGATCTATTGGAAATAGCAGCATTTTTTTAAAATCTCTGCAGAGATTGGCAATATGTTAATTCATTATTAAAGCAAAGAAAACTTTATGAAACGATTTGATAAATTACAGTTTTTAAAGCCCCACTAATAAAACTTTTTACGTATAATAAAATATTAAATATTTATATTTTGACTGGAAATGTTTCATAAAGTTATATACCGCATGTTGAAATATTGTACAAGCAAATGCAATCGAGAAATGTCGATGCTTATAGAATTCAGAAAGCATTGAATGAATTTTATAACGTTTTATAAAATTAGAAATCAGTAATTCAACGTTTTATGAATCTGTAAGCATATGTACAATTATGAGAGTAAAGAAGCAATGGACCGTAATTTCAAAGAAGCATAACAAAGCTTTGCATACACAAATCATTTAGTAACTACTATTTTATCAGGAAAATTTTGGGAATCACCACAACTTTTTGCCAATTCTTAACCCTTTGGGTAGTGAGTAAATTTATTAGGAGTAGGGATTCCAATCCCGGGCCAAAATTTTGATCCCGGGATTTCGGTATTGCAATTAGTCGATCCCGGGATCCCGGGACCAGTCCCGGGATAATTTTCATGCTATTTTATCGATAAAAATAATTTAAAATGAATAATACAATAAATTTTTACATCTGTTTTTTATAACGTACAATGTATAAAGTACGTATAATTTTAGTCTTGGACTTAAAATAGAAAATAATATAATAAAAATAAAAAAGGGAAGGTCTTATATATTTATTTGAAAAGAAAAAATGAACTTTTGACAATGTATGCACATAGGTATGTACATTCATACACAATTAATTGAAAACATTATTTTGAATAAAATTCACGAAGTAACATCAAAGCATCAAGTGTTTTATCATTTAGCCTTGATCTGATTTTGGTTCCTAAGCAGCCTGCTGCTGAAAAAGCACGTTCAGACTCACAGCCTCAAAGATTCACAGATGACACGTGCAACTCGCGCAAGTTTGTACACGAAATATAACGATGTTGTCAATAATAATTCGATTGTGCTTGATAAATCAACCAATCCGAAAAATTCGGGATTATGTTTTATAATCCCGGGACTCATCGGGTATTGAAAATCGTTCGGGATCCCGGGATCTCGGGATTCGGGATCCCGGGATTGGAATCCCTAATTAGGAGTGATTTAATTTTTTTTTACTATTATTTAATATTATATTCATAGTAAATAATAATAAAAAGTCAGTGATTCTATTAGTTATATTGCTTTGATTTATTTTAGTACTCTTTTGTGTTAGTGTGTTTTAATAATTTATTTTACATATTTATTATTTGTGGATTTTTTTTATATCAATACAAAGGCTTTCATTATCTTTTATAAACATTATATAAAATATTTTTGGTATTATATTGTTGCTATTATTTTGTATAGAAGTAATTTACAAAAATTAAAATTTAAAAAAACATATAAAAATAATATTTTTTATTTAATATTTATTCAGCTATATATATGCAATTAGATTACAATTATATTGTATGTAAATATATCTGGGGTACCTCAAAACAGTGAAAGATCAACCGCCGTACATGTACGGCGATACTTCTCAAAGGGTTAAAATAAAATAAATGTATAATTCAAATTTAGTTCACAAGAAATAAGAATTTCAAATATATTATAAACGCAAAGAATTTCATTGTTTTAATTGATTGATTTCATTATTAATTTTTTTTCCTAAATAAATTTTATGAAGCGTATTTTCTGAACCAATGAAACTAATAAAAATATTAGTTATAATTCTTATGACCATTGCAAAACCTAAAAGATGCTTTTTTAGTATTTTTTAATAAATAATATAAATAATATGAATAAGCTTAATTTCAGAAAAAAATAATAACGAAAGGGTAATTAAAAAATATTGCCCATTCAAATTAAAAAATGTTAGAGACGATATTTGGGAAAGAAGGAAGGAGAGGGGGTCATCCTCTCTATTGAATTATCCTAGAAAAATGCATAGCATTGAATAAAATATTAAAAAAACGATTATTGAATCGCCAAATTTTGCCCCCCCCTATACTCTGAAATAACGTCCCAGATATTAAACCAAATATCCCTTGGAGAAAATCTACTCCAAAAATATTTTTAAAAATATGTCATTTCAGTGAAATCATATCAAAATACATTTTCACCGGTAGTTATGTATTTTTTCCAGTAAAAATATAATTTATCTGGCAGATACTAATAAAATCATATGATTTTAATTTTTCGGTACGTAGTAATATATAAATTTAAATTCTTATTATTATTTATTTACATGCGATGATACTTTCACTAGTAGATAAATATATATTTTTAATAGCAAAAATATAATTTAAGTGTTAGGAACAATCGAAATTATATGCTGCTTTAAAATGTCTATTAAACTCAATCTGACAGTTGTGAAACATACATCTGCTGTTCAAACCCAAACCCAAGCCACTCTAATTAACTCAATATAGTTTTAAAACTTTCATTAGGGTAAGTTCAAAATAAAAACTAAGCTAATTCAACTTTCAGGGAAAAAATAAGCGGAAGAATAAGTACAGACAGACGGCGCATCTCGCATATTGATCTATGGTTTGTCTGCACTATTACACTATGTTTTAAAAATATGATAGCTAACCTTACAAGTATTACAAAGGAGATGGTTAAAGTGTATTAAAACCAAATTTTGGTCAATAGGAGAGCGCAAAAACAATTATCACTTCTCAGAAGTAAAAAATTCACGTCAAAAGCAATAAAATTGTGTCGGCGCCGTCGCAGTGGGAACGCTCGGTAACGAGCGTTCCCACTGCAACGACGACGGCATGATTTTATTGCTTTTGACGTGAATTTTTGACTTCTGAGAAGCGATAATTGTTTTTTGCGCTCTCATATTGGTCAAAATTTGGTTTATATGTTCCAAATTAAATTTGTAATATTATTATAAGAGCAACTGCGACGGCGACGGCACGATTTTATTGCTTTTGACGTGAATTTTTGCCTTCTGAGAAATGTTTTTTTGCGCTCATTTAATGAAATACTATGAATTTTAATGAAATTTAAATAATAAAAAATGACCACTAAATGGGCAACTTTGCCCTCTCCCCATGGAAAAGCTAATATGAAGAAATGGAATTTGTTAATATTTTTTTTTAAATAAAATATTTATTTTAATTTTCGACATTGAAAGTCGATATTTTTTCTATTCAATTATAACATTGATAATAAACATATCTTAACTTTTAAATTAGACATTGGTTAATAATCATAACTTTTGTATAATTAATACAGAAATAAGTAATAGTATATTATCTATTTCTGTAACATAATATTATTATAAATAACTATACAAGTATAAAAAAGCAGAGAAATCCAATCAAGGTTTACAATATTCTTTCACTCGATTATTTAAATATACCACGGTCATTAAAAAAAGGTATTTCTATATCAACAACCAGAAGATTTTGTGGACGCTGCAGCTATTCTTGCGTGTCAAAATATCTGCAGAAATCAGTACTTGTTAAAAATGTGGAGAATTGACACAGATTCTCTTGGATTAATTTATGCAATTGCAGATTAAAATAAATTTGTCGATTCATACCCAAACGCGGAAAGATGAAGAATGCATTCGAAGATTGCTTTCTCGGCGAGTGTATTGCTTAAATTAATCATAACGAACGCTTTTGGCGCTCGTCCAAAGTCTGGCCGGAAACTCTCGGTCGAGTGAAATATTGTAAGTTTTAGCGCATTACATATTTAACGAATCCACACATCGTTCGATGTCGCTAAACTCCTTAAGAGGGTCACATTGCTAATGCAATGATCAAAACAAACATACTACAAATATGCTAATAACGCCCTTTTTGGCAAGCATTGCCAAAGGATGGATGAGTCAAGCCAGATTTTTTTTATGATATATTACACGTAAGGATATGTCTAACGTTCTAGCGAAAATCTGAATAAAAAATATTCACCTTAAAGCAATAAAAATACTGTTCTACAAAATTAGGTCTAATATTTTTTTGTGATTGTTGGTGAGCACTGTTCTAAACCATAATTATATTTTAAGCATAATTTTTATTTGAGTTTGACCAAGATTTTATATACACATAGTTTTAACCAGAAACACTTAAAAAATATAATGTTATTTCTGCCATATTCACAGACGCCTTAATAATTGAAAATTAATTTATTGTACTAGTGCTAAAAAAATCAACTCGACTAGAGATACTCTGAATTTATCCAAAATAAATTTATTCTATTATTAAATTATTTGTATATCATATAACAAAATATTTTATTCCCATAGTGTATTTATATTAGCAAATTTTACGATAAAATTACATCGATGCCGCAATATTATTGAATACAATTTGCCCTTACGAGAAAAGCAAATTTGTTTTTGTTCGTAAGTATCAAAATTTAAGCTCATTTTCATTATTTACCTTCGACCTTTTTGTGGTTTATTACCATCCCCTTTTCCCGAGTCCGACATTAGTCTGAGTGCCTGTGGGGATGCATAGCTTAATTTACCTCAAAAACATTCGTTAAACACAAATACCTTTTTCAATGCCGCACCCTTTGGATAAATTCGGACTTGAAATGGTCATTGGTAAACTTTGCATTTTGTATTATATAAATATCTACGTTATGGCCGAAGGGGATAATTGGCGAACGACCTCATTGTCTGGTGATTCTCTTTAATGACGTTATTTAGCATAATGCCCGCGTATTATAATATCAGATTTACAATTAACGTTGTAATTCTTGCAATTGTCTTTAATTCTAATTATGTCTTATTTAAAGGTAATCACATTCATTTGTAATAAAATAATCACTCTTTAAAACGTATTTTTTTAATTGAAGGTGTGCTTCTCAAAGCAAAATTTGCCTAACGAAGGCTTGGCACAAAACACATTCCAGAATGAATTGTGTTCATTGTTTAGCACCCAACTTTTAATCATGATTTGGTTAGTAATTTTTGGGAAAGGAATAGGCGGTCTTTACATAGTTGAGAAGACGATGTGTATTGAAGACACGCCATATATCACAACTCGAAGAATGGTTTCCTCCTGATGATGCTCCTTCTCAAAAAGCTAAGAGCATCACGGCTTTTTTTACTAAACTTATCTGAAATATAAAAATATGAAACACTAAAATTGCAATAACCACTAAAAGGGAGCTAATTTATAAATTGAATCATAATTCGAACCTTCAAGAATCAATTAAAAAGGTCTTAACTTCATTATGGAGTTTTTTTATTTTAAAATAAATTTTAATAACTCTCACTATTAAACTATGTTTTTCCAATAATGCTATTAAAAATAAGAAGATCTGTCTAAAAAATATAAGATTTAAAGCAATTATGAAAAAAATCAGAATTTTTCTTGGATCTAATAATATGGACAGGCACTGTATGTTAAGTATTTATATTTTTTCACTTCAATTATTATGTAACGATAAAAGAATGATTGGATATTCAATAAATATTGAAGATGAATGTCTTGGTATTTATGTATAATTTTAAAAATATTTTACTATACTATTTTATTAATTATTTAATAAGAAAAATAATTTCTACATATATTTAATACTAAAATTAAAAAAAATAGTTAAATATAATAAATTAATACGGCCAGGGGAATATTGTGGGGAGGGGTAAATTTGTTTTTAATATTTCTAGTACAATCCGTAAAAATAAAATATAGTGGGTTCAATGGAATAAAGAAAAACCTGTGTGAGTCAATTAAGAAATAATGATTTTTGTTAATATTATGTTTTATATAATATAATGATTGTAAAGTGAATTACTGATCATTTTTTTGTATATATATATATATATATATATATATATATATATATATATATATATATATATTTATATAGAAAAACATAATATAATTAAGGTAAAAAATATTGTTTCATTTTATCTTAGGAAAATAAAAAATCCCTTACATTTTAATTATTTATTTACACCGTTGTAAATTAATTGAAGTAAAAAGCTATATATATATCAGAAGCTAAAAATATTTATAACTTAAAACATATGCGGCACGCGGGAACAGTCAAGAGATACTGACGTAACCGCCCAACGCTCCTTGGTACACAAATGGTTAGTTTTTTTTATGTATATTTTGATTATTTTTTTAGCGTATAAGCAATTAGAGAGAGTGTATTCAGCTCGCTATAACAAAAAATATTACCACTTCTTCTATCTAAATACAAGTGGCCCTCGACAATTCGCTACTTCGCACATTTAAAAAAAACATTTTTTATAAATTTAATTTTTTTTTAAAAATTTTTTTAAACATGAGTGAGAAACGGAAAAACTTCAGTGTTAATACGACCAGAAATAAAGTAAAGACTCATAAACTTCACACGATTCGAGACAAAGATGGAAATTATTAGACGTCCTGATAGCGATGAACCTATTACTTCAATCGGACCTTCGTATGATACAAACAGGTCTATGATATGTTCATTTTGCAAAATAAAAATATGATTAAGGAATACGTTCAAAATTGTGGATTTACAGATATATTTCCACAATTTTAAAAAATATGTTTCCAAAAAAACACGGCAAAAAAACATGGATGAAATGGAAAACTCTTTGTCATCATGGATCGATGACCAACATCAAAAAAATGTCCCTCTGAGTATTTCAATTATTCAAGCAAAAGCTTTTAGTTTGTCAAAGATTGGAAGGATAGATTAAAAAAAAGATTTTAACACGGGTTTTCAAACAAGTAACGGTAGGTTTTACAATTTTAAAATGAGGTATTCTTTTCATAATAATAAATTTACTGGAGAATCAGCTGATGCGGATAAAGATGCTGCAAAAGAATTTATTTCCTAATTATCCAAAATTATTGAAGATGGAGAATATTCCTTTAGTCAAATATTTAATTTAGATGAGACAGGTTTATTTTGGAAAACTCTTTAACAATGAAAAATATGAATGAAGTCTTCACGCACCTTGACAATTTTTTAAATATTATGGAAGATTGTGATCCCAATGGAAAACGCATATCTCAAGTGCGTAGGGCGATTAATAAAGACATAGCATGTTATAAAATACTATATGAAGAAAAGAAAAAGAATAGTGGAAAACAGCTAGCTCTTGATAACTTTTCAAAGGAAACACCCGCAAACCCCACTTAAACATGTCTCTTAAACGCCTCTTAAACATCTTATATTTACTTGATAAATAAATATTTTAAAAACACATTTTTACTTCCCTCTACTTTCGAACATTCAACATTCGCACACATTTTCAGGAACCAATTATGTGCGAAAGTCGAGGGCCGCCTGTACAACTTAAGAATACATTTTATATTTGTGGCAAATTTATATAATATTATACTGAAATCTGCCGGTGTGGTTAATGCAAGTATTACATAGCATAGGAGCCAGTACGCTACCCTGTGGGAGGCAATTTATTTATAGTAGCCAATATTTTACTTGCTTTGTAGTGGGATCTGAAGTATATAATCTTTCAGTATAATCGACATCATCTCAGTGAGTTGTTCCGCTGAATAGAACGCACGCTGGATTTAACCCTCTGTTGCGCTGCTATTCTCCCTTTTTCAAGGTGAGCGCGCGCAACAAATTGCCGAAGCTTTCAGAGTTGTCCGCTCGGTGGCGCTACTGTTCACCTCCGGATGGCAAACATTTTACTGGCTCAGTGTCGTTCCTTCGCCCGAGGTGGAACTACGTTCGTGTGCGCTTCAATCGGCGCAACTTCGAAGTACGAAGTCGAGTTGTTTCGACGCGCGAATATTCAGATAAATTTTAATCGAAAGCAAAAAAAAAACGATTAATGGTGTCGAGTGTTTTATTTTGTTATGTATATATATATAACAAATAGTGAAAAATAATTGTGTTTATGATTTGGTTCTATTTTTTTGTAAGAAGACTGAAAAAGTTCCAGATATAAAAGGTTTGTTTCTATCCGTTGTTAACTAATAGAATATAAGACCGAATCATGCTTAAAAAATACAAGCCAATGTTAGCTGATTTTTGTCAGTTAAAGTCAGCTGAAGATAGACATGCGGTTTGTCACATGTCAATAATATTATACTCATATTTCGGATCTTGAAATACCTGAGCAAATAATTATTAGATCTTATAAAAAAAATTAAAATCTGGTATATAAATAATACAAATTATGATAACTTGCAGATTTATGATTGTTAATAAGGATTTCAATGCATTAAATGCAATATGAGTTTGCTTATGAGACCTACGTCAAATAATACTAAATTTATTTCTGTAAATCTAATTCAATAAAAATTCTAAGACTATAGATTAAAAAACTATAGATTATAGAATTGTAGCAACTTTTAAAAAAGGCATTTTAAATTCTTTGCGTAGATCAAAATATTGTATTGATTTTTAATATGATGTATTGAAAATGATAATAAAAATATTAAGCAATTAGTAAAGTACTAGTTTTAGATTCGCTACCGTCGGTAATTGAATCAAAGACTTTCTTTTCAACAGTGAAATATAATTGTACTGTTAATCGAATCGTTTTAAACTGATTAATATTGGTATGTAAAATAAAGTGTAAATTTCAATTTTTTTATACACGATCTAGAAAAAGGAACAAACGTTAAATTTTCCGGTAATTTTGCAATTAAAAAATTATATATCACTATTCCCGTATTAAGAATTATTTCTAAAAACGTATATATTTTGATTTACAGCATAAATTATAATTTTGCAATAATTTGTACAACTATAATCGCGCATTATTATTATATTATAAAATTTAGATCTAAAAATATGTGCTATATGCATTCAAAATAATCGTTTAATTGCAAATTTTTAGTATAGTATAAATCATTGTTTTTATTATTCTGAAATAGAATGAGTTTAATATGTTACTTTATTCATTTAATTGCGATAGAAAGCTTTAAAATATGTATTTTATCAGATTTTAATTTATATGTGCATATATAAATAAAACGTTTGCTTAAAAATGATGCATAAATTAACAAACATATTTTTCATATTTACAACTGTACAATATTAATGGAAGTGAAAATAAACACATGCTAATTTTAATAAATGAATAGAATCGATATTGATCAATTATAATGTTTCAATAATGAATGAAAGTTTACAATAAACTAATTCAATTGTATGAAATGGATTTATAGAGACAAAAACTTCCTATTCTTTGATCGTAATATTTCAATGATGTATCAGTTTTTTTCTAAGGTCTAAGATGAACTAACTCAATTTTAGTAAATAGATTTGTAAAGACATACTCTTCCTATTCTTTGGATCCTGTGATTTATTACAATTGGATTTAAGCTCCTTCTTATATAATTTACTATTTAGTAATATTTTATTTTATATTTAATAAAATCTGAAAAAGATATTTTATATACATAAAACATAAAAAAAAACGTATTGTTGCACAGCTAAAAAGTACAAAAGCGCGAATTTATGAGCGTTTAGCCCAAAACACTGACATTCAATAATTCAATATAAAAGTCTATAGTGTTTTTTAGGATTAAAAGATGATTTAATAAATATTTTGTGAATGTCATTTATTGCAATCATTTGATTTTTAAGCGAATCAAAAATCGCGTCACAAAGAGTTAAATTATTAGTTTCCAAATTTCCAAAAAAAAATTATTACAAATTAAACAGTTAAAAAATTCGTGAAAATTATTTAATGTGATTCCTGAGCGTGTCTGCTTTTGCAGATTTCAGCGATATTAAATTTCGCATTTTTTAGTATTTATATTGGATATTGTCTAAAAACCGAGCTCACAAAAATATGAAGTTAAAAACTGTAACAAGATTATCTGTGCTATTATGGAGAGAGCTAAGTATTCGTCTTGGACAAAAATCCAAAATTCCTTTAGAGTTATTTCAGAGAATTTTATTTTTAGAGTACGATTCGTCGACAAGGTAACCAATTGATCTTAATGGTACAAAAATTCACAACTCGATGTATAAATTGTGGCAAAGGGATTTCGTATCCAGTCATAATTTTCTATATTTTGGGAAGTAGAAAAATTTACTATAATATTATAGCGGAAGTAATTTCCTCAGCAGTGATATCATTAAGCGAAAAAACTATTTTTATTGTAGTAAGAGATTTTTTCAATGAGTTACTTTTTCCTCGAAAAGATGTAAATTTATCTGTAGATCTCAAAAAAAAATTCAGCAACCTCAGGAGAGATAATTATTTATTTATTGTACACTTTTTTACATAGCGCAAATAATGAGTTTTAGTAACGCTTAACACTTAAAGCGCCGGAATCCGATTAGCACACTTTTATGAAACTCGATCTTTAACATACTCTTACTGACATTTTTGAATATTTTAGGGCAACAAAAGGAATTTATTATATTTTAGATAGTATGTTCTTTAAACAGATGTCATTATTATGACCAATACTTATATATTATCCTAAATCGATTTATATACATGTCACAGCCGACATATTTTAGAATAATCACACATGTGATGTTCATATTCTGAAGTCTCATTTTATGCCTTATGGCATTTCGCAAAAGCTGACAATTGATTATTTACGAACGAAAAGTTCTCATTGATGTTGTATTTGGGTGTCCATATTAATTTTTATAATTATCAGTAGCGTAGTTTTAGTAATATGACAAATTAAAAATTGCGATTATTTAGCGCTTTATTCGATCAATTGTACGTGTTTTTTTTCACGCAAAACTGCGGCACATTATGTGTTAAAATAATATATAATATATAATTCGTGTTAAAATTCATTATTATTTTAATATAAAACAGTTACTTGCTGCTTTAAATTATGTGATCGTATTAGGTTTGCAACAATATTACAAAGCGGTCGAATAGATTAAAAACCAAATTATTAAATAAATTATTATCTCCTGAGGATGCTGAATAACATATTCAATCAATCAGTGGCATCAATCAGATTGTAAAACGATTGTAAAAATTAAATATTTTTATTATTTATTAATTTTCTTAATTTATGTAATTGTAAAACGTAATCACTCAGAAAATCGGCTATAGACAACCATAATGCAGCTGCAGCCTCGCAGTGGGAACTGACGGCTTCCGATACTAAATTAATAAAATATAATTATAAATATAATGCTAAATTGCATTAATAGTGTGATTGTAAAAAATGAACTAAAATATATTTTAACGAAAGTGATAATGAAATTAATTTTTACAATACCGGCGCACTGTGGGGTATTTGCCCGATCTGGGCGGCCAAATTTATTTTTCTACTTTTGTTGATTCCTTAAGTGCTCCTAGTCAAACATATAATATTATAAGTGTTAAAAAATATATTATAGAAAAAAAACTTTTTTAAAAATAAAAACTTTTTTAAAAAAAAAAACTTTTTTTTTTATTTTTCATGAAATAATTCATGCAATTTTATTTTAATTAGTACTTTAAGGATTTCTTAATTTGTAGGCCAGACGAAGAGGAATTCCGTGTTGAACGGTCGCGCGAATTTCGCCGCGGCAAGTGTTAAAAATGAAAAATAAATTGTATATGTCACAAAGTTTGATATTTGCTGTCTTTTTAACAAGAAAAAGTATTTTACTAGTGTTTTATCATACTCAGTATCGTATTCATTTTAAAATATGTGTATATTTGGTGATTCTAAACAATTTTTTTTTTATTTTATTAGTACGCGATCCACAATTTGAGGTTTACTGATTTTACCATGGTGATCATATTATTAAAAAATCACAATCATTATAAAACTGTATTTTAAATTAGACGTTAACACGTCACCTAATTATAAGGTTATAATAGTTTAAAACGTTTAGGTCCTAACTTTCGCGACTAAGCCCCGTCCCATTTTTAAGAATAATGGTATGCAATGTGTTAAAAACCGCAAAAATCCGCAGCCAATTTTACATGTATCATAAAGAAAAAGACCTAAGCTTTATACTGTATATAAATCTACATTAAAAAGTGGTGGGAAATATAACTAATAAACTCAAAATTAGAAAAAAATAATAATTGTCCAATGTACGAGTATGCAATCGACGCCGAAAAACGATGCGTGCACTCGAAGGGATGACCGATCGTGGGGGCGCTAGCGTTATGCAAGGAGTGGGGGAATTGTTGATTATTATGCGCAAAATTATCTGCTTTACAGAGCAACTTTTTTTTTTACCTGCGCTTAAATGTTCAAAATCGACTTTTGGCCGCCCAGATCGAGCAAATACCCCACCGTGCGGCGACAAGTGCTTCTGTAAAAAGATCATTTTCTACAATGAAAAGAATAAATACGTTCACTGTAAATCGTTAAAGTGAGAATAGATTGTCAGCTCTCGCATTAATATCAATCAAAAAAACTTTTGTAAGAAGGTGAATTTTTTAGAAAATTCGTGATCATGGTTGGAGCATCACAGCCGAAATATATAAATAAAGTAAGGGAAAATCATAAAATAAAAAAATATGAATATATTTATATATACATGTATATTTAAATACAATATATATATATATCATAGGCACACATACATATAAGCATGATTAAGCCCATCCTTGCGTTATCTCTTTATACACATAGGTGTAGTATTATAATAAGTACTGTTTTTAACAAGCGAGGCACTAATCCGATAAATTAAATTCATCGTCCGCAGTTCCGGCGACGCATGGTCACCGCGGTCGAAAAGTACATATGTACATACATATATATGTATGTAAATAATATATCCCACGATTTTTATGGTCCGTGCAGTTTGGCGGTTTGTTTGGTTTTTCGCGTTATCTCCACCAGACATTATGAAACGTGTCAAAGCATTAAACACCAAACTAATTTACATGCGGGGATCGTATGTCCGTATGTGTGTGCCAAAGTGAGGGGGGCAAAAAGTGAGAAAAAGTGAATATGTTGCGGGAGCACGAAGTGCGTCATGAACGGCATATAAAAAATAATTAATAGTTTTAGGGTGCGAAATTACCGAGTTTGCTCGGATTTATGATTATAAAAAAATAAACTGCGCAGCGAGATATTTGGCACAGAGAGCATACAAGTTTGTATATCCTAAATACTATACATGTAAAAAAATCTTGATACTCGAGTGTGATTTATCAAGAAAAAACGATTATTAGTTAGCCGTATAAAACTCACTGTTTTATGGTAATGGTTCAAAATTCCTCGCGTACATATACATAAACATGGCGCCCTTTACCGTCAAAGGTTAATGCATATACTTATTCCTTTAGTCTTTATTATGTACGTAACGCATCGTTGTTTTAATATTTTATGTTCCGGTAACATCTTTTCCTCACTTTGTTGCCTCACTTTATCGACTGTTAAATCATTATTCTCAGATACTTAAGCGACAACTGTGAATTCCACAATTCAATTGGGATAAATTATTTTAAATGTATCGATTTCATATTCATTTTATTATACAGCAATATTTTAATACGCACATTGTTGATTCAATTCTATACTCGTAAGTTAAAATAAATTTTAAAGTACAATCAAGTCAACAATAATTTGCAATCAAATTTTAACACAAACGGAGCCGTGTCAAAAAGCTACAATCTGTTCCTTTGAATAATAATGTTAATTGTGAATGTACTATATAGAAAGTGGGTGCTTTTAAAAGCAATTTATTATATATATAAAAAGGGCTAAAGGAACTTATATCAGAAATACATTAGTACACCTACATCTCAAACAAATGTAGTTAGTTCAGATTCATTATTTGAGGTCGGTTTTTATTTTTTTTGTAAATATATTTTTACTATGATTTTTTCTACAGTTGGGCCTCTCAAGGAGAACGGGAATTTGTCTCCTTGTATAAAAGCCATAAACCAGAAAATCTTACTTGCATTAATGTTTTAAAATATTTTATAAATGAGAATTTTGTGAGAAAAAACTGAATATATTGTACTTTCGTATCGTTATATTATAATTATAGCACATTAAACTAGGTTGTTCCGAAATTAACGACCGATTATTATGTGGGAATTATTTCTCGCAATGTATCGCTGCGATTATTATTTATTTCAACGAATAAGACGTATTTCGTTTTATGTTGTTATTTTTCTCCGCTCGAATGAAATTTGTCTTGTATGCAAAACGCAAAGGGTCTAAAAGACGGAACCCTAATTGCTAATATTCGTTGGGCATTATAGTTTACTCCGTGTATTCATGGCTTTATGTACGTTTTGAGTAAAAATATGGAAAGCCTTTGTGATTGAAAGGGGATTTGCGCAAAAGAGAAGATCTGCGAAGCGTGTTTTCCTTCTACATATATATATACAGATATATTCTATCCCAAGAGATACCGGCGTATAAATGCGTTCCGGAAAGCCAAGATTTTTGCGATAGATTTTTTTTTATATTCAGAAGGTCCTCGCAAACGTCAATGTGTATGTAAAAGGTCTTTCATGAACGTATGGTTAGGCAAAAAATATATAATAATATAATAACACACAATAAAAAGCGATTCTTGGAACGAAATTAAACGTATCTATTGACGATGTTTTTATCTATTATGCAAGTTCAAAATATAGTATTTTCCTCAACAGATTGCATCTGTTTTATTAAGAATATACTTTTTTTCAGGTGTATTGCATCTTGAAAACTCTGATTTCCACTAATTTACTATTCTATTTTTTGCACTAGAAAATACAGACCTTCCGCAATTATAATTAGGTGCAATCTGATTTCTTAAAGGAGTTTAAAATAATATTTTTGGTGGATGTCTGAATTGACAAAAATCACTTTTTTTATTAATGTTTATTTTTATATTATTATATATCGATTATCGATTTTTTTATTATTCCATGTCCAATTACTATGTTTATTAATTTGTTAGGATATCTATTTTTAAAGCACGGTGTGTTTGAGTGAAAGAAAAACATGGAGAATTTGACACAATTTTTATGGACATATTTTTTTTGTGTACGAAATTGCAGGTCTAATTACAAATTTATATTTAATATTTAATTTACTTTTTCGGCAAAAGAGAGAGTATAGTTTTATTAATTTTTAGAATAAGTCTATTTATAATTTCTATAAAAGTTTAAAAGCTTATGTGAGATATAGGTACTATGCCAGTCTAAAAAATTATTGTACATTTTAATTTTTACTTATTTATTAACAGCAAAAGCTTTTTTTCTTCAATGAAAAAATATTACTGCTTTACTTTAAGTGGGATTTGCAGTAACTAGCTGTTTGTTGCACATGATGAGGATTTTTATAAGAACAAAAATGGACATGTCGTTAGCGAATATAGCGAATATATAAATTATATGGGGCATAGCTGAAAAATCACTCGTGAATAATATGAATAGCAAAGGTCCTAAAATTAAACCTTTGGGGACAGCAGATAACAAATAAATTATAATTTTAATTCGATAGATTCTACCATTTAATATTTTTAATTTTAACTAAAGCTACTTGGAAATTTAATTTAGTAAAAGTGTTTTGAAGGTGCTTCATATGTTCCAGAGTGGAAGGTATCCACATAATTTTTTTTATCTCTTCGATAGAAAAGAACATTAGCTCATATTTGCACAGGAATTTAATGATTAT
This sequence comes from Plectrocnemia conspersa, assembly GCF_051122295.1. Taxonomy (NCBI): domain Eukaryota; kingdom Metazoa; phylum Arthropoda; class Insecta; order Trichoptera; family Polycentropodidae; genus Plectrocnemia; species Plectrocnemia conspersa. The sequence continues at coordinate 24,302,309 of NW_028277170.1, read as the reverse complement.
TTTTAGTAAAAATATTAGGTAATATTTTTTTATCAATTATATTAAAGCAAAAAGATTGATTGATTGAAAATATTTATAAATGTAGGGAAAAATCACGGACCCGCTTTATCTATTTTTGAATAGTTAACTAAAAATTTATTGTGAAGATTAAAAAAGTATGCTACGTTTTATTATTGTATTTTAATTAAATTAAGACCTAATGTGGCACGGTGGTAAAAAACAATATATAGTATTAATACGATACACTAAAAATATAATACAATTTAAATAAAAAATAATAATACAGTGAAATCTATCTCTTCCTTATATTGAATATAAGGAAGAAGATATATTTTTATTTTATTTTTAACTACCATATTACTATTGCATCAAAATAACCTCTTACAAGATTGACAGATCGTTTTTTGTCCATTTTTAAAACAATAAAATTTGCTAAAAAATGATTTATAAAAAAAGATTGAGGGTCGGCGAAATACTGAATATCGTTTGTGAACACATCTGGCACACACCAAGTCAATAACAAACTCAATTCGGAGAAACATTGTGTCAAGATGTAACGTCATTTTTAAACTCTGATCAAAATATTTCGTTATACTGAGATTAGTCTTCGTTACAATGAAAACATTTTGTATGAAAGTTTTTCGGGGACAAATTGAAGATTCGTTATTTCGGTATTCGTTACAAAGAGATTTCAATGTGCATAGTAAGAAGGGGGAAAATATTAAAATAAATTAAATGACACAAGTCGGACCAGCTCCTTATAGTTATATTAAATAGAACAATGTGCAATGCCAGCGTATTAAGGAGATGGATGGCGACAGCCATCCGTGAGTCGGATAGTGCGGACGTCCTGGCTCTAACAGGTGTCAAAAGAGGACGCCATATGATTTTCAAAGACGTTTCGGAACCTAGTCTGTAAAAAGAAAGTGCGCAACAAATCAACTACATTTAAATAATTTAAATAATCTGTGTACAGAAGAAAAATCATATTGGCAAGCCCGGTATTTAATATGTCATAAATAAATAATTTATTGGACCCTTGAAGAACCTTCGAAGAATAATTAGACTACATTTTAGCAGCAGTGCAATAAAATTTAAATATTTTACTATAATATTTATGAGGAAAACTACGATTTAAAAATATTTTTTCTCTAAATAATTGTTTTTGAGTATTACAATTTTTATTATTATTAATAACATAATTTATAATTTATTTCTTTAGCTTTAAAGGAAAAAACTTGATTTTAAAGTTGATGTGTTTTTTTTCACACCACTGTATATCTAAAGTTAGAGCAAAAAAAATATAAACAGAAAATTAAAATTGATTTTACGTGATAAAATTATTTTTCTCAACTGTATATTTAATTAACAGTTAAATTTATTCGTTACTGTTAACAAACATTAATTTGATATTTTAATCTGTTACAATAAAAATTTACGATTAAATAAAAATTATTTTAATGATTCCTGAGCGCATTTAACATGAGCAACTTTGACACTAATGTATAATTAACATCAGATTATTCCGATCATTAAGTTGGATCTTTTTTTAGGATACGCGCGGATAAGTGGTTAAATTTCAAGACCGCCTAATGTAAACAACTAACTACAGAGATAAACATCTCTTTAATTGGTGTGTGTTTGTTTTTTTTATTCAGAATTTAATTTCTAGTTATAAGGCGACATAGGCGTAGTCTAATCTGAACCGACGATCGAATCGAGAATTAAAATCGAAACACTACGCGATATTATATTAATTTAATATTAGAGTATCACAAAAACAAACTAGATTCAATGTCGCCAATCCAATTTCGCAGTTAATTTTTTCTTACGCCAATTTATCGGTGTAAAAACTTGGACCTGCCTTAAGGCGGCGTAATTCAAGATTAATTCCCAAGATTATACTCTCAACTTCTGGGAATATGTGCTCAATGGACTAGAATTCACTACCTTTGTTCGCCACACATACATTATACTTAATATATGTCTTCTTGCGGAATTATGGAAACTATCGCCGAAAGCTCTATTGGCTCGAGCAAAACAGTTTACCTAGTAGGTATGCGCGAAATATGCAAGAAACTTCCCCTTGGCGGGTCCGACATTCTGTCGAAAATCACAGGTTAGTTATAATACTATGGCCTATTTAGTTTTATTTAATATGATAAAATGTCGCACATGGTGTTTCATATAATTTAGAATAATTGTGAATAAAAAAATAAATTTTAAGGAACATTCTCATTAACTTAAAAAAAAAATAGGCATTAATAATTATAATTATCGACGTAAAATCACATGAGGCCAATTAATGTCAGTAAAAATAAATGATATATTTTTTAGCTTTAATGGAATTTTTTTATAGCAATGCAATACTAATTTATATGTATAATTTTCTGTAGAAATTATTAAAAATATTTCAAGTTAAAAAATATATAATATAATTATAACGTTTTTTATTTAATATTTCCTCAGTTATATATGTAAATATGTAACTATCTGAGGTACCTCAAAATAGTGAATGACCGACAACCGTATATGTACGGCGATACTAGTATTTAATAATAAATAAAGATGTACATAGATTTAATACTAGTAATAGAAAAAAAAAATAAGGTTAGTTAGGTATAATAAGACGAGTACGGCCAGGAGAATATTGTACGGGGGTGTGAATTTGTTAATATTATTATTAGGACAATCCAGAAAAATAAAAATATAGCGAGTTTCTTAAATATAATAAAGAAACACCTTCCTACATTAGGAAATGAATTATAATATTAAGTCTAGTGTAGGGTAAAAAAAGCTATATTTTTAGTAGAATTGCCAATGCGATTCAATTCGAGTATCATGTGTTGCCAGCACTGTAAATCAGACAGCTGTCAATAATTACTGGTATTCAAAGTGTTAAATGCAGGGATGCCGTTTCAATTTCAGAGTATTGTATTAAATTACATGCATTTTTTAAGCCAATTTTAAGTGAGCGTTCTTGTTTAGAATCAACGTTAAGATCAATAAAACCGTGTAAAAATTCTAAGTTACCTATCATTCATATTAAGTCTCTTTATAGCAATATTATGACTTACAACAATTAATAATCAAATAAAGTACATCTAAACCATATTTAAAAAAACAATTATCACTTCTCAGAAGGCAAAAATCCACGTCAAAAGCAATAAAATCGTGCCGTCGCCGTCGCAGTAAGAACGCTCGGTTATTTAGTATTCATGATAAAGACTTACAATAAGGGAGAATCAATTGAAGCATATCTAAACCGAATTTTTACCAATAGGAGAGCACAAAAAACAATTATCACTTCTCAGAAGTCAAAAATCCATGTCAAAAGCAAAAAATCGTGCAGTTGATATTGTAGTGAAAATGATTGATTATTTTGATTTTTTTCTATGACTTTTTCATAATAATATTATGATTTTTATAAGGTAAGAATTAAATAAGGAACATCTAAACCGAATTTTGACCAATAGGAGAGCGCAAAAAATAATTATCACTTCTCAGAAGTCAAAAATCCACGCCAAAAGCAAAAAAATCGTGTCGGAGCCGTCGCAGTGAGAACGCTCGTTACCGAGCGTTCTCACTGCGACGGCGCCGACACGATTTTATTGCTTTTGACGTGAATTTTTGACTTCTGAGAAGTGATAATTGTTTTTTGCGCCCTCCTATTGACCAAAATTCGTTTTGAATACATTTTAACCAATACTTTCATATTAGAATTGTGTAACATTATCAGTAAGAATAGCTATAGAATTTTTAAAACATAGTTTGTTATTAAGGTGCAGACTAACTATGGAGCATAATGCGAGACGCGTCTGTTTGTAATTCTTATTTTATTTTATTATTTTCCTCTGAGATAAATATTTTGGACTTGAGCTAATGAAAGTTCAAAAGCTATAATTAGTGTTAAAACTTTCATTAGGTTAGGTTTGGGTTTGAACAGAAAATGGACATTTCGGAACTGTCAAATAGAGTTGTTGCGCAGTATGTTTTAGAGCAGCATATTTAGCATATTTTTGATAATAGAAATATATATTCACTGGTGAAAATGTATTTCGATTGCACTAGTGAAAATATATAAACTTTATTGAAAAATACATATTCACTGTAACATTTATATACCACATGTAAATAAATAATGATATGTACGTAAATGTATATATTACTAGTTGAAATCATATAGTTTAACTAGCCCCGGCCGAATAAATTATATTTTGACTAGTAAAAATACATTTCTACTGATGAAAAAAATATTTTTTTTTGAGCGATTCTGGTTTTAAAACAGGGACGCCTACAGCTCTTCAAGAGGAGGGGAAGGAGCGGGGCAAAATTCAAAGGGGTGGAACTGGCCGATAATATCATGCGATTTATCGCCGTTGGAGCACATAAGACCCAGCATCCACCGCCCGAAATGCATGAAAAAGTAATTGAAAATTACATTACATAAAAAATTAGGAAACGAATAAGTTCGTAAATTGAGGTACCACTGATCGTGTTGGAGATTTTAAATACTATTTTATTGAATAAAAATTGAGGATCCACTGTTTTACTTAACAACACATGCTGCATAGTTTGAGCGCCATAAGGATAAGAGACATTTCTTTCGCTTGTTGGAAAGCGAACGCCAACGGTGAAATCTGACACCGGAACGTCGCCCTTCTTTTCCCTACAGAGTTCTTTCTTCATTAGCATAACTCCTTCTACTACTTCTTTCGCGTTGTTGTTATAACGCCGCACGCGCAACTCGCACGAATGGCAGAGCATTAACGCTTTAAAAAGCTTCGAGTGTTCATTCCTCTGAAAAATCTACGCTCGTTTCACTTTACGAGCGCAGACGCTGAGTGAAACCTTTCAAAAGTTTAAAAACGCTTCTATGAGTACCAAGAACTCTAAGCACCAGAAATAAATCTTTGAGAACGATTGACCGATATATGACCGATACGTTACGCTTTTCCAATCTTTGATCTTCGAACGATCCAAAAAAAGAATGTAGCAGCTGCAATATTTTGTGATCAAATATTGTACATTATTTTAAATCATTGACAATATTTATATTATAAACGAAAAAGTGCCGAAATATTTTATAAACTATCATTTATTCCTTTTAAATTTGGACAAAATTAAACTGATCCTTGCGGCTAACGTTGGAAGGTTCTTGTTTAATATTTTATCGCATTTTAACATACATAAATTGTTCAGTACAACTTTAATCATGTGAATTTAAGACAACTTAATTTAAATTATATTGTATAGTAATCTTTTGCTGTAAAAAATTACAGGCTGATTTCAGCTCTAGAATAGTTGCCTATTAGTACCGTTTTCATTTTGTAAAACGTTGCTTTTTAATATTGTGGAAAGCATATTTATTTATTTATTTTAACCAAAAATAGGCGGCACTCTAATAGCACTGAAGTGACGGCGGTGGAGGGCTGCACATTCATTGGCGGACCATGACGGGAAGTTGATGACCGGCGGTGCCTCGTCCGCCAATCACTCACATTATTATACATGTATTTCAACATTCAACTAAATTATTTAATTTTATTTAGAGTCAGCCAAAATATAAAATGAACAACAAAAATTAAAATCTTTAATTTATAAATTTATATTAATTTTATTCCCGCGTGGCATTGCGCAATATAACGTTTTGTTCTTTACAGTTGAGAATATATTTAAAAAAAATATTGAAATAGCGCACTTTAAACAGGTTTTTGGACTAGAAATTACAGATATAATAGGATAAGCAAATTTTATAACGCTTAACTTATTGTAAGAGTGTTATTTTCTGGCATAATACGATTTTTGACTTCCCCGTCGAATAAATTCTATTCGTGTTTTTATTAATTACAGTTATTTTGACTGAAGAATAAGAAATTAAAATTAGAATTGAATATTAGAAATAATTAATATAAGCAATACAATGCTTGCTATAATTTTATATACAATTTAATATTAATTAATGAAAAATAAAATCAAAATTATTAAACTATGTTTTAAAAAATGCGTTTGAATTTTTTTATGTATATTTTTTGTTTGATAATTAAAATTTTATATTTATTTAATATAATACTAGCTGTCGGTACTACACTGTCGTGAGGTACCGAAGCTAAAGAGTGTGCGTATACCGGACCGCAATATTTATTCAATTTTTTTTTAGGTTGAAAATATATTTTAATTAAAACTTGAATTGTATTCTGAAACTTTAAAATTAAAAAAATATTTAAATTAGTGTTTCACAATTTTGTATACTACTTATTTTGAGACTATGCCCCTTTTTGTTGAAAATGTTTTTTTAAGAGAAATTTATCAATAATTCTGAAAAATATAATTTTAAATTGCTAACGTTTGCCAAAATTTAATTACACATTTTCTGTATAGAGATACATTATTTGTTTAATAATTTTACTTCTTATTTTCATTATTAACTAAAATAAAATTTGCGATTCGTTTTAATCGTGTTTATATATATATTATTTATAAAATTAATTGCAATTTTTGTGTAATTTTGTTCTAAATTTAAACATATGGCGCTTCAAAATATTTTTGCGAGTGTCTTTTTTGTTTGACTGCCACTGTATGTATTATATGTATACATACAAGAGAAGCAAAGTATAATGATCCATATCTGTTAACTTTCCGGGAGTGTTAATCCGTGAAGTCGTAACCGTTTATTTAACTACTTCTCATTTCGAATTCGCTTGCATTTTTTGCTCCTTCTCTTCCTTAGCATTTCTTCGCCCGTCGTTCGTCAAACGACTTTTCACGTGTCACACGAGTCGACCTCCCGCATCGATGTCCGAAAATACATTTGCGATTTTATCGCTTTGTTGAAAAGCCGTTCGGAAATTAATAAAGCGACACGCGTTCGCGGTTTTGTGTAAGCAATTTCGCGCAACGAGTTTATGCGCCGGAAACTAGCGGGTGTTAAGAAACCGCGACAGCGACAGAACAATATGGTAATCATATGACAACATTAACAGAAAGATGTATAAAAAGCTTAATCGAATTATATCCATAGCAATATCTCATAGTTTAAGAACTAGAATCTATGAATTTTATCGAAACAAACTCAAAGTCAAAAAAGTTTAACGGTCAAAACTTTTTTCTTATTGAATCAATTGCGGTACAATTTATTTAATCACAAAAATTAAGCTTAGATTTATAATGCTTCCCAGATGTTAAGACCATTACCTGACAAAAAAACCCGCACAAGACTGCAACGACAAATTAAATAATTTTTTACTCTATCCATGTAAATATTATTTAGATAATTATCTAGCGTTTATTCTATGTTTTTTTTTAAATTACAGATAATACGACTTTCAAGAAGAAAGAATTAAATGAGGTGCATCTAAACCAAATTTTGACCAAGAGCGCTAAAAACAATTTTCACTTCTCAGAAGTCTAAAATCCATGTCAAAAGCAATAAAATCGTACCGTCGCCGTCGTAGTTGAGTGCTCAGTAACGAGCGTTCCACTGCACTTAAATTTCACGATAAAATATGTGATTAAAATATTTGCTTTAAATATATTTGTGACATATTATATAAATAATTTAAAAATAAAATTAATTATTAAACAAATTGATTAATTCAATTTTAGAAAAGACTGCATTAAAATTTTATACATATCTTCTTTAGCAATATATTACTATAGTACACTAAATCAATTTTCAATTATTAAGGCATTCCTGAATATGGCATAAATTATAATATTTAAAAAAAAATATTTTTATTAGCATTATGAAACACACCGCAGTCACATTTATTTATACTTATTGAATATGGCAGAAAATATAATATTTAATTTTTATTAAATACTTCTATAAGCATTATGCTTCCCTGGCCCACAAACACAATATTTATTTATTGCAAAAAAAGACTGTACATCCATGACTATGTCAGAAATTATAATATATTTTTTATTAATGAAAGTATTTCTGGTTAAAACACTTAAACTGTGATTTTAATAAAAAAAAGTTAATGCTGTATTAATATGCTAAAAATATAATTATGCGATTTTTTAGAATATTACGATTTTAAAAAGTACATAAAAACCAAAAACGTCGCCGTCGCAGTGGGAACGCTCGTTACCGAGCGTTCCCACTGCAACGTCGCCGACACGATTTTATTGCTTTTGATGTGAATTTTTGACTTCTGAGAAGGGATAATTGTTTTTGCGCCCTCCTATTGACCAAAATTCGCTTTAAATACACTTGAACCAATACTCTCATATTATAATTGCATAGTAATATCAATAAGAATAGCTTGCAAATTTGTAAACTAGCTAAGAACAGGCAAACTATAGATATAAATGCATGATGCGACGGCTGTCTGTACTTCTCTGCCTCTTATTTCCCCTGAGAGATGAGGGTTTGTATTTTTGATTTGATTTAATAAACATTTAAGTTTGGGTTTGAACAGAAAATTATGACAAATGTCAAATTGAGTGTCACATATATTTTAGAGCAGCACTAGCGCTTATCAGTTAAATTATATTTTTGCTAGTAAAAATATATATCTACTGGTGAAAATATATTTTGATTTCACTAGTGAAAATATAACTTCACCGAAAAATACAGATTCACTGTAACATTTATACATCGCATATAAATAAATAATAATAAATACGTATTACTACTATTGTTTCTTTTCGGGAATTATTTCTATTGAATTTCTCGAGAAATTTTTAAAAGGTTAACCAATATTTTTAAAAGGTTAACAACAACTGCGCCGTTTAAAGTGCTTTATAAGTAAATGAGTGTTCATTTCGAATATGCATACTTTTTGGAAATTACAAAAAATATAAAGCGTAAATTTGTACAAAGGTTTACAACCGCTGCATAAGTAAAGGCGAGTTTATGCTTAATATGCATACCTTTTGAATGGTTTTGATAGGGGTCTGAGAATGACAAATTTTTAACACTCGAAACCGTCTTATTTTTGCTTAAGTAATAAAATAAGACACTCGGATAAGAAACCTTTCCGAAGGTGTTCGTGCCAGATGTTAGAAAATATGCATACTTTTTCGGAAGATTGAAAGTATTTGAATGATTAACATTTTTTTCGTCATTTTATAATACTCTAACCGGCCGGCGGATCTATCTTTGCTTTGGTGATCTAAGAACCCGCTCCGATAAGAAAAAATTACGCATGGAAACCGGCAAAATGCAAAACGATTTAGCGCTATTTTATTCGATAATCCAAAAAGGTTTTTTTGTATTGTTTTTGTAAAGTAGTAACAATATTGACAATTGTCTTACGATTATTATTGCCAGCTGAAGGGGTGTTAATATTTTTGTTAAAACAATTGTAAAATAACAATTTTGAGCTAAGCGCGAAATTTCAATTGACAATTAAATATAAATTATATGTTCAAAGAAACCAGACATTAAAGTCATTTATTAAATATTTGCAAAATCCAGAATTTTTCAACAGTAAAAAAATATTTTACTTATTCTTGAAAAGTAGAAATATGTAAAATGGGAAAGAAATTATTGGGAAATTATTTAATGGCTCTATGAATTAAAGAAATTGAAATTTTTTTCAATTTCAGCCTTACAGATAGTAGTGTAAGAAAACCAACATCTTACAGATTATTGGAGAATAAATTAAAAATATTTGTATCGACGGGCCTGAAAATAAATAATTTATAATGCCTAATTAAAGCCTTAATGTCGATTAAAAATATTTTCGGGATAGATTTTTTTATGAGGAATAAGTACTTAAATAATTATTGTAAATGATTTTTCAAAGAGCAACTTTATAAATACAATAGCGATTATTTACTTGACCACTATGTAATCTCTCAATTTGGAATATCATCGTCTCGACTTGTATCTATTCATTTTTTTATATCTGATATTACATACATATAAGCATTCTTCAAAGGCACACTAGAGGAGCAGGGACCCACTAGAAAATTTCTCGAAGCATTTTCGAGTGCGCCGATAACGACCTACAAACTATTCGATTTACAGTAACAACTTTCCGAGAGCATTCATTGTTCACGGGGGTCTTCACGAGGACCTTGTTTCAGTAATATTACTACGTGTTTGAAGCTTGAAGCGACTCTTGTATTATTGGATAAAAGCAATATGTGCTATAACTAGTCTAGCTGATCGACGATGCGAGATTTTTATTAGGTTTTTTGTATATTATGTATTTTAAATATTAAAAATAAATGATCTGAATTAAAAAGTATTATAAAGATATGAAACGGTTCTAATTAATGTTTTATTTGCGATCGAAGATCTTTTAAAAGCTATAGTAAAGTTTAAAGTTGTCCTGAGATGCAAAATTTATTCCAGGCAAACCTTTTGTCTCTTCACCCCTGTCGTAAAACGTAAATGACGTGAATGAGAATCCGAAAAATCGCCATGAAACTAATCCCCGTGTTATCCACTTTACTGACAACGCAACGGAAGTTTTATCTAAAGAGATAATACAAAGAAGATTAAACGTAATGCAAAAAAGGGTTGCGAAGAGAGTTCTATACGAGGGTACGAAATCAAAGGCAGTAGATATTCTACGATATTTTTGAAAAAAAACTCAAGAGCAAAAACAATCTTATCGATTGAATATAATGTAACTATTTTTTATTTTAAGCGTCGTTCTTCGCTTTTTAAATATTATATCACTTAAAAAACGGGTATTAATTTCCTGAAACAAAACCGCTTCAACCACCCTCCATTTGAAACGCACTGTCATAACTCACTACGGGGTTCTTTTTGTGTTCATAATCCCAGCTTTATATAAAAAAATCGCATAAAAGGAAAATCGCCAGCTTTGTTTTTTTTTCGCTAAATATAATAATAATTTTCGAAAACTTCATGGGGTATTCATCATCCGGTTGAATGAGCGAAGTCGCGCGAATATTTCAATGATTGTGCAAAGTTTCGCGGATACAAAATAACTTTCAATTAAAAATAATTTATGAGAGTCGGACGGGTGCCCCGGGCGCCCCCTTTTCAAAGGGGGTGCTCCTTTTTCGGGATTCGCCGAAAAACTTACTGCGAACAGCAACTAATCTCAGTCCGTCGCAAAAGTTTCGGTTTAAGATTCATATTTCACGGAGAATTCAATTATTTTACATTTGTGTAAGTATGTATGCATTTACATACATACGTATGTATGTTACATCTATATGCAGATGAGTTGTTAGGGTTGATAATTAAATTTTCAGAGAAGCTGTAATTTTCAAAAGATAATATATTACCGTATATATAAGCCATTTACTAATAAAATATTTTTTAATTACAAATTCAATTAATTTATTTACTTTCAGTACAAGATCAATTACAAAGCAAAGTAATACATAATATCTGAAACTATGTCTCAAAAAAAAAAAATGATTATACTGCTAGATAGATACAAAAAATATTTTTTTAATACAATGAAGTACCTAGAAATATATGTATATTAAAGTGGAAAATTATTTTTTAATCAAGGCAGCATAGGATAAAAAATCAGTGCTAGAAAAATAGTGTTATTATATATTGTATAATATTACTGATAAATAATTAAATTAATAAAAAATTCATATAACAGCCATATTGTTGACCATCAAACAAAGCTTCGCAAAAAATAGTTTATAATGGACACACGTGAAAAAAATATATGGTTTTGTGTCATTTATAACAAGCATTTATTGTATGAATTTATCAAATATTATTTTATGTACGTTTCATAGGGTATGAACGTTAAATTATTTGTTATAATAACATGTTGATAAAATATTAGTATAGGGCAAATATTCGCAATATATCTAGATTTGTTTTAATCAAAAATACTTGTGTCGAGGGCTTTTTAAAACTTTTCGTTTTGAAAAGAATACAACTTGCACATTCAATAAAGTGAGGGAGATCAAGTTTATAACTAATTATATCGCACTGTAGTGAATTAATCCCATTGCAATAAAATCATAATGAGCATTAAAAAGTTAATGAATTTATACCCGCTATATATGAAACGTTTAAAAGCCTAAACTTTATCTAGATATAATATAAAAAAATAGTTTTTTGCCTCAAAACAAGCAATGTATCAGTTCGATCTGACCCCCATACGAACCATTTTGAGACTTTCAGAACTGCTTGGTTTTAAAGATTAAAAATTAAATTTTTAGTATCGTATAGAACTATCAAGCACCCCCTATACATTCTGTATGAAAAAAAAATATATTTTTTTTTACAAAATGGCGACCAATGTAAAAATTAAAAGTGTCATAACTTTGAAAAATGAAATCTTACTAAAAATTGTCGTATGCAAAAAGTGTTTTAAAGCTCAATTTGCATTTAAAAAGATTTTTTTTTTCTTTTTTTTTAATCAAAAACGAGTCTTATGGTAAATTGACCGGGCCCCCATACGAGCTTTTATGCGACTTGGCATATAGTTAACGCTTGTTTTTGCTTCCTTTTAAGGATATAGACTTGAAATTTTGATACAAAATACAGCTTTCGAATATACTTATGATACATAGTTGTAACTTAATATATATGTAGTTTTTTTTAGAGATCCTTAATTTTATTATTACCTAATTTTTTACCATTACTAAAAACTGTGACTTGGCAGAAGCATCATTGCCGAAATATGAAATCATAAATTTAACTAGCAAAATCAAGAAAAACTATTGCTTTTTTATTTCATTAAATATTTATTTACAAAAAACTAAATAAAAATAATTTATGTTGTAATATTAAAAGTTGTTGATTATTTTTAAGCAAAGCTACAATTGTGAAACTAATTTTATTCATAAACGTATCTAGACGATCTAGAAAGCGGCACGTCTTTTTCCTCCATGTCAAATTCTTCTTTATTATCATTCATTAAGAACAATTTACACTAAGTTCTGAAATTGTCTTTATCCTTTTTAAGATAAGCTCTAGAAAGTTTTTAAAGCCATATTTATTCCATTATTTATTGCTGCATATATAACACTTCCAGAAAATCGTACTAAATTTTATTTTTATTTGAACAAGTTTATTTGAACATTTAACAGCCTTGCCATTAATTTATAAAATAAAGATAATAAATACAGGGCGAAAAAAAATATTATATTAAGTGTATTTCCAGAAAAATGGCCAAAACTATGCGACACTCTGGGTAACATTGGCGTGACGGTGACGCATATTCTTTGGCGGACCTGGACGGTAAGACCACAACCGGCGGGGCTTCGTCCGCCAATCTCCATATAATTCACATCAACTTTATAACATTAACAATAAAAATTATACATTCGCCAATGTTTCATTGCAAAAAAAAACACAAATATAAAAATTATTATATATTAACAGAATTAAAATATTTCGTAAAATATATATTTTTTATTTTATCTAAAGCTTTAAGCGAAAATATAAAAATTTATATTTTTTTAAGCAGTTTTGAAAAACGATAAAATATGTTTTAAATGAAACGTTTGAATTGTATATTAAATGTGGTTATAAAAAATAGCCAATATTATATTTATCGCTACTATCTTTCCGCGTTTTTTCATAAACACGCAATTTTTTTTTTAATCGCCTATCTACAGTTAAGGGGTTAAAGCGGCTGTAGGCTACCGTTTTTTTATCTCTCCCATCACGCGACTGTTTAAAATTTCGATAAAATAACTCCGACGTACAGTCGAGCGTCGAGCCGAGCGGATAAGATTACCGCGCATTATAATATTATACGCATACATACGAAGTGGGTTAACTTTACCAAAAAATAAAGTTGAACCGAAAAAAATTAACCGGCGCGCTCTCTATATACGCACCGGAGCCGATGCTCGATCAGATAACCGGTAACGATCGGCCCAAATTGACTTTGCTTGTTAGCCAAAGGCTAAGCCCACTTGGCAAGTTAAATAATGAAGCCGATTTATTATTTAACCCGTGAAAACCCCCGAAATCCACCGAACAGACCACACTTTATCATGTTCATTGTGTGAAAACGCTACACATTCCGCTCTCTGTCACGCCACAGAACCCCCCTCCCGCTTCCACTAAACCTGGGGTTTTGTTTTGAAAGTGCGATACAGTATGACTTTTGAGAACCACTGTGTACAATAGTTATTTTGTATAACTATTCGGTGATGCGTGATTCGGGTAAGAACGAATTCAGGACCGAGATAATTATATTGTTAGGATGGTTTTCACCCATTCGGGTACTGTTTATGTTTCAAGATAAAATAAATATGTTTAATAATTAGACTCTCGTCCTTTAAATACAATTTTATCTACACACTGTATGTTACAAAAGAGAAGTATAATCTTAAACTCAAAATTGATTGTATTATATTTTACGAATAGCTAATACCCTTATATTAATAAAAAAAATCTTATCGATCATCTCGAATTCTTTGTAATATTTTTGACCGTGTGACACAAAATTTAGAAAATCAGTTGATACAAATGATACATAAAAATTAAGTTTATTTATAATAATAAACTAAATCTCAGTGCTTTTTAAATATGATTACCTTTAAAATTTAATGTATATCAGAATAAAACAAGTTTCAAAAATGTAAAAAAAATGATGTTTGTATAATGTAAAAAAATTATTATTGCATCTTAATTATGTAATGCGTTTCGTTGACAACACAAAAGTATTTTTAGAAGTACCTTACTGCAAGGAAGATTGTTTAAAATTGTTTGAAACTGGATATATGCATAAATAGGCAGATAGATAATTGGTCATAAATGTCGGCTATTTAAGTCGAATTTAATTATATTGCTAATCACTTGGTGAAACATGTGAGCAATGGATTATTTTTACGTTTAATTAAATTACTTATGATGATGCTAAAATAATAATTATATATAACAATCTATGTAGTTATTTTAACAGAAATTTATTCAAGTGCATAAATATCACATTCTAGTCACTGTTTGAAGATTATCTTTGAAAGTCGAAAGCCTCTAGCAATTAAGTACACATCCGAAATGGATTCAACTAGCACCTGCCGGTTGGCTGGCTGGATGGAAGCGAACAAAAGGCTTTGTTAGATGACAAAACTGGAATGTTTCCCCAAGTTTTCTCGTAGACGCTTTTCCGCCTACGAGCTTCTACTAAACGGTCATTCGCGACAAAATGCGCTTTTAATGCCGTAGTTCCTTTGCAAATCTATTGAGAAGTTCAACATAATCTGCCTTCAGAATAATCTAGGTTTATACAATAGCAAATAGATTCAAATTCCATTAAAAAATAACAATATTGATTATAGATAATTTGTTATTTTTTTGTAATTATATTTGATACTTTTTTTATTGACGGATTATTTTTTATATCAAACTTGATTTATATTTCATTTTTTAAATAAATAAATATAATATATATGTACTATATTTATTTATTGCTGCAACAATTGCTTTTTAAAACCTTACAAAAAAAAGAATAAATTTTTTAAAACATATATAACACAATCACAAAAAAATGCAAATCAACGATTTTTTTAATGTTTGCTATTTTGTATTTTATCCCACTGATATAATTTTTTTACAAAATGCTCTGTTGGTTATTTTAAAATATTAATATATGTATAATATATTTAATAATTAAATCGATAATTACAATTTACATTGCTTTAAAATAAAAGCTCTTAAACATATTACATTTACAATCACAGACGAATGATTTAATCCAAAAAAGTGTAAAGCATATAATAATTACACACTATGATGTGTTTTGAATTGTGTTGCGCAGTTAACTCTATGCTATGAACATAGGAAAAGGACATAACTACTCCTTTAGACAAAAAATGTCAAAGGGATGATTATAAATAACTCGAAAAAGCACCAGTTAAACTACCCTTTTGTGCATAAAGGATGCAAAAAACTGCGTGTATGCAATTGGTCAATCAATTTATGCATTATAGAATGTCAAAGTAGAATAATATTATTACTTTTAGTCTTAGAGGGTCAAAATATCAGCTAGCTCTACCTATGTAAAAAGTCCAATCGGCCAATATTTCAATTTAACATAATCGATTATGCGTAGAAAATTGTCAATCTATTTGTATATGTATTTTCTCAATACTGCAATCCCTAATCATAAGATTAATCGTGAAAACATATTTGTATTAAAATACAATGTTTATTGTAATAATAAACTTTTAATAGCAATATCTCTCGAATCTCACTATTAAAAACCATAACACTTAGAAGTTTTTGCATTTTTTAAATCTCTTTTGAACGGAATAGGCGCAAAGAAGAAGCGCGCGTAAGTTTGTTACTTGGAAATTTAGACGCAATGGTTCACTTCACGGGGGAGCAATGTCTAGTCTGCGTAAAACAGATTGTTTTGCGCTCACTACCGATTACACAGTGTGTTAACCTCCTCAGACCCAGTGCTAATTGTAATGTACTATAATTTATTGCTATCATGACCTTTTATACATCACAGTGTTATTTAAAAATACATTGATAAGAATTGATACTTAAGTTCAACTCAGTTTAACTGTATTTTTGCGAGTAAAAATATATATCTATTGCTGAAAATATATTTGCACTGAAAAATACACATTCACTGTAATATTTATATTATATATAGCATGTTTATAAATAACGATAAGTATATAAATGTATATTTTGTTAGCAACCGCCAGATAAATTAAATTTTCACTGATGAAAATATATTCCGATATTATTTCACTGAAATAACATATTTTTTTTTGATGGATTCACGAGAGCTTCTGGTTTAGAATCAGGGACGTCATTTCATATTTTTTCAGGGAGTCATTTTTAAAAAAAAATAAAAATTAATAAATCATTAAATGACATGCATTTTTCTAGTCAAATTCTAAAGGAGGCAAACTTACGCAAATTAAGTCCTTGATTTAATTTAAATTTAATAAGTCAGTCATAATAACTCAACTTAAGAGAAATATTCGTCAAGAGATCTCACGCGCTTTGTGTCATAGAGTTTTACAACTTAAATACGGTGGCACGGAGAACATTACTTTTAATAAAATAAAAATTTATTATCATACGATCTATAGTTGTTTTTATTGATTTTTTAAAAGTTATGCCTTATTCGAGTAAACTGGGTCTGACTTTTTTTAATTAATAAACCATGACAAATTTTGTCGAAGGCCTTTTAAAAATACGTATATTTTATTGCTGATTAAAACTATCCATCTTGCATGCCGGAGGGCCCGATTTTGCATATTTTCTCGTCTTAACCTCGGTCTAGGCATCTGGAGAGACATCAGAGTCTGCACGAAGCGTCGGCGAGACAATAGGGCGCATCGGTGATTGCGAAATTAATTCTGGATCATTCTGGATATTTGAATAACCTTAAAATTTTATATTTTATTGTCACCGTGTGGGATAATATTAAAAATATTTTTTCAAAATTTATCGTTGTATTCATTTTGTTAGTAAGGCGATGTCTGAGGAAAATGATGGATAGTATATTATTTCTCAAACGCTCCCTTATTTCTAAAATCATCAATTTATTTTCTCGAAAAGACGTGAGATCTTCGCGACATCACAACGGTTAAAATCGCATATTCTCATCTCGATCGCGTCTAAACTCCCGAGGGGACGATCGGCGCCGGATAATTCGATTAAAATCGCAAAGTTGGCCGATGTTTTCGCCGACATTAGCGCCGTCTCCGTCTTGCGTCACCTTATAATTTGTTTTTGTCGGCAAGGGAGGGGGGCAAAGTTTTAATGGCACCGACAAACGTCTCGGAAGAAGTACAAATACCTCCGTTTTCGGGAGAGAAACGGGAGCAGGGGTAGAGATTTTCGCTGTCACCCCGTCGCAAAATGAAAAGCCGAAACTTGTTCGGTTCGGCGTGAGAGGTCCCGCTCTGCATACGTACATATGTATGTATGAATGTAAAGAGAGCTAACTGAATAAAACTTTCGTAGCTTATTATTCAATCAGTGGAAGCTTTGGCAGTTGAGCAAAGATTGTGTTTTCGATTCGACGTCTTTATTTATAATGTAATATTATAAGTTTTCTATGCTAATTTTAAATATTATTTGCTAAGGAGTCAAAGAAAATAGTATCACGATTGCCCTATTTAAACTTTTTTATGGTATGTAAATAACAAACCGAATTTTATTAAAAACTCTTAAGTAAATATTCTTAAAAAAATCATTTATGAATTTGATAGCTACTTTACTGTAATTATTATTTTAAATTACATTTTGAAATGTTACATATAATTCATTAAACGGAGCACAGAGTTGAACAGTTAACGCTTAGGTCAATCAAACGACAACTTCGAACTTATAGAAAGGAAATAGCAACGCGTTTCGACTAAAGACCCAAGAAGAGAATAATCAATACCACATTTGCGTAACTTACAATTTAACAGATACCATAATTATCAGACATTTCATCTACCTATCAGCATCTCCTCAATAACCATTTATGTGCTGAAATATTTTTTTTAGAATTAAAATAAAAATATACGACAAGTGTTAAATGCTTGTAAAGGGCTTTTATACTCCAAAAGAAGCATCTGTGTGCTGGGAATTAAATATCACAACAAACCATTATTGAATTAAATTAGATTTATTTTTTATACAAAGAATATCGCCCAAAAATAAGTTAATATTGTATTGCGTCTATCATAGTCAATACTAGCTTGAAAATTTTAATATAAATAATATACAAAAATTAAGACAGCATAGAAAACATATTTAAAATGAAAGTTGTATTATATATGTATGTACATATATTATATACATAAATCTTATAAATGCGGCAAAGATATTTTTGTGTTATGTAATCAGGGATTAAGATTGTCTAAGTGTCTATTTTTATACTCATGAGCTATTTCCTCTTCTAATTATAATATTATATCGAAATACTTTTGATTATGATCTATTTAGAACAGCACTACCTAAGTCGGAAACTTTCTCGAGAAGAATCTATCCAAACGTATGAAAATCATATTATACAATAATATAACTATAAATATCATAATCACAGATTCAAGTTTTCTTCTCAAAATAATATTTATATATTTTTCGAATGCGAGTACGAAAATTAAAAGCTCATTAAAAGCTCAGAAATACATAACAATTAGTCTGTATAAGTTAAAAAAATAAGTGTAAATATAACTACTAAAAATGTTAATTAAAAATAACAGATTTCTTCTATAAATAGTTAGCCAATTTATTTAATAATAAATATTTTTTTTTTATCTTTTCAGGTAAACGAGCATCTTCAAATAAGTAGCTTAATTTAATACTAATACTAGAGTAAGTATCTGTTTTGTAACGAAAATAAATTTAAAACTGAATTTAGATTACGAAGAATAACAATTTTATCTCATAGCTTTATATATTCTGCAACCGATCAGATTCACTCGAAAGTCATTCGCATTAAAATACTCGACGATGACATTAATTAATTTCATCTCTGTTGAACGTCAATCAAACATTACATTATATTACATTAGAATTAAAACGTAATCCTGACTTTCCTCTCGAGTTAAACAGAGACTGCCGACGACAGTGTAATTAATTTACGTAATTAATCACCGCAATCACGAATTAATTTCCAAAGAATATTTTCCGTTTTTCGAAGCGGCCAAGAACAGTAGCAGCAGCAGCTCGCCGACGAAATTAAAGTTCTAATTGAAATTTATAGCTTGATACGATTTTAATGAAATAAATTCGTAGCTTTTCTGCGTTTTCCCTTAGAGGAACGTAATAGACTCGGCGGCCGCAAAACGAAAGATTTTCTCGGAGTCTGTTGACAAAGATGCTGAAGATATGTACTGTTTTATTTTCAGTTAAGTCAGTCTCGAAACGATATATTAAAGTTTTATAATCTATCATGAAGCATTTGCAATAATGGTGAATTATTTTATTTTACTTTCAGGTGAATCTGTGCATTTGATATATAAGCCGTTTTTTTAAAAAGAGATAATGAGAGAGTTTTTTTCATAATTTTGTTGCACAAATTGAAAATATCAAAATATTATTCACATACTAAAATAAATGATTTTGATGAATGAAAAATTGTATGTAATACAGTAAAGAATTGCAGATACATCATTACATATTATTCTTAAAATAATCTTAAATTTTTTTTGTAAAATTTTTTTTTCCTCATTAAATTTTTACTTTTTAGAAATGGTAATATTATTATAAAAAAGCTACAATATATAAAAAATAATATATAATAACATAAACCGAATAATATATAAAAAATATTTAAAATAAATAAACGAAATTTAACAATAGAAAAGTGTTTAAATAAATATTAATACACACTAATTCAATAATTAATCAATGTTGTGATTCACTGATTTTTTCTATAATTTAGTATAAATACAATATAGAATGAAAACAACAGAAATAATCTTGGATAAATACGTAAAATTAACTTACTCTCAGATGTATACTAACAAATTAAAAATGCGTGTAAATTAATTCTCTACTCAAAGCTAAATAACCGAGCGTTCCCACTGCAACGGCAATGGCACGATTTTATTACTTTTGACGTGGATTTTTGACTACTGAGAAGTGATAATTGCTTTTTGCGCTTTTTCTATTGGTTAAAATTTGGTTTAGTTATGCTCTATTCGATTACCACTTATTGTATAAAAAGTCTTTATATGAATGCTAGATAACCGAGAATTTCCAGTGTGATGATAAAGATGACGGTGGCATGATTTTTTTGATTTTAACTTTGATTTTAATTAAGGACGCCCGTTTGAATTTGGCTAGAAAAATGCATGCCATTCAATGAAATACTATGAATCTCAATAAAATCAAAATATTAAAAAAAATGACGACATCCCTGCATTTAACACTTTAAGCACACGTGATTATTGACAGCTGTCTGACTTACATTGCTGTCAAAATAGGATTACTCCGTATTTACTTTTTAAAAAAATATATTTAACTAGTACAAATATGTCTAATTATAAATTTTTGAGACCATTTACGAGAAGAGGGAAGCGACTGAAAAGTTTGTTTTAAAAATCATATTTTAATAAAACCTATGTTTATTTTTATGGATATATACTAGATACTAAAAACTTAAGATTGTATTTTTAGATGCGCTACAGAAATTAAGACGCCTCTCGCACATACATATACCAAGCTTCCCGGGGATGCCAATGCGGACTTATTGGATTTCGCCTACTCCAGTTTGTTTTCGCCGCCGCGAATATTAAATTATGGCCTGCCACCGCTGCCGCTAATAAATATTAACATCATCTTAAGAAAACTCGCAGCCGCAAAACCACAGACCCCCATCGACCCCCGCGTTCAATGTGCGGGGTTGTCGAGGGAAGAGCCACACCTTATTGACGTTATTCCCGACGGGACATATTTTTCACCGCCCTGTGATTACAATCGAGAAAATATTTCAAAAGACCATTGAACGCCGATGAATAAGTCTAATGGCATTTCAAAACTCCAATGGCTAATAACAAGTCAAACTTTGACCCTTTGTATATCAGATGAGGTCGTAGATCTTTCGGCATAGTTAAAATTATACGATTTCTACTCCTACAATTACAAAGTAGATGAATTTATTAAGAAAATAACTAATTATCTCTGCAGCATACTATACGCGATCTCAGTAGAAGTTTCATTTTCGATCGTCAAATCGTAATTTTAAATTGTAAAGTTTTTTATCGATATAATAAAATCTGAAACTTTCTTAAAAGGCATTATTAATATTTTATTGCTGAACTTGCTGAAAAGAGACGTCAAAGTTGTGATTTTATTTCAATTTCCCGATCATGGAAACGTCCGGAAAATGATATTAGCGTGAATTAAAAAAAAGGGTGATAAAATTATTTTATACATAGCAATTCAATATTTATTACATAATATTATATTTATATTTAAATATAAGTATGTTATTAAATAAAGAATATAGATGACTTATGTTATAAAAATAAATAAATTTTTGCAATATATATTTTTAATTGCCCATTAAACACTATTAGTTCAACTAGTTTCGTGGTTCCGGTCCTTTCCGTTGTCCTATGGACCAAAACCGACGACGGTAGTTAGTACCGATAATGTATGCCCGCTAGAAGTTTACTTTGTAGATTTATTATTATTGCCCGTAATCGATACGGGGGCTTCGACTCTAAAAAGCCCACGCGATGATTCGTTATCGGATTTTTAGAATAGCCCGATTGATATACGGTTAGGTTGGCGGCACCGAGAAATTGGTTAATCGCCGATAAGTGCAAGGGCAATCGTGATGCATGTGTACATAAAGTGCTGTAAATACTACACGAGTTGCTTCTCAGTACATGTTACAATACTTTGCTTATCACGTTGGACATTAATCAAAGCACAATGGGACGTGCCTTGTAATGTTTATCAATAATTGGCCATAAAGTTTGTCAAATGCTGTCGTAATGTACCCATTGTTGTCAATGGGCTATTCAGGATGTGTATAAATAATTAAAACAAATAACTTGTTTCATATAAACATGCATTTAAAAGTAGATCAACATTTACAGTAATGTATGGCATTTAAGAATGCAGCCGCTCAAGGACGCAGGCTCTCTGGTGACGTGGCACACGAGAAATGCGATCACTGAGGGCTCGCTTTGATAGCGTTATTCATTAGAAGGGCGTCTTTCTTGCGGTCTAGTCTAAAAGCATCGATGGGGAGATGCATGAAAAATTTTCCAAAGCAAAATATATTTTTATAATGTACAATCCATAAATAAATAATAAAAAAGACGTCCCAGAATTGGAGAAAAACTGAGAAAAGCGAGCTTTGAATATTTTTTAAGCACTAAATTCAAAAGTGTCTGTTTATAAGATTATTTTTAGATACTTTTATGCTGGACGGTTGAATACCGAAACAGGTAGACTAGATACTCGCGGGAAAATGACCGGATAATCTCGGAAAACCGCTGAGAATAAAATTACTGTTATTATAAAGGAACACATTTTATGTTTTCCAAAAAATGAAAGCCACTATACCAGATTTCATCACACTCCAAGTCAAAAATATTTAAACTCTAATTTAGTTATTAAAAAAATGTATGGCCTTTAAGTAATGTAGGTAAAATATTGAAACGTACGTTAATGAGTGGATTTACAGAAAAGTATTTAAAAGTTTAACTTAAGCTTTCATTCTCCTCGTAAAGATACGTGTCTAAAATGTGATTTACTGAAATTAAAAATTGATGCATCCAGCAATGAAGATGAGAAATTTGATCATACACGAATACTTGATTTACGTTTAAAAAACACCGAACAAGCAAGAAAATGTTTAATAGATGATCAGAAAAAAGCAAAAGAAAATTCTGAAGAATATTTTGAATTTTCATTTGATTTTGAAAAGGCGCTTCGGTATCCAAAATTTTCCGTGTCGATTGCTTATTATAAGCGAAATATGTATGTATACAACTTAGGTTGTCATATTTTTTACAATAATATGATTAAAATGTTTGTATGGTATGAGACTATAACTTCAAGAGGTTCGCGAGAAGTTGCCTCGTGTATTTTTAAAAGCATTGTGAAAATGTGACTACCCAAAAAAACCTAATAGTTCACAGCGATGCTTGTTCAGGACAAAATCGTAACATTAAAATTGCACTAAAATGGTTGAAAATAGTTAAATCTTCCAATAATAATATTTACATTGTAGATCACAAATTTTTAATATCAGGACATTCGTTTTTTCCAAATGGTCGTGATTTCGGCTTGATAGAAATGAGACTAAAATATCGAATTACTTATACATCCCTGAACATTATTATAAGTTAATAGAACAATGTAGTAAAAATAAGTTATTTTCGGTTGAAATAATGATGCAAAAAGATTTTATTTGGACCAAAGAGTTGTGTATCTGTCTCTTGGCTAAAAATACAATGGTTGCGTTTTATTAAAATTGCCCCATATAAGATGTTTTATAAAACTTCTTTAGATTATGATGCCGACTTTCATATTTTAAACCTTACAACCAAAAGAGGAAGACCAAAAATATACAAAAGTATTTCCTTGCTTCCATTATAATCTACCATCAGATCAATATCAGAAGAAATATTTAAAGATATGACAGATTAGCTATATTATGTTCCACCTATTAACCATGAATATTTAAAACATCCTAAAACCCAAAATCCTACTTTTAGAAATTAAAAAAATATATGTTATAATGAAACACTTAAAGCATTATTAAAAATGTTAATTAGCATGCCCGATAAAAATTTCATTCAAATGAAAAAAAAAAAAATATTGTGGTAAGTCAATTTTAATACGTTCGGTTAATTTTGAAAACGGTCTAAGTCATTTCAACTTTAAATTTTTATTTTTCCTTATAAGCTACACGCAAAATTTATATGTCAAAATAAACTATATAACTAGAAGATTATATAAATTTGAAAACATTGTGTTGCGTAATATAAAAATATTTTTCAGTCAATTTAAAAATATCAAATCAAACAAAAATTTGCACAAAAACTTTGACGTCACTTTACTAAATTCCAAGAAAAGAAACATATGTGTCTTTCAGGTGATAATATAGTCAATAAAGATTAGGGATTTATATTTGTATTTCGCAACACCTATGTGAAAAATACATTTTAAAATTTTTGATAAGAAGTGACGAACTTCTAACCTCAGTTTGATAAACTGTTATCTCAAAAAAAGATAACAAAGTAAAACTTATTACTAGGGACACGCATTTTGAGCAATTTGCGATAGATGTATTCGTTTGGATAAAATAAGTTATTAATTAAAAAAAATACAGCAATAGTTTTTATTGTTAAATCTATATCAATGTCATGAAAATCGTGTCCGCGATAGCGCAAAAACTACACTTTTTGTTAAAATTTTGCTTCCAGGCACGACACTGTACATTTACCCGTTGTTACCGGTCGATTTTGTAACATAACAATTTCCAGGCGAGTCATTACCCGTCTGTAAATTATCCACGGGCAAAACGTGTGATGTTGCGTGTTCGTTCACTGTCTAGAAAGCGAGTAGTTTCGTGACCTAACCGAGTCACGTGATAATCAAATGTGGTGGAGGTAATGCAGACACGAAGTTTATTCGAAGACGTGTTTACTCGTTGCCATCGAATTAAATCAGTAATAGGTAATGCACAAATAGTAACGATAAGTGCCAAATTTATAAATAATTCCAAAGTCCAAAAACTAAACGCGCATTAAGGATTCCAGCCCGACCGGGAATCCTCCCTTAACTCCAATTAAGACCAACTTTAAAAACGGAACATTAAGACCGTAGGATACCAAAACGTTTCACAGATCTTTCTTAACGGACGATTAAAACTTTCAACATGAGATAACGGTCTGTGCTTTATGTTTATAGGGTCGGTTCCTTTGGCGAAAATTAATTCATACGAATCTGCTTTCGCGTGATCATCGAGGAGATATAGTACTTTTTTTTCATATCTCGGACAGACATCTCGGCGTCGGATAGTCACACGGTCCTTTTGAGATGGTTAAAAAATTCCTTCGCTTCTCTCTGCTTATGTGCCCCATGATGAATGGCGCAGATAGAGATCGTTCCGGCTATTCCGTGGTTCTAATGAAGTCAGATTGAAATTCGGGATAAGCATGTGTTCTATTTTTATGGGAAAGTGCTAACCGAGGCGCAATGTCAGGTGACGACGGTGGATACACGTGCAAGATGAAAAAAGGGTATAAATAAGTCGATGGAAAGACCACATTAACCAATTTTAACCGAAAGTCTTTTTAACATTTATTATTCATCTCAATGCGTCACAATTGGCAAAAAATCAAACAAAACATTGTTTGATTATAATTAGAGATCAAAGTGCAAAATAATAAAGTCAACTTGCATTCTATTAAATTTTTAGTGCAAAGTACAGTGCGCCCCCAATTGCTTTGCCCCCTATAGCGTAGTTTTTGACTTCGCTAGACGTATTCTGTGACAGGAAAAACGCCGCCGCGCTATAACAATACAGTAAGAAAATATGTATTTTTGTATAGCTATGGAAAAAATTATGATCAAGCTGATCAATGTACGCGTTTTTTACTATATTATGTATACACTTTTCAGGGGGTTTCAACCATTCTATTTTTTATACTAAAATTATTTAATTATGTAATTTATATTTATTATAATTCTAAAAAAGTATTAATGAATCATGAAATATATTTAAATATATGATATACAACATTCAAATTTTAGTGCTTTCTAAACTTTGCTAATTTTTTATTTAAAAATTTAAATGCAAAACCCATGTAAATATAATATTAATGCTATAGTTGAAAGAACCTAACCTAAAATTTTGAATGGTCTAGTCCCCCTATAACGGAGTATTCCTATAACAAAGACCAAATCTCCACGCTATAAGGTGGTAAAAATGTATTTAAAACTTTATGTTTTTGTATACAAATTGCATTATCGGCAGGGTAAACCCTATCAAAATCAACTTAAAAACATAAAAAAATAACATTCGCCAGCCATCTCTATCATAAAAAAGTGCGCGGTTATTTCTCTGTTACATAATATAATTACTGGATAGCGTTAGATTTGCCTGAGATAAATCAAATATATTCCTTTTATGTTGACACGTAGCGCATATACAAAAATATACGAACATAAATTAAAATTTGCGCCGAAATATCGGCCGGTGGGTTTTTTTTGGCATATTTTCAGAATATTATACTGGTTATTATTCGCCTATAATAATTTTATTTTATGAATATCCTTTTTGTAGTTCTGAGCCATGAAAATTTTAATTTCGATAAATAAGATGTACAAATTTAAAAATAAAATAAAAAAATATTTTTGCAACTACCGGTATTATATCTTGCGGTAGTACTGTGGGGGGTTCTTATTCTTAAAACTCGCACAAATATGACAATAAGGATAATTAGATAATGCAATGTAAAGGATCGTACAACACAAAATATCACATAAGTGAAAATTATTATAATTCTATTTATCGCATTATAGAATATATCAAAAGTAACATTTCAGAGTCTCTATACATAATTACACAAAGCGATTTCTTATATATACACAAGTACGGCTTCGTCCTTAAGTGGTTCCAATTTTTCATTCTTAACATTCCCCCGCGTTGAACCCTGGGGTAAGGGAAGGGTTTTTTGCGAACGCAAAGTTTCATATATATATATAAAGGTAAGGTAATCTGCTCTTTGGGGCTTTATAATGAATCGAATAGTTGAATGGAAAGCAGCTGGAAGGGGAGGATATCGTGTGCAAGGCTCAGATAGAAATACCTTTTTTTTAAATAAAAAACCTTTCCATATCAAACCGCATCGAAATCCCAAACGGATTCTTCCTTTTCGTATATTTTTTTCAGGAAGAAACGCAAATTTTCCTACAAGATGACGGAAAACTCTCTAAGGGAATTTAACTTTTTTTATTGTTCGGTATACAATGGATATAATGTGATTGATGTGAGGTAATACAATTATTTATTCGCCTTTCAAGAAAATGTACATGTGAAAAATTATTAAATAATATTTTTGACTCATTATATAATTATTAGATAAACATGCTAAGTGAACTAACTTTTTATAAATTTATAAAAAGTTTATAAAGATTCAAAAATATCCGATACTCATTTATGTAATTATTTGTTCCCTAATGTAGTACTGTATTAAAAATCTATGATAATATAGTGATACTATTGCATTAAAAAGATCTTCTATATTCACTCATGAATTATACGTAAGGATATCTTTAACACGTAGCTCGTTAAAACATTTTATATATTATTTCACATATAAAATCCATGTATGATTTAATTAGTAATAATTCATTTAACATAACAATGGATCATATTTGTATAAATATATAATCACACATATAATTATCTGGCAAATATTGTTAATAATTATATATATTAGGAGTATTTTATTACTCTGGGTTATTTTAAAAATATGTATAAAATACATACAATTCATCAGAATAAACAGCTGTTTAATTAATTATAGCGTTGCTAAATAAATATACATATTTGTTTTGGCAATTACGTATTAAGTTAAAAAATGTAAGCTGATCGTTTTTGCGATACACATAATTTGTTTAAAACAAAGGGTCATATTTTAAGAAATAATCTCAAAATCACTTCAATTACTTCAAGTTTAATCGTATTTCAGTTGTAATGTTTTTCTCTATTTTTTTATTGCTATTTGTATGCAAGATGTATATTTAATTAATACCGAAATGGCGAAACTTTACGGCCAGATTAATTTAATAACGCATTATGTGCATAGCAGTAAGCACGTCCGATAAAAGCTCTCAAGACTCTCTCGAAACTTGAGCTTAATTAAATCTCTGAATTGAGTGCATTTTTACCAGTAAGTCTGAGAGCGAGAGAGAGAATGAACGTTGACTTTGAATTTTAGTACGTAGCTATGCTATGATTGTGATAAAGTAATGCATTTTAATAGATAAAATTCAAATAAATCTGCTAAAACCATTTTAAAATTAAAATAAGTCAATATTTTAATAATTGTATAAATAACTGTAATTTAATTAAAATCCGGTATCAATTAATTCTGTTTTTTGTTCTCGGTCTCGTTCTGGTTGTCAACCGTATGATTTGCAATCGCTTGATCGGCTATCAATGTCATAAAGTGTCAGATAAATACTCTTGATTCGAGTCGTCTCTGGCGAATTACATTGCATTAGATGCAGATATTGGTTGACTAATTGTATTGCTTGCATATTCGAAGAACGAAATATGTTTTGAATACGTGAAACTGCCGTCATTAAAAACATCGTTGTCGAAACTGAAAGTCGTTATATAAGGGGTAGATTATAAAAACAGTTTTTATGCTTCATAGACGCATTGCTTATTGCGTATTTTACACACAATAGAGTTCAGTTTCGCAATTGTGATATCGAGTATAATTTTATTGCTAATAGACGTTTTGTCAAAGCGCATTCTTTTTTACTTAATTCTTATGTAACCCCTTTAAAGAATATACATCTCAAATACTTTTTTACGTAAATATTTCCCTACGACTAAAAACATTTTTTTTAATTAAAAACTTTTTTTTTAATTTTTCAATAATTAGTGTCAATAGGAGAGCGCAAAAAATAATTATCACTTCTTAAAAGTAAAAAAGTAAAAAATCGTCAAAAGCAATAAAATCGTGCCGTCGCCGCCACAGTGAGTACGCTCGGTAAATTAGTGTTTATACTACGACTCCTATAATATCATTACAAATGAAACGAGGAACATATAAACCAAATTTTGACTAATAGGAGAGCGCAAAAAACAATTATCACTTCTCAGAAGTCAAAAATCCACGTCAAAAGCAATAAAATCGTGCCGTCGCCGTCGCAGTGGGAACGCTCGTTGCCGCTCGTTGCCGAGCGTTCCCACTGCGACGGCGCCGACACGATTTTATTGCTTTTAACGTGAATTTTTGACTCCTGAGAAGTGATAATTGTTTTTGCGCTCTCCTATTGCCCAAAATTCGGTTTGAATGTACTTTGACTAATACTCTTATATTAAAAATCCGTAGTAATATCAGTAAGAATAGCTATCAAATTTTTAAAACAGAAGTGCAGACAAACCAAGAAGCAAAATGCGAGATGCGACTGTTCTTATTCCGCTTATTTTACCATTAAAAATTGGACTTGATCTAATAATAGTTATCAACTATAATTAGTTTTAAAACTTTTATTACGAAAAAAATAATAAATACGTTTTATATCCCTTAAATGTATTTAATAAAATAATTTACAATAATATTTTTTCTACGAAAAATAGTTTGCGGTGGTTAAAATAAAATAATAATTATTTTGGGATAATAAACTTGATTTAAATTCAGAGGACAATTCTCTGAGGAACAAGTCAAAATTTTACGTCGCAAACCCTTATTTTATTATGTTCTATTTAGGGTTGTTGTGTGTTATGTATGTATATAATTATTAAATTTTTCCTTATAGTTGTTTTCTCTTTTCTATAAAATAACACTAAACTTTTTTTTTAATGCACCTATTCGAATAAGTATGAAGTGTTAAAAAATAATAGAAAATAAAAATAAATAAATTATTATATTTTTTCCTATTACAATTAAACCCTTGAAAACAGGAAATCAACATTTGAAAGTGAGGTAAGTCCATTAGGCACTATTAAAAACATGTTTTTTGTTTAAATAACGCGAATATAATTATTGCATATGAAATTTTAATGAAAAAAGACCGTAAATAATATAAATTAAATTTATTATTGCTTACTATTATTTTTTTAACATAATATGGAATTGCTCCATTTTGAAAATCAACAGCTCATGGTATGGACTTGTGACAACTTTGGACTACAAAGGGTTAAGGATCGCATCAAATGCTTCATGGTTTGTTCGGAACTCGATGTTACACTGTGGCTTAAAAATAGATACTCTATTAGTTAACCATAAAAACTTAATAAAAAATATACAAGGTATAAAAATAAATATTATAAGGAAAACATTTCTTAATATTATTAATAAATTATATGTTGAATATCATTTCATTCGATCATTACTTTGTTTGTTTCTCTAATAATACATTTCACCCATTTTACCAAGAACTCTTCCGCTTTTATCCATTATCGGATTTCAAGTCGATACACGCCAAATGGATCCGGTCTTTGATGTTTTTTCAGTAACATTTTAACAGACTGAACTAACGAAATGTTGATGAAGCGTGCCATCGTCGGGATTTCATAAATACGGGATATTCGTAAAGTGTGGTGATGATATACAATCAACAGACCTTATAAATTAGATGTTAAAATGTACTTTGTATTATCAGTTTAGAAATAAGACATTGTATAGCTAAGAGTACTTTGCTATAAAAACATAGCAGTATTTAATTCACATTTATTCAACCCTAATTTTATATAATCAAAGCTACTTTTCAATGCAGTACTCCATCCATAAATACTATTTATCTCAAGGGACTATTTAATTTTTTTTAACTCATCAAAATTATTCTGCGACAAACCGCCTCTTTCTCGTAGACGCAAAGAAGGGTGTACAATAAAAAAGGGACTTTGGGTAATTTCAATTAAGCACGCACCCCGTTTGTTTAGCTCTTAGTTCAAATATCAGAAGGGTTGGATCATAGTTGGTAGAAAAAATAAATTAGAAAATTATTTCTATAATACATTAGCAGATGCTGATTTCCTACGGGGATATTCGCAGCCGTAAATTTAATAGAACGCAAACAAAACCCCCCTCTTTAGTCCATTATATGTGTGCAATATTTTAGCGCAAGCCCTAAAATTAATATAGCACTTGCATATGTCCGTGTCGAATGGAATTAGGTGAAGGTCCTTAATTTTAAGGATCGGAGGGTGCGCCGAAAAGTTAATATAATATATCAAAACGGGTCATTTTAGATACCTTATTTCGATGATTAAAATAGCAGTGAGTTACGCGCAGGAATTAATATTTAATTATAGAAATTGTAATCATACTTAAATTTATAGGCTTTTAGAAAATACATTAAATGTACATTATATTTTTAGAAATATCTACGAATATTTTGTATCAATAAATAAAGTTTAGTAATGGTCGTTTTTTTATATTCACAATGATCAAATCAATCGTCAAACTATGGATCTCGTACTCTAAAATAAAAAATAAATTTATGTTTAGAATCACTAAATATACATATTTTATAAATAAAAACAATACAGATTATTATAAAATGATGATGAAATATTTAACTTATTTTTAAAATAACAAATATCTAACTTTATGACCTCTACAACAATTTATTTATTTTTAACACTTAGCGGTCGATTTACACGGCGATATTCGCGCGACTTTAATAATGTTGACAGTGAAAAATGTCGATACATCGTTATATGTTCTGATTCCAATTTCTCATGCATCATATCTGAAATGACGTCCCTGTAAAAAAGGGACTCGAATTATTTTCACAAAAGTCCATACCACAAACATAAATATTAAATTTAAAATTTCATTATTATTAAAATATATAATATGTATTCCAAATAATATTATAATAAACTTTTACTTTACTGTAGGTAAAGTGTTAAAAAATATTTAAATACATTTTTATTTTATTAGAATGCGATTCACAGTTTAATGATAACTGATTCAATTATTACGAATATATGATATGTAGGATATATTATTAAAAAAAGATCTGTAAACACTGTCTTGAAATTAAATTTTTTTACAAGAACTTCGAGCCTCGGTAATTTTTAGTATTATTTTAATTAATATAATATTAGTAGCATATTTAGCTAGAACCCTAAATGAATACGTTACAGAAAATACACAGTTTATTGAGTGATTTTTTTATATGAAGTTGCACAAATTATATGAATTTACACGAAAAGCACAAATTTGTGCACACGGTATTCAATATGTTAACATATTAAATACCGTGTGCATAAATTTAATTCAAATTTACGGAGATAAACTTCAACGAAGCAACTGTAAAATTGACAAGACTATATAAAGAGTCAAAACAGCATTTAATACAATAAAGTCGACACAGAACGAAACAAAAATTTTCAGTCTCAGGAAATTTCAGGTTCAAAAAAAAGGACAAAATTATCAGATAAATTAATAAACTATTTTGGTTTTTAAAAATGCTATTTTCTTAAAAAAAATCTGCACTAAATTGGTCGATCATTATTTTTCAAAAAAAAAAAAAAAAATCGTGATTCTTACTATATATTTTTTTAAATATTCTTTTTTAATCTAAAAATATGCTTATCGATATTACTACAAACTTTTATTGCGAGAGTATTGGTCAAAGTATATTCAAATCGAATTTTGGTCAATAGGAGAGAGCAAAAAACAATTATCAGTTCTCAGAAGTCAAAAATCCACGCCAAAAGCAATAAAATCGTGTCGGTGCCGTCGCAGTGGGAACGCTCGGTAACGAGCGTTCCCACTGCGACGGCACCGACACGATTTTATTGCTTTTGGCGTGAATTTTTGACTTCTGAGAACTGATAATTGTTTTTTGCGCTCTCCTATTGGTCAAAATTCGGTTTAGATGTACTTTATTTATTTTTTACTACTTGGAAGTCGTAATATTATTATTATAAAATCCATAGAACGAACGTTGCCAATACGACGGTTACGGTACGAGGATCATTATATTTATTTCCATAAATATCTACATTTATTATTTTTCACGTCTTATTCGTGTCATTTTTTATTTCATCTATCGATTTATCATACTATTTTTTTTAGCTTTTTCTAATGCTTTGACTATAATATTTCTACATTGTTGCTATGTTTTCCATTTTTTTATTTAAAACTATTTATTCTACTCGTTTCTTTTTTATTATCTGATTTATTCCTAAGCTACATTACAAGATTTTAAATATATAGAGATATATATGAAGAAACATTTAAAATGAATGGCACTCTATAGCATTCATAAAATGGCTAAAATTAAATAATAACTTTTCAACGTCGCCAGGGCTATCGTGTGCACCTTGTGCCTTTGTAATTTTAAAGCATTTTTAACATCATAATTAAACCACAGATTTGGTTTGAATCGATATTCTGTTTTTATTTTACTATACACAATATTCTTATGAATATTGAGTGAAGAATGAGCGAAATACTTATTTTCATATTATTTTAAATGAATATTACAGTAAAAGTCTGCATATAGGCACTAACACCTAAGGAAGAATTTATACAATAATTACATACATACATATATGTATGTAAAAAATATATTTTCTATGTGATCCTCGCGTAGTCATGCCCCAAGAAGATATATTACATTTTCTCTCCATTTTTTATTATGTTCATGCATTTTTTTCATGTTCATATGTTGTGTACGGAGTAGTACGTTTGACAAGCGAATAATTAATCTCCGCGTGTCACTTTTGTATAATTTTAACGCCACATATATTCGTCGTGTGACAAGCCCAACGTTGCAATTCATTTTTCATATGACAAACACAAAGTGTGACAAAAATATGCTCCCGACAAGTGTATCGCTAATTCAGGCGACATTTGTAACAGATTTAATTATCACAGCGCGAGCCGCCAATATAATGATTCCCGTGACTGATTTAGACGTCGGAATGTGTCAATTAGGGTTAAAACGATTAATTTTGATAAATAACATCGCGTTTTTAATGATTTAATTATCATAGTAGTGTATCTCGGTATCATAAGTATTAACAAAATTATTTCACTGAAATCTATTTCAATTTTATGAACAGTTGTGAATGAAAGCTGATTTGAGTCGTTATTAAAATTATGAATAGCATATAATGATAACGATGTTATTGAATTAAATTCACTAGTTCAGTACAACGCTATATTTATTCTGCAATATAAGACTGTGTCTATTTTTATTTTATTTTTATCGAGAAGCTTTTACGAGTGCGTTATATCAACTCAACTTCAACCTTGCTATTCAATTTCAAGATATGAACCTATAATCAATAAAAGGGAAAAATGTATTTATGTGCGTGTATCGTGTAAGTGTATTACGATTTTATTGCTCGCTCGTGTTTATTAGGCTGAAAATTCCCATCGTCGATTTGATAAATCGAACTTTTTTCGGTGCGTTGTTGTCGAAGAGAAATCGAGTTTTTGCCACACCGCCGATGGGGGAATTTCACCCGTCGAGGGGTGTAAAAAATGCGAGTTGCCAATTTGAAAAATGGATGTTTGCCGGTCCGATGTATGGACGTTTTAGGGTTAGACAACAATTACCTATCGCAAATTCTGGGTGCGGTGCGGTGCCCTCGATTGAAGTGCTACAGATAAAATCATCGGATGATAAATGCCCTTTCAATGGACAGACAGACAGACAGACTAACGCGAGAAGAGACTAGGGATGATGTGATTTGATCTGGCCTTTAAATTTATTGCATGCATAATATATAATTCCTACTTTTATAAATAATGATCGTACTTTCTTATATGTTTTTTATATAGACAATTGAATGTGCGGACATATGTCAGTTGATTTTTTCACAGCAAGTATATCTAATCTGAGACACATAAAAAATATTCTAAAAGTCTTGAAAATATTTATAAATCACTTTATTTTAAAAGTACCTTGGCGTAATATACGACCGTAATGCAAGCCATTGTTATTAAAAAATACTAATGCTCAAGTAGCTTACGACAGCCCTGGCGATGTTAAGTCATCAATCGCGTTTTTTTTACACCCACATATTTTTTTAAAAATTATTTAATTATATAATTATCGTGTGAATAATAGCAATAATGACGCATTGTGTAACTTCAGATTTGTAATGAAAAATAAAAAAAAACTGGGTTATTTTCATACGCATCTCGTATCTACTGTATCATCTTACAAAAATTCACTTTCACATAAAAGAGCTTTAGTTAATAGAAGAATAGAAAATCCACGTTTTAAAAATATTAGTTAATTGAAAGTAGTTTGATTTTGAAACGCCAGTTGTAATATGTAAAAAAGCATATTGATCCATTCAAATTTAACATATATTATCAAATTTAAAATTTATAAAATAAATCGTTAATGTTCAAGGGACCGACACTAGTTTGAAAACGAAGCAAACGGTTCTGTTTGTCACGTCTCAGTGACAGTAAACACTACTGTCACGGTTGTCAGTCGATCTACATAATCCTACTTTAAACCTAAAACCCAGAACAATTACTCATATTAGGTGACACATGTGCGACCCTATTTCAGTTTTCGCGGTGCGAATACAAAGTATAAGAATTCAATGCAAATATTAAATAAATCTCTAATATGAAAAAAATACTATTGTTAATTTTGTTAATATAAACAAAACATAAATAATATTAAAATTAAAAAAATTACACTTTAACAAAAAAATAATTTAAATTTTGCGGTCAAAAAAATGTGAATTTTCAGCTAAAATAGCCGCCGGGAAAATTTGGTACAGTGTCGAGATGTAAATATTTTGTAGATTAAACACTGGATGATCCGCTGAGGTCTTTCGTGTTTGCTGTTGTCTGTTTTCGGTCTCGGTCTGGTTGTCCATCGTCTCGAAACGTATGACCGTCTGCTCTCGATGCGTATGATTGTTTCTGACCCTCTAGTCTAAATTCGCTTGATCATCTATCGATGTGGCAAACTATCAGATCTTCTAAACTCTTGATTCGTTTGATATTTTTTTTTTGTAATGGCAATAATCAAACCAAAAAAAATATATCGATTTCAGAATGGTCTTGAAGCATATATTTGCTTAATCCTTTTAAATTCAATGAAACCTAGAATTTATTTGTGATTGAAAACTAATTTTTTATACTTTAATGTTTTATTTTTAATATGTTTACATCCCATACAATTTAAGGAATAATTATCAATAAAATTTTGTTATTGTATCACAGTTTTTAATATTTTTGAACTTATATGATTAACAATGATTAAATATGATTAACTCAACACCCGACAGGCACATATTAAAATGTGTTTGATTATTAAGATATTATTTTTTGTAGTAAGCGCGCTCTATGCCGCAATGACAGCAAGTCATTTAGAGCTAATTTACAAATTTAACATTT
The DNA here is from genome assembly GCF_051122295.1 of Plectrocnemia conspersa. Taxonomy (NCBI): domain Eukaryota; kingdom Metazoa; phylum Arthropoda; class Insecta; order Trichoptera; family Polycentropodidae; genus Plectrocnemia; species Plectrocnemia conspersa. The sequence goes on along the minus strand of NW_028277170.1, from coordinate 24,265,874 downwards.
AAGTCTATGTAACGCTTATAAAATATATGAATAACAGTGTAAATATCACTACATGAATATTAAAAGTATTTTTTATTGTTTCAGGTAAACGAGCATATTCAATCTAGTGGATTATTTTATTAATGTTAATATTGTAGTAAGTATAATATTTTTTAGTATTAACAATTTAGACTTTAATATATGGTAATATAATGTTAATTATTGTGTTTAAAATATAATAATATTGATTTCTTTAGAAAATATATTATTGCTAAACTCGAAAAGATTTTTTTTAATTTAGTAATTAATAATGTACTTAAGATATTATCTAATATAATGAAGAAATTGCTATAAGTTATAACAAATTTTTATATGTCAACCTGTCCTATAATATATCTCGATTAAGGTATCAATTTATCATATAAGAGATATTTTATTCTAAGATACGTCGTAAATTTAATATATAAATTTATGACTTAAGTTTAGGATTAATCAATATATAAGGACGATTCAAGACTGCAAGATTTACATTAGTAAAAAAAACTACTACATATTTAGATATTCATTTAGATTTGGAGCTAAATAAAATGTCTTTTCAATAACAAGTTTGCGTAAAAGAAAAGAAATGGATAAAAAATGTCGCTTAGATAATAAATTGATATATTGGTTTTCTCCTAATAACTACATATTTAATGAATTATACATAATATGATAAATTATAACAAGGTATATTTTATGATCCCTAGATTTTTTATTCGTCACGTAGTAAATAAAAATGTCTAATTAAAAAATAATATATTTTATCTACTAATAAAATATTCCGTATTCCACGAGTGTTTGCAAAATACCGTTTTATGGTAGTTTTTCTCATTCCGAGATAATTTAATATTTAGCTTTACATTGTAAATACTAATAGTAAGAATAAATCAATCTAAACAGAATAAGCTGTTTTTATCGCAACAATGTTTACTTTGAAGGGTGAAAAATATGTTTAATACTCTTAATATGCTTCATAATAAAACTAATATATTCTATAATAAATCGTTACAGATTATAGTATGAAAAAATATTTTGCTTACACACTTTCTAATAGAATTCTATAAATTCTGTACTAATTTTAAAGAATAATGCCATATAAAAATGCATTCATAGTTTAAAACGAAAATATCTATCCTGAATGATTTGCATTAAATGGTAAGAGCGTGACTTGTAAAATAACTATCCAATCTCTTTATTTTCTTAATCAGTTTTGATTATATTACTCGTAGCTTCATTGTTGGAGTCTAGATTTAAATAGGACAATAAAAGCGAAAGGATCGATACGAGCATAAAGTAGTACAACAGCCCTTTTGTGTTGCTAACTATCCATTGTGTCATAACGACCTTTCGTAGAGCCGATCGCGAAATCAACGCAGAATTCAATCTGCAAATGATCGCTCGAGATAAGATAATGCACTTTGTGCGAGCCTCTCCCTCTATATCTGCTCTTCTTGATCTCCTTTCATCATTCCATTCAAATTTGACGTCACTTTATCAACGGAAGGGCGCAAGGGTACGTTTCACACAAAATTGTCTATCGCGGGCGCTCGACTAGCTCGCATATTCTAATTTGAAATTTTTCTACTTGTACTGCGAATTTTCCAAATTATTTTTCAGATTAATTTCAGCTTTTGTGTTTTATTCAACACAATCAAGCCGATGTATTATTATTATTATTATATTAAGTATTTTTAATTCCTTTCAGTATATTTTTGTTTATCTCTACGTCCGCGGGTAGGACAAATCTCTCTGTAATATGGCTTATCGCAAAGTTTTTCCGGCATTCTTTTAGGCAACCTCGGAATTCTTGGCAAAGTTCTCCGAACATTACTCTCTCTTTTTCTCTTTCTCAACCTGTTGTTGTTGTACAAAAGTTTTATAAAATATGGCGATTGAATTTTTGTTCCGCTTTAGGTGTTTCGGCTTTAATAAAATCCTATCTATATTTATTTATATATTGTAATTACATTTACCATTTCAGCTTTATAGATAATATTTAAATATATCACATTAAAATAAAACAGAATCAAATCGCTCTATATATAATGATAAGCATTATTTCAAGAGCATCTTTTGAGACACTTTCTCAAAATATTGTTATAAAAAAGAACCCTCATAGTTTTAAATTAAACTACAGAAATTTAGAAGTCTATAATAATGAGATCACAAAGATGATTCACTAATTATATGTTAAATTGCACACCGATTTTAAATATTGCATTAAAAAATTCAATCTTGCTATAGCATTTATGATACAAGTCGATCGCGGGCAAAAAATCAAAATATAAGGTACAGGAATTTTCGCATCAAAACAACAGTAATATAAAACATAAAAATTATTTGCTCATAAATATAATTAAAGCTCATCTACATATATTTTTTTAGTGTAATTAACCTTTTATGTGCCACGGCCTTCCTCTATTTGAAACGATATTACAATACTATTTATATATATTGAGCCATCTTTAGAAAAATGTTATAGCATTATAAAATGGCTAAAATTAAACTTTTCAACGTCTTTGTAATTTTTAATAACAATTATTAATTAGTATGTAACTTGACTCAAATCATTATTGTTCTTCAAGGCGAAAACGTAGTGAAGCCAGTAATAGATGCTAAATTTTTATATTTTGTGTAAAAATGTTAGTTTGCTAATAAAACAAAAATTAATTCAATATTATTTTGTTGTGACAACACTAGCACCTTAGCTGCAAATAGCGGCAAAACTTGACATACATTTATTTTTATTTCTAAAAATAGCTGACACTGTGATTGTATGCTACAAAATTAGCCGTTGCACATAAAGGGTTAAACTGATGCTTTACTAAAGTAATGCGTATATATCGTTTATTACCTAGAACTCTACGCTGACAGATCGATCCTGATGATCAATAATATTTTCCGTAGTAATTTTAATATTTACCATTTTTTTTATTAATTACAAGCAAGCAGTATTGATAGAGAAAAATTATATTGCAACATGACAGGCGTTAGCCAAAGGCATTTACGATTCACATAATAAAATATTATTCCATATTTTTTTTCTTCGTAAAATTGTTACAACTAATCAATACTACAATTCAGTTATATTTACCACGACTCAATAAATTTAATATAAACGTATTTAAATTTTAAACATAAAATTCCTTTTATGTGTTTAAAATAATTTATATTTAAACGATTCAAAGATACTACCGGTACAACGCACTTCCCCCTCGGATCCTCCCAAAGCTCTCTTTTGATTTATTACTACTGCACCCTACGCAAAATTATTGAATTCGAAATCGAAAGTGACGTCTGGGAACACCTATGTACAAAAACTAGTTTTTCTAGATCATGCGGCCCGCGTGGGCGTTTCATTACTGGTCGAAAAGTCGTTAAATGACCATTTACCGATCATATTTACTGTTTTTTAATGTCGACGGGCCGCCTAGCGTAATTGCGGTACGGCCTCCGGACCGAGAAACAAATCATCCGAAGATGCCCATTGTCCGCGGACAAATTGTATCCTTGCCCCATTGTACGGGGCGCTATAATTCACGGTTAGATCTTGACCGGAGATTATATGGGAGCGATTGCGGCCCACGCAACTGAGGCTTACAAAAAAGGTAAGCGTCATCGTTGCATTTTCGTCGTTTAACGACAGAATAAAAATAAAACCGAATTGAAGTTCTTAATATAATATTTCAAAATAAATTGTATCATTAAAAGAGTTTTCCTCGGGAATTTTCAACGACATATTAAGTTATTTTTTCGTTCCAATTCAATTAAACGATGATGACATTAAACTAATATGATCCTTATCAAATGTTTTTTTTGCAGTTTAAGAAGAAAATAAACAAGCGTTAATATAAATGCAAAATCTAGGAAAGTTTTTAATTATTGCATTATCTAATTTTTTTAATGAAACTCACAATTTCCCCTGAGCTTTGAACTTTACAAATTTAATCATTATCGAGCCCGGATGCTTTTATTCATCATATTGATCTATTTAATTTTATTTTAGTTTACGAATGCTTAAATTTTTTATCGAGTTCGTACGATATAGAAAAAAGCGTAAACTATGTAAATAACCGCTTTTAAGCATGTGGTATTTTTGAGCAATTTAATTTTTTGTATTTACGTTTCTAATGATCTGAATTGTATCGCGAAAACCATCATTAATTTAATTAATTTGCAGAATGAATTTATTTAATAATCGATAACGTATGTTTAACAATTATTTATTGACCACTGTAGCATAAGACGTTACTCTAATGCGTCACGATGGTCGAACCTAATACATTTTATTATTACACTACACAAAAAATATATATAATTAAAATAATACATAGAAAGAGGAAGTGTTTGCAACAAATCAAGAGCATAGGGACTAGGTTGAACCCTTGAGGAACCCCCGAAGGTGTGTAATACCGCTAAGAGCGAACCCAGACTGTGTGAAAACCATAATTCCGGCCCTCATGACAAAACTGGCTTTTTATATATTTTTTAACATTGTAATATATTTTATTGAATAAATAATAATAGCTTATGCTACAAATAAATATAAAAATTAGCAATCGTTGCGACATATTTACCGAAATAATATTTTATGGAAAATATTTTAATTATGCATTAAAAATATGTACTCATAATATTTACTTAATAATAAGTCGTGTTTTATTTGTTGCTCAGTGTTGCCATATAATGAATTTTCAGTCCAGGGAAAAAGCAATAAAATCGTGCTATTGCGAGATCAATATGAGAGCACAAAAAACAATTATCCTTTCTCAGAAGTCAAAAATCCACGGCAAAAGCAATAAAACAGTTGCAGTGGGTACGCTCCTTAACGGAAATAGTAACGCGTTTTGACAAAAGGTCTAATAGCAATAAGAATATACTCAATACTACAATTGCAAAACTAAACAAACGCTTTATTGTGCATAAAAGACGCAATAACGTGATACTTGACGCATTTACAATAACTACTTTTTTGTATTTTGTAATTTATGCAGTTGAGAAAAATATTATTTTTAATAATACAAATCAAAAGTAAAAAAATCATACCAACGATCCATTATTCACACAAATATAGCATACTATGATTTATAAAATATACATCAAAACCAATATAAGCATCGCCAATATAAGCAATATAATCATCGCCAATATAAGCAATATAATGCATCGCCAATATAAGCAAAACCAATATAAGGGTAGAAACAATGAGGAACATATAAACCGAATTTTGCCCAATAGGAAAGCGCAAAAAAACAATTATCCCTTCTCAAAAGTCAAAAATCCACGTCAAAAGCAATAAAATCGTGTCGGCGCCGTCGCAGTGGGAACGCTCGTTGCCGAGCGTTCCCACTGCGACGGCGCCGGCACGATTTTATTGCTTTTGGCGTGGATTTTTGACTTCTGAGAAGTGATAATTGTGTTTTGCGCTCTCCTATTGGTCAAAATTTGGTTTAGATGTTCCTCATTGTTTCTACCCTCTTATATTAGAAGTCCATAGAATAGCGATCATATTTTTAAAACATAGTTTAATATCGAATTCATACAAACTATAGAGCAATATGTGAGATGCAATGTCTGTCTATACAATTCTATACAATTCTTAAACGATCATCTGCATACATTCCGATCGCTCACGCGTTCCTCCTAATTCGTAATTATGTTATTTTTATTTACATTTAACTTCAATATTAGCACCGCGCTATAATAACTTCCGGCACTTATGTTAATTCGCTTTTAATTAATAGGAAATTATTTACATTTGTATATATTAAAGCTAATTTGTCACTAAAATTATTTATTTTAGTTTAAAAATATCACTTATTAAACTTATGTCAATATTGGCACTATCGTTCGTAGATAAATTAAAATGACCCAAAATAACATAGGTACTGTTGATATATTCACAAGATCATATAATTTTTAATTTGTCAAGTTGAAAGAAAAACATTAATAATTAAATAATTTCAAATCATCTTGAACATAAAGTTAGCATAGAAATATTTTAGAATACAATTGCATACTATATATGTATGAATTCCTCATTTGATTCGTTGCATTGTTTCGAGCTTTCGCACAATAGGAACACAAGTTTGCTGTGCGAAATCGCAAACGTCTGGTGAGAGACAGTGCGCGCTCGTGCGCACCCTGCACCAGTAATTATACGCTCGTCAAAAACACCACCTGATACTCGAGCAGCCCCCACCCAAGGGATCAGATGCAGATAAATAATGTTATTGAAATAGCACAATAAAACATGCGTGACATGCGAATTTTGCGTGGGGCACAATAATACCCCACCATAAGTAAGATTTACATATGATTACTTATGGAAATGATATTCCGACAAAACTGTCTGCGCGCAGAAAATGCAACCACGAAATGATCTAAGCGTTTTAGGTAATATTTATAGCTTTCAGTGGGTGTATGCGTAGCTATAGGGGCGGGGGTGGAATATCCTATGACTGTAGATATTGCACAAAATATTGTTTAGGGTGAGACTTTTTTACCTCTCACTTGCTTATTTTTGTGCAAAGGTGTATAGTAATTATAAATATATGTAATAAATAAAAGCTATTAAGTAATTTCTATATATATATCTCATTGTTAAATTAAAACTAATTTTATGCCATATTCTAATAATATATTATAATAATTCATAAATTAAATTATTAAAAAAAAAAAAAAAATTTAATTATTTTTCATAAAGTCTTATTTTAAATATATATTGCTTTAACAAAGTTTTTCTTTCTAAAAGGTTTTATGTATTTATATGCATATATTTTCTAACGGAATCAAATTATCCTTAAACGAGTCTCCTAATTCTAAGTGAGTAAGAAGTTTTTTTTAAATTGTCGTGCCGTTGGATTATTATTATGCCTTTCGTGAGATCTAATATTAAAAAAATGTTCTATATAATCCTGACTTATTTTATAAAATGATATAAAATTGAATACCGCTTCTTGTATTACCAAACTATTATATAAATGCTTAGCGCTTTCCATGCAAATTAAGAATCCTAAAAATCCTGTTTTTATTCTATTAGAAACTACTCTTTCGCCATTATGGTAAATAATATTATGTATTTTTTAATATAATTAAAAAAACTGAAAATCTCTAAATGAACTGCTTTATATTATTTTAACTTAATATATTGAATAAATTATTTATTTATATTTTCTATACAATCGTTAAAGCTTTCTAAGCAATTTATTTTACAAAATTCTAAAGCGACTGCTACACTAATACTAAGAAATTGAGTAGCTAATTTCACTTTCATTTTATGATTGTGCAAATGAATGTGTTTTCGCGATAATTTGTTGGCAAAGTGCAAGTTTTTTTCCTCCTGTAATTGAAGTTGTATTATAAAATTAATCAATATTATTACCCAAATTTTTGCTTGGATTCCAATGATTTCCTAATTAATTTAAGCATATGACACGGATCTAAAATTTATGAGTGCATGGATGCGGAAAAGTAGTTTTAATATCATTATATTGTAAATTACAACCCAAATTTTTAATCATATAAAAGTTAGCATGACAACCGTCAAATGTTACAGAAACCACATCTATATTACATTATTGTACTTTTTTTTTTTAAACATAATTGAATAAATTAGACTTTTGTGTGCCTGATATCAAATCTAATAAAACTTATGCTACCGTTTGCGCACACAATCATAAAAACTAGTGCTTCTTTTGCAATTGATAAGCAATCGCCGCCTATGTAACCATGAAAATGTTTTCCATCACACTCGGTAATTTTTCTTATCGAGATTTAATCTTTAACTGAATGTCGATTGAGATTTTACTTTTAATGCTTCAAATGCTTTAAAAGTAAATCCTAGATCTCTGTTTAAGTTATGATACCATTTACCGATGGTTCTTAGGTGAGGCAGGTTAAAATTTAAAGTCTGTCAAAAATACTGATAAGCTTTAGGAGAATAAAAACTTAAAGTGAATGCAAACGATTGAACTCGGCTACTTTTGAATTGTTCTCTCTTTTTAGAAAAGTTGACAACTTTTTCGAATCAGAATAAAAATCCTTTGTCTGTTATTGATTTAACTATACTTTCTAAATTACCTATTTTGGCTTCCCTTGCAATATAACATTAATTTCATTAAATTAAAATTATTAAAAAGTAAGAGTGGAAAATACGTAATAAAATCATTAATTTACCCAAATTTATATATAATTAAACAACAGAGCAAGATATTGTAAAGATAAATAATTTGCAAAGATATTATAATGAATAAAAATTTAATTTAATCAAAGAACAATTTAATAAACAACTAATTATATACGTGAAGATTAATTCAAAATAAATATACATTAAATTAATTTAATATAAAACGTATCTATAGATATATAAAATAAAAAATATCTCAAATAGCTAATAATATATGTATATTACTATATAACCATTTAATTTATTATATAAATGTAAATATATTATTTTTATTTATAATTTATGGAAATGCATAGAGTTGAAAAAAATATAAAAAATAAATGTTACATTCATTTTTAATGTAAGATTTTTTTAATATTAAATAAATTTAATTAAAACAATACTGGGATACTCTGATGCATCTAGATCAGTGGTTCTCAACCTGTGGTACGCGAAAAATAATCAGTAATGGTGGACATAAAAAGTAAAAAAAAAATCAGTCATAAAAATATCATTTAAACTATTGTATTTTTCCTAATTGTAATTTTTCAGAAAATCTCGATGACGATCTTTAATGTTAATGATAAAATTGAAAGTATGATTAAGAAATTAGATTTTTGGAGAGTGTATCGAAAACAATCAACCGAGAGTATTCGAAACTCTACATACTTTTTTTGTTGAAAATAAGGTTAGCTTGTCTCAAGATTTACGAGAACATATAATAGTTCATTTAACAGGATTAAAATCATCTTTCATGGAGTATTTTCCAAAACCCGAAAACAAAGATAATAATTGGATTTCAAACATATTCTATGCAGAAAATTTAGAAAAAGCTTCATCGTTATTAAAAACTAAATAAGTAAAATTCGAACGAAACAATCTAATTAATTTTTGGTTGAACATCGATAAAGAATATGAAGAGCTTTCTGAAAAAGATCTCAAATTCTTATTACCGTTCACTAATACGGAATTAGTAGAAAGTGCTTTTTCTTCATGTTTTTCTGAAAAATAAATATCGAAACAAATTGGAAGTAGGTGTAGATTTAATCTCACATCCTTTGAAGCAAATTTCAAAAAATTACGTTCTTCGAAACAAGCACAAGGATCTCATTAAATTTATTTTGCTTATATTATTGTGCTTATATTTTGGTAAAATTTGTCTAAAAATTAAACTTATAACTTGATAACAATGTGTTATAATCTTAAGCAACACTTTCATAACCATTATTTTCGATAATGAATAGAAAATTTCGGTAATAAAAATATTTTTAAATACAATTTCATTAATATTATATTTAAAACAAAAATTAAAAAAAATGAAAGTGTAAATTGTCTCGTTTTCATTAGAAGAATTTTTACATTTACAGTTTAATTAATTTTAAATACATATGTTTTCTATTAATATCGATCATTTTTGGAAAAAAATTACCTGCGGCGCATTTCATTTTTTTTATACAAATAATTTAATTTAATTCTATGTAAATTTTTTTTTAATAAAAATTAGTTGTTAAAAAAAATACTTTCGGCACCTTTTATTAAAAAAAAAAAACATTGTGATATGTAAAGTTTAAATGTCTCATTGTTATCAGAAAAATAAACCCTTTCATATTTTTTTAAAGTTAAATAAATTGAGTTCTGGGAAATATAGTCACCATATAAAATTTATAATGCAAATAGAATAACAAATTTCTCCAAATACGAAGTGGTACAATTAAGCATAATGTATTACCAAGTGGTACGCGAACCAAGAAAGGTTAGAAAACGCTGCTCTAGATACGATTTCTATATAATATTACATAAAAATAAATACTACTATTTCTATATAATATTACATAAAAATAAATTATATTTTGCACATTATATGGGGCACGTGATTTTTTTTATGAAATGTATGAACCATAATTATTTATTTCATCTAAAAAATAATTATGTTACACTTCTTGAACAGAAATATATTTCAGGGTTAAAATTATTTGACTAGATAAACATACAATCAATCTAATCAAAAGAAATTAAAGCATCCGCGGTTGATAGTACATCAATTAAAATTCTGTATATTATTGCAAAATTAAAAAGTAAAAACGTTACGGTATATGTAGATAAATTAGATTACACAGTTATCAAAGAACTTCCAAAAAATAGCATCCATTACCGGGTGTTTGTTATTTTAAAATTTCCTCACAATTTGGAAAACCGCAATGATTCACAGATTAAGAAACCAGGGGGAAAATGGTAAAATTCAGATAAATAATCGTCGTATTAGTTTATTGTAAACTAATTGAAAAAAAATTATTGCGCATAAAAAAAATTGAAAATATTTGCAATGGTTACGAACCACTTATTTATAATTTATAAATTTTTGTATAAGCGATTTATAAAAAAATATCCGTTTAAAATATATTATAATTTGCACTCACCCAATTTTCAGCGTCCATTTTCTGCTTACAACTGTCACACCCACACACACACATTTATTTTCACCATTACACTTTTAAACCACTTTATTTTTATTATTAACTCTTTTTGATACGTATTTCACAAATTCTGCACTCATTACACATGCAGAACAAACACAACATTTTTTAACACACTTCACACTTTTTATTTTTATTAACACTTGATTTTTTAGGTTATCCGAAGACCTTTCTGGTGGATCGACAGAAAGGGCACAGGAAGAGGTGGTAGAAACCCGTGAAACGTCATTAGAATCAATAGATTTCACTAAATTCTGCATAACCTTACTCAAAAGAAAATCTTTGAATTTAATTTTACTCTTATGATTCAAATTTTGATCGACACGGAACGAATTAAACAATGCGCGTTGAAATATAAAAAAAACTGCCATTTTTATTCATTCCATTGTTTTTCAAATTAATTAAAAAATATATTACATATCATTTGTTTAAATATTTTATTCAAATATAAATATTAAAAAAAATAAATGACGTCCATGTTTATAAACCAAAAATTCTCAAGTTTTCCCTTAAATCAAATCTAGGAAAAACAGTCTCGAATCTATCCCAAAAATATTTCTTAAAATATGTCATTTCAGTAAAAAAATATAAGAATAAATTTTCATCAGCCGATTTATATTTTACTGGCAGGTGCTAATGAAATTATATGATTTCAACTTTTTCATACGTAGTAATATATATATTTACATACTTATCCTTATTTATTTACATCCTATGTATAAATGTTGCAGTGAATGTGTATTTAATGGTAAAGTAATATTTTAACTAATAAAGACCAAATAGATTTTCACCAGTAGATATATATTTATACTAGTGAATATATAATTTAACTGATGCTGCTCTGAAATATCTATGAAACTCAAATTGACAGTTGCGAAACGTCCATTTTCTGTTCAAACCCAAACCTAACCTAATGAAAGCTGTAAAACTAATTATAGTTTTAGAATTTTTATTAAGCCAAATCAAAAATACAAACTAACCCAACTCATCTTTTAGTTGAAAATTAGCGGAAGAAGAAGTACAGACAGTCGCATCCCGCATTTTGCTCTATAGTTAGTCTGCGCTTATTACTATTGACTTCTTATATAAAAGAGCTAATCAAAGTATATTCAAACCGAATTTTGGTCAATAGGAGAGCGCAAAAACAATTATCACTTCTCAGAAGTCAAAAATCCACGCCAAAAGCAATAAAATCGTGTCGGCGCCGTCGCACTGCGACGGCGACGGCACAATTTTATTGCTTTTGGCGTGGATTTTTGACTTCTGAGAAGTGATAATTGTTTTTTGCGCTCTCCTGTTGGTCAAAATTTGGTTTAGATATTCCTTATTAATTTTTAACTATTTGGAAGTCGTAGTATTATTATTATAAAATCCACAGAATAAAAGCTAGATAAGCGAGCATTTCTACTACGACTACGAAAGCATGATTTTATTGCTTTTGATGTGGATTTTTGACTTCTGAGAAGTTTTTTGCACTCTTATATTGGTTTTGATGTATATTTTAGAAATCATAGTATGCTTTATTCATGTGATTATTAGATCATTGATATGATTTTTTTACTTTTGATTTGCATTATTAAATATATTTTTTTTCTAAGCTGCATAAATTGAATGATAAGTGTACAAAAAAGTAGTTATTGTAATTGCGTCTTTTACGCACAATAAGGCGTGCTTCGTTTCACAATTATAGTTTTTAGCATATTCTTGTTGCTATTAGACCTTTTGTCAAAACGCGTTACTAATTCCTTTTAATAAGTTAGAAACTGTCGCTTATTATTATATATAAAATTATATTTTTTTTTAATTAATCTTTTGTTTAACCTAACAGGCGTAAACCCAATGCGTTATAATGGACAAATCTGTACCAATTGAGTAAGTCAATCGAATATAATGAATACCTGCAAGTAAGTATTAAACACTGGTGACATCTATATTATTAATTATAAATTATTATGTGCTATTGTCACTGCAGCTGGGGCCGGTTTGTTTTTATAAATAAAAATTCAAGTGAAGCCGCCGGGGCTCGAACCCGAAACCTTATATTTACTAGTCTGAGACGTCACGGACTACGCTATTCCATCCTTAATAAATTATTTTATTTTCTGATTCTTCTTAAACCACATAAATCAAATTGAATAATACTAATATATTACATTAATTTTTGACAAAGAAATAACTTTTAATTGAAACTTAGTTTTTGATGATTCCACAAACATTTTTCAGCGCAAAAAAAATTTAGAAAAGTAAAAATTAAAGTTAAAACAATAAAATTAATTTATTTCTAAAATTTTATAATGGAACATATCATAACATGTTTTAGATGCAAATTTAATTCAAAAAGACAATTAAGACACATAGCATAATTTTCAGCAGAAAATTATGTCATCAGATGAGTCAAAAGTATCCTATCAAATTTTTCTTTTACGAAAAGAGAAATATATGCATCACTTCTTTAGGCCGGTTTACCGACCTATGGCGATTAAAGGGTTAATGAATACTTTTCGGGAGCCAGCAGCTTAAGCAATAAAATATATAGCAACAGTGAAATTATTTAATTTACAAATACTATCAAACAATCAATAAAACGCTGCACAATCTAAAATAAAATAAATAATAAATATAAAAAATATTTCTTTAAGTGATATACATTTTTTAGTCAAATTCTTATTATAGTAAAATGATTAAGAAATACTAAATATTTTTACTATAATATATTGATAGAAGTGTCTTTGAGTAACTAATGAAATAAAATACCGGAAATTGTGTCATTAAATCATTTAAAATCTTTTCATATAATATATTAGACATGTACATACATATATGCATAACCTATAAAAGTCCAAAGGCATGTACATCATAGGTTAATGCATGAAATGTTACAACTATACAAATTCACACCTCAGTACAATATTCCCCTGACCGTACTCGTTTTTTAATGCATATCTATCTTAAAATATTATTCGTGGTCTTAGTAAAACGAATATACTGAATATTCGAGGAAAGGGGATCGACTTTCATGACTTGCTATAAAATATTATGATTTTTTATTATTAAATTAGCATTTTTTGCTACCTCCATTAATTTTTAATATTTAATATATTTTTTTAATGCGTCTAATAAACGCTCAATAATTAACGCAATGTGTAGTATATTTTTAACGGTTTAATAATAAAACACCCTCATTATTTTCGGCGGTTATTATCGCCGACCGCGTTTTTAACTGCGATTTTTTGCCGTCAAGTTACGGTCCAAATCTTTATTAATTAAAAGCCGTGTCAGCTGGAGCGGTCTTAAGAGTAGAATTGCATATTAAAAAGAGGTCCGCGGGAATTAAGGGCTGGACTCGGAATATTTTTTTACTGTTGAGAATGAAAGTAATTGCGTTCGTGCTGAAGGTGCTTTAATTTTTACTACTGAGGGAATTTCTTAAATTAAGCTAACGCAGCTTAAAAATATCGATTTACTCAAAGTTAATATTGACGATGTATATTTTTATGAATAATCCCATTAATAAATTGTAGTTAATTAATAAATAATATTAATTTTAAATAACAGGTTTAAAATAGGAGTCGTCATTTTGTGACTGTCAATCTCCGTTAATATTTTTTCTATTTTACCTGCTATATATTCGTATCCTCCGATGTCTTGTATATTTTATTGTTTGATCCGGTTGCTATTGTTTATAATACAGAGTTGCTGTAGCAACAGTTTAGTTTCCGCGTATCGTCAGTTAATATCGCGAGAGTGGGAAAATTGTTAATTTATTGATATTGTGTTTAATTGTCATGTTTTTAATCGAGGAGGTTATAATAAATATAGTGGTGAAGTGTTAGTGTATAAAAATAGCATTTAAACCTATATAAATATTATTTTGTCGGTTAAAGATTTTTTTAAATGCAACCGTTATGAACGGACAGTTAGCGATAAAATTATTTTTTCAACTTATTGTTCCAGCTGCAAAATAATTTAAGATTGCAATATCTCATGTCCAACAATCTGATTATTGGTAATATATTTTTTTTTAATAAAATTGTGGGGTGCCATCCATTAATTAAAATTAACGCACTGACCGTAAAGTTTTCAATCGAACATTCAAATTATTCGCCTGATTTTCAATTATATGAATATTTAAATCTTAAATGAAATTAAAAATTTTTTTAGAATAACAAAATTTTTATACTTGTACAAAATTATCGTTTTTTCGCATATATTTAAGTGACTAGTATCACTCCAAAATTCATGGTCCTTATGTGTCTTTATTTTATGTCAAAATTCGAGACAATAAGACGCTTTCTCTCAATAAAAAAATTTTTGCACGCATTTGAAAAACATTTGTGAATAAAATGTTCATTGTCCGTATCTATTATGACCAAAATTCGCAGAATTCGTTCGTTGAACGAAACAAAATGTTTAAAAGACCCACTTTTAATTATCGTTTCACACTCATTTTTGTAAGGTTCGTATTTATTATTCTAAGCCGCAAAGATTTTTTTAAATCGGTTTAATAATTTAATCGCGGTAAATTTATTTCTTAGTATTTCATTTATCAGATTTTTATGTTTGTAAATCAAATTCGTTTTAAACATTATTAGCTATTGTGTATAGCATAAATTCGATATAAATTGTGTTTTTAAAATGTTACCGTTAATTTTGCTGAATTAATTCAATCGCAGCTGATCAAAAAGTATGTAATATTAAATAAAAAAATATATTTTGACCCCCTCACTGATTCACTGAAAAGCTTAATGAAAATAAATATTAATAATCTATAAATATTTTTAAATTAAATAGTATTTTACAGACAATTAGTAGTCAAATAGTTTAACTGCAAAATTAATTTATATCGGTAAAAATCGAAATATATTTGATTTTTTTTAAATTTAAAAGGTTCAACTGTTATTTATTTAAATTAAATTAATATTATCGTGATTTATCAGGTTAACCTAATGCGTCACGATAGTCGAAATTATTTTAATACAAACAATATATATTTAATTAAAATAAAACATAATTAATTAAACTAATTAAAACAAAGCTAATGATTAATTAGAATAATAATTAATAAGCAATACTAATATTTTAATTAAATAATATTTTACGGGCAATTAATTGATTTTTTGCTTAAAAGTTTAACGATCATGAAAGTATGTTTAATTAAATAAACATTATTAAACAAAAAATATCACTTAAATTAAATAATATTTTACAAGCAATAATTGATTTTTCTGCATTAAATAGTTTAACTGCTAAAAATAGTTTTTTTTTTTAATAAAATTTAGAAAGTTAGGCTATTATTTATTTAAATTAAATTAATACCATCGTGATCTATCAGGTTTCCCCAATGCGTCACGATAGTCGAAATTATTTGAATACATTTTTTTTATATATAATTACAATAATACATAAAAAACAGTAAAAAAATCATAAATTAATAAATTTATTATGATTAATTAATAATTATTAATAGGCAATACTTATTTTTTGATTAAATAATATTTTACAGACAATTAATTGCTTTTTTGCACTAATATTTAATCCATTTTCTATTTAAGAGAACCGTCACTGACCGTAAGAAAAAAATTGTATTTATTTTCATACTGGCTAGTGCAGACAGTACGTGACAATAGACGGAATAAACTAAAAGCGGCAAAATAGCTATTCCAGATATTATAATATTTTAACAAACGATTAAATTTTGCGATTTATTATGTTAGAGACTCCATACTACATTAATAATAAATAATTTTACGTAATTAAATCTGATTTTTTTTAAATTAATAATTATCACAATTTAAAATTATATGGTTTCGCACAAAATAAATAAAATAAAAATATATAAATGTGATATTACAGTAACAGGTTTTCAACTCCTACTGTATGATTGTGTTAGTTCAAAGTGTGTGTGTGTGTGTGTTTTTGATAAAAAGTGGAAGGTGTGACGCTCACTGCTCTAGCATCACTTCCATGCAAGGTATGTATCTTTTCTTATATCGACAGCGATTTTAAGTGCATTATCTTTCGATCTAAACACAGATTTTTTTTCGCATGTTTTATATTTTATAGTTTATTATGGTTTTCTAATATATTATATTTTTAATTGACACTGCTTGTTATGTTGTTATAAAGATACAGATAATGTTATCACTTAAATATCCTTTTATATATATTATTATATTATTGTTTATGTTATCGTAGGATATTTTTCAATTTTTATGTAACCGTATAAATAGGCCCGACCCACTGGTAAGAAGGAGAATCAGAGTGGGATTTGTGAACGGAGGCCGAACGCTAGACGTTGCTTCGACTGTAAATAATTAATTCAAATATTTATTAGAGACAACAAATGAAAAAAATAAAAGAATTACAATAAGTGAATTAGAACATTATTTTTGGTCCTTTATGACAATGTTTTAAGTTCACGATTAATTTCCGTTCTATTGGATCAGAGTGGGTAGTTTTTATTTTATTTAATGATTTTATAGTAATTAATTAAATCACAATAAGTGACATTAAAAGCAGAACTAAACCAAAATATTTTATAGAGACAAAGACCTCCGTTGAATGTTGAACGCGTGTCATGTCGTATTTATAGGATATGACTCGAAAAAAATAATATTTTTCGAGTTTTATTAATGAATACCATTCGGAGTGAGCCTTAGATCTGTTAGGTGAATATGTCCTTTAGTAGTTTCAATGTTTTTATTTTACAAATCTGAGATTTTAGTACGCATTAACTTAATCAACTCAAATATTTTTTTTTTAAATTTTAAAACACTCTTGAGATTTTAACTTTTTAAACGACGTAGTGGTGAGAGTTAAGCCCCACGCTCCTCGTCTAGGGGTGTTAAAAATCTCGTTCTTTGCAAAATAATTTTTCATGCCAAATAAATACGAGCGAACAATTTAATTAATACGCTCGCACTTTCGCGGCGCGGGGAAGTTCGCTCTCCGTCTCGGGGGTAAACAAAGGCAGAATCTCAGCCAACACCCACCCCCATCCCTATCAGCAACCCCTAAGGAAGAGTGCGTAGGCACGACACAGTACGTGCCCCCGCCTCGGGCGGGGTTCCGAGGCACGTGAGTCGGAATATTAATGTCAGTTTTTAAGACAAGTGTTAAATCTATTTGTTCATGCGTGAGTTTCTACAAGATCAGGAAACGGGCGTCGCTGAGCGCTCGCGCTTAATTAACTTTCGCTTAATTGACACTAAGCTAAGAGACATCTGCGATGATACAGAGCTGCCATGCGGAGAAATGCTCGAAAACCTTTTACTGGTCGAGCGTGATCGCTGAACGCAGAAAGGACGTAACTGTGTATCTGGTTTTATGTATACGTATATAATGACTTTCAGTCAAGAACCTCGAACCTCAATCTAATGCAGTGAAATTGTTGCTTTAAAATTTTCATCGTATACTTTGAATCAACTATTGAAAAAAGACGTGGTAAAATGACCCTTTACCGATTTCTAAGCACCCACAAAAAAATCATTTCCTCCTTAAATTTCGTCCTTGTCTTGTCTTATCATTATTGTTTATTTTACCAAATGTAGATAGTAATTTTTTGGATTCTTTTGAGGCTGAAACTAGTGAAATATCTGAACTATAATATTTAAAAACAAATTAAATTCTTAAAAAAATGTAGCACATAAGATACAAATTTTCCGTTCCACATACTTTTGTGTATCAGTTTTTCAAACATGAATTTAATAAAATCAAAATTTAGATCTCTATGATTGTTTATTAACAAATTCTTAACTATGAGGCACTGGCCAATGAGTGAGGCAACCAGTTTAACATTTTACAGAATATAAACAATATTTTTTATATTTTAAAATTATTTTTAATACTTGTTAAGAATGACGGCGCCACGTCACATTGCCGAGATTGACAATAGTTTGGCCCTAACGGCTACGAAATCGGGCAACAACGTTTTGCTACATGAATACGTTTTAAAATTTAAACATGTTAAGTGCGAGCGAGCGTTGGTAAAAACATTTAAACCATTTATGTAAAGTAAATCTTGTTGTCAATAATGTTTTGCTGCCGATCACTCGCACAGCTTTCATAGCCATTAGGACCAAACCAGCGGATAGTACATAACCATTGATTTTTGAGCATAACGCCATCATTCTAAGCAAGCATCTTATTTTTTACTACAAATTTGCTTTAAAAAAAGAAGTAGTGCCCCCCACTACCGATATTTTAGAATGTGCTCTAGGGTACAAAAAGGTTGGGCACCCCTGCTTTACATAGTAAGAAGGTTATTAAGTTATGTTGTAAAGCTACTATGCACACAAAGAATGGTAGTATAAGATGGGCCATGAGTTTTATAACTTTTTAAATCGCTTCTGAGCGGAAACCTCGCCAAAGAATGTTGCGGAAAGTTTACCAAATTTTGCCATCTTAGCAGTACCATCCAGGGCTGCCGAGAGGGGACAAATTATTGGGGTCCGACTCATATCAATAATATATTTATAAAATAGCTCAAAACTGACATTAAATTACGAATCTGAACTAAACTAGTTTGCGATGTATTTATTTCAGGTATAAGTTTCTTTTGCCTTTTTTATACACACTAAAATAAATAAAAGTAGTGAAACATTGCCTTCAAAAGCACGCACTTTCTAGGAAATACTTTCACAATAATCATTTTTAATTAAAGGAACAGATTGTATTTTAATGATGTTTGTGTTAAAATTTGTTTTCAAATTATTGTTGATTTTATTGCATTCTGAACATTAATAAATATCCAACGAATGTGAATGAGTAGCAGTAAATTTAGGTATAAAAAATAAGCATTAGATGTGCAAAAAAATTGTTGTACCTTTTTTGAAATAAGATTTTTTAAAATTCAATACTTTATTGAGCTTGATTAGGTTTCAAACGTTTTTTGTGATCCTGTTTTTTTTTTTTAATTTTGTGAAGTGAGTAGAAATAGGTATGTCACTCTCTTTATAATGGTGTGTATAGTACGTGTTTGGGCCGAAAATTTCCATCCATTCATCTGAACGACCCTCGTGACTCGTTTGGCAGCCGCCGGGGTAATCTCTCACGCGGGCGCCGGAATTCCAAGTGTTTGTTTCTCCGACGCTGGAAATGGCGTCTTAACGTCCAAACACGCCACGTTAATGGCTTTTCCTTATAATATTGTTAATTTGGCCCACCCCGGCAGGAAAGGCCCTTTGGGATTTAGACTCACACGTGCTGATCGCTGACCGATAGTCCGAAAACGGCCAACACATTAGTGGCAATGTTATATACGTGAAGATCTTTCGTTTGAAGCATATGTAAGTAGATGAGCGATGAATTGGTATGTGGAAAGTAAAATGTATATTTTATAGATTTAACAATATTTTTTATTATAAATGTTTTTGGATATATTTCTCTGAATTAACCGGGTACCCGGTTCGCTTCCGGGTAATTTTTGTTCACTATTATATTTATTTTATGAACTAAAATAATATTTTTCGACTTAAATCATTGACGGTAAATAATAAAATTTGTGTACTACCGTCCTCCGAGTATGACGTGCGTATTTTTTGCAAATATTCGCATTTAAAATTTTTTAAACGCGAAATGTGTTTTAAAACTTATATTATGAAACAATACTTTCGGACAGTTAAATATGGATTTTCTGTTCCTTTTCGATACACTTAATCTCTAAATGGGGTTTATTCTGAAATAGGAGAATAGCCGGAGAATTTTGAAATATATATTTTATATGCAAAAATCAAATATTTTATTGAAATAAAATTACCGTTAAAATAACAGGGTTTTTGGTTCTTATTAATATGTGTGGGTCGGAAGCCGTACATGTACGGTGGTCAATCTATCACTGTGTTTTGGTACTCCATATAGTTATATATTTACATATATAACTCAAAAAATAATTTATAAAAATGACTATGCTTTTTAATTTGAATTAATGTAACTGTTTTACATAAAATAATAATAAAAATAAATTAACATAACAAATAGTATTTGATAATAATATTAAAAAAAAGTGTTAAAATAAATTATTAAAACATACTAATACAAAAATATAGTAAATTAAATCAAAGCAATACAACATTTTTTTTATAATTGACTATAAATGTAATAAAAAATAATAATAAATTAAATATAATAGAACGTAAAATTAACCTGAGATAATCGATTAAAATTTTAAGCAACTTAAATCAATCATACCTATGAAAAATTATTCTTAAAGTATCGAACAAATAAAATAATAAAGTATAATATAAAAATTTAATATTCTTAATATTTGTTCACACCTGTCTGAATCCATTTATTAATTCTCATATTTTTCGTTGTTTCAGGTACGTGCTTTATCTTCGATAAACGACAATTTCTAAGGTAAATTTACGATGTGTATCCGTGACTGATGTATAATATATAGCTTTAAAAATCGAATCGCACCTCGATAACGAGGGTGACTTCGCCGAAGGGTGCCAAAGTCCACGACTCTGGGAAAATGAAGGAAGTAAAAGCTGAAAAGTGAGGGTTGAGGATCCTTCATTTCCTCCAACCGAGTCGATCTTATCGATAATGAGTTTGCAAAAGAGGGGGTTAATCAATGAGCGAGAATGTATACGATGACAAACGCACCCTTGGGCTACTAACGGAACAATTGATACTTACACGTGTGTAATATATTATATACATTGTGGGGGAAAATATTGAGGGCGTGCTGTGGAAAATTATTTATATGTAAGGTGACCATTATTGTTTATGTCCTACATGGATTCGATATAGACATACACGTGTAAAGGGTAATGCGCGAATATCAGTATTTTCCAGATCATTAGCATTGCTTTTTTAATCACACTTAAATAGAAACGATCCAGATGGTCATTTAGGCGAGCTAGTGCGGGGTAGAACGGTCCTTTCCAAACAATGAGCAGCTTTTTCGGTGATATTGTCAATATACTGTATGTAGCCTCACTTTCGAGATGGGTTAATCTCTTTTTTGTCTGCTCAAATATAAATTATTCTATTTAGTTTAGATGCATTATTCCTTAACTGTTTTAATATTATACTTGAAACAGAATTTAAATTATATTTCAGATCTTTAGCATTATCACCAAATCAATAAATACAATTTTTTGCATTTTTATATATATTTTTCTTTATCATGAATATATATTATAAACAACAATGGTCCTTAATTTAGCACTCTTTGATACACCTTGAGATAGTATTACCTCTTTTTGGGTTATGAGGTTGAAGTGGTATGATTTTGCAGTCAAGATAATTTTTCTGTAATCGCAATAATTAACAAAAAATATTTTAATCGAATTCACAATAGTTTTGAAGCATCTTTTGAATTCAATAAAATCTAGAGTAGATTTATCAACGAAAAATATTTAGGAACATTATCTTTAATGGTACTTTTTGATATTGATTACTGTTTTTTATTCATTATACATTTATGTTATCATGTAAATATTTAAATTGTTTTTTTAATTTCAATAATTAAGATAGGTTTTATTTTTGATATGGTTACATACTTATTTATTTTTATATTAAATTTGCAAAAAAATGTTATATTTTAAAAAGCGTGGTTTTAATAACACGTTTTTATCACGGAAGAGTGAAGGGAGGGGTCTGCATAGCTTATAAAACACATTGTAAGGGGTCCGCAATACCGTGTTGTTGTTTTTTTCTTTTCGGTCTCGGTCTGGTTGTCTGTCGTTAATTGAATAATATATTTTAATTTAATTCTAATTAATATTATGGTTCGTTTTTGAATCAACATAAAACAGTTTTTAAATGAATTTAATTATAATTATATTTTTAATACCACTGTAGCATCCAAAAGTTAAAGTATGTCTTATTTTTATTATCCTTACATCCCTATATTTTTTTTTTGAATGAATTGGATAAGTGGTTTGGAATGAAATATTAAAAAAAACTATAAATATTATAGATTTTTAAAATTCAAATTGACTAAAGTCGCTTGATTGATTTTTTATCCCTTCACGCAAAAATCAGTAAAAAAATATTTTAAGGCAAATACTTTTTATGGTGAATAAATATGGCGTAATACCTCTTATTAGTGGGAATTTGTAGTGATATATAACATTAAAATTAACAAATGCATTGCTAATCAATCGAACTTGGCGTGCTTTTTTGTGTTTTTACTTTCATTTGTTGCGAAATCATAAGCATGAATCAGCAATTCTGGGTCATCTACGATTTTTACATTTTTTAATTATGCTGCTTTGACGGAAGTAGTAGAAGTTTATTGAATTTATTTATATGTTGTTGGAAATTATACTATAATCAATGAGATCGTTTTTTGACGTTGAGGTCCAACAAGGAATATATTGTTCTTTGCCACCATCACGTCAGTTTTATCAAAGTACTGCTTAGTTTTTGGCCATTGAAAATAATTCGACCCCCACATTTTTTTTTATTAAAATTAAATCTTACATTGCTCAAATGCGATATATCAATTTCTTAAGCATTTTTATAAGTGATCGATGCGCTCCCATCTCACTTGTCATTACCGACATATACGTGCGTAGCATTTACAATTCCTTTGTTTAGACATATGAATATTTTAACATTTGTACTACATCTCTTAAAATAAAATTCATTTTAAAAATAAAGGATGCGTCGCTCATGACGTATATTGTCGTCATTGGCTGTCAAACATGAACAACGCGTTCAATATGATTAAAAATCACCACGCGCATCGCACACTGTCCCTATAGTAACTATTATAAAGCATATTACAATGATTTTTATCAAACTAAACGCGCTTGTTTTGCACGTGTGTGTTTCAACGCACGGATAGGCCATAAAGCACACCGTGGGCTCTCGAAACATCATAAACACTAAACGGCATACAATAATAAATCTATTTAAAAGACACTCGTTTCCCATTACCCAGAGAGCGTATCAAAACATAACGCGTTTATGTATGTGTGTTTAAAGCCCGTTACGGCCGCCGTGCATATCGTCCAGACAAATGTAATAGACGTTAAGAGGGTGTGCTCTTGATAACCGCACAACATAAAGGCTTACACACACCCCCTGGAAGGTAACCCGAAAGTTTACCCAACCCCTTGTGCATCCGAGATCAGATAGCGCGTATACCCTGTTTATTATGAACATTTTCGCGGCGTATCTTAACGACGCGGAAAGAAAACTTCTCTCGTCGCCGGAAGCGTATTTAAACACCGAATGGCGTTTTGCTGCACAGCCACCGCGCTGCTCTGGACAGATAATCTCCTTAATTGAATGAAACGTCTCGATAAACACCTTGGTGCTTGCTAGTCCCATTTGCGACAATTAGGTCATACGAGAGAAACGTTATTGGGGGTGTAATAATTTATAAAAATAATCTCTATGTGAATTATTTTAGATTAATTTAATATTAATATTATATTCAGTTGTTGTTGATTTTTTAATATTTATTCAGAGGCTTTAAATTATTATTTAATTTAATTTTGTTATGCTCATTTAATTCGTACAGTTTAATTTATTGATATTATATTCTATTGAAATCATTAACATCAAATTAAATTTAAAAAATGTGTACCTCAAAACAGTGAAAGATTATACCTGCCGTACATGTACGGCTACAGCTAAAAGGGTGAAGATTTATATTATTTCATTTAATGACATGCAATTTTTTGGCCAAATTCTGATTTAATTAAATTAACACTCGGACACTGATTCACTGTTTTACGTAGAAAGCGCGTTGTTCCCCCTTGAAGCGATCCATGGCGACTAAATTTCCATGGAGCATACTTTCGCGCGCGTCTCCTTTGCGCTGTTCCCACTTAAAAGCATTTTTTGCTAATGTATCATATAGTTTTCTTTACAATGAAAATTGTTTTAAAAAAAATCGGCTGGCAAAAGCCGCATAAATTTGTATATAAAAATGTGTAAAAAAAGTTGTTTTACCGAGCGTTACCGAGCGCACAGTGGGGTATTTGACCGATCTGCGCGGCCAAAATTATTTCTCCACTTCCATAAGTGCTCTTAGTAAAATATATATTATTATAAGTGTTAAAAAATACATTATAAAAAAAAACTTTTTTAAAAAAAAACAATTAAAAAAAAAGAAAAATTATTTTTCATAAAATAGTTCATACAATTTTCATTTAATAAGTACCCAAAGTATTTCTTAAATTGTAGACTCGAGGATGAGAAATTCCGTGTTGAACGGTCGTGCAAATTTCGCCGCGGCAAGTGTTAAAAATAAAAATAAGTTGATACTTGCTGTTTTTTTAACAAAAAAAGTATTTGACTAGTATTTTATCATACTCGGTATCGTTTTCATTTTTAAATATGTGTATATTTGGTGATTCTAAGCTAATTTTTAATTTATTTTATTAGTACGCGATCCACAATTTGAGGTTTACTGATTTTATCATGGTAATCATATTATTAAAAAATAACAATCATTATAAAACTGTATTTTAAAGCGTTCTTACTGTGCCGTCGCCGTCGCAGTAAGAATGCTCGGTTAATCAGCATTCATGATAAAGAAGTGAGAATCAATTGAAGCATATCTAAACCGAATTTTTACCAATAGGAGAGATCACTTCTCAGAAGTCAAAAATCCACGTCAAAAGCAAAAAAATCGTGCAGTTGATATTGTAGTGGAAATGATCGATTATTTAGATTTTATTCTATGACTTTTTTATAATAATATTATGCTTTCCAAGAAGTGAGATTTGAATAAAGAACATCTAAACCGAATTTTGACCAATAGGAGAGCGCAAAAAACAATTATCACTTCTCAGAAGTCAAAAATCCACGCCAAAAGCAAAAAATCGTGTCGGAGCCGTCGCAGTGGGAACGCTCGGTAACGAGCGTTCCCACTGCGACGGCGCCGACACGATTTTATTGCTTTTGACGTGAATTTTTGACTTCTGAGAAGTGATAATTGTTTTTGCGCCCTCCTATTGACCAAAATTCGCTTTGAATACATATTAACCAATAATTTCATATTAGAATTGCCTAATACAATCAGTAAGAATAGCTATCAAATTTTTAAAACATAGTTGGTATTTAATTTTTTAATTTTAATTGTTTTTTAATTTTATTATTTTTTTTTGAGATAAATATTTTGTACTGGACCTAATAAAAATTCTAAAATTCTATTTAATAATAAAACTTTCATTAGGTTAGGTTTGGGTTTGAACAGAAAATGGACGTTTCGCAACATCAAATTGAGTTTCATAGACATTTTAGAGCAGCATATTAGCGGCTATTAGTTAAATTATATTTTCGCTAATAGGAATATATACGTAGGTATATACTAGTGAAAATGTATACGGACTTTACTGGTGAAAATATAACTTCACTGTAACATTTATACATCGAATGTGTGTAAATATATGTATTACTACATATTTAAAAGTTGAAATCATATAATTGTACTAGCACCTGCCAGATAATTTATATTATCACTGGTACAAATCTACTTTTGTAAATGTATTGAGATATGATTTTACTGAAATGACATATTTTAAAAAATATTTTCGGGATAGATTCGAGATTTTTTTTTAGATTTTATCTTAGGAATGTATTATTTATTTTTGTGATGTGTGATTAGTAATAATATAATCTATTAAAAGTTAAATTTTTATGATTCAGCTGGTGCTGTTGTTGATTTTTCGTTATTTTTTGCTTCTTCTATAGGTATTCGATCTGAAAATTCAGATGCTATTAATTTACGTTCGTTGAATATTTCCTTTCATGTGTATTATTTTTTTTCAACTTATAAGTCTAATATAATGTAGTTGACTCTTTGAATGCTTAGAATATATATATAGAGAAGATTTATATATTTTTTTAATGTAGCTTTTAAAACTCCAAATTAATTTGACATCCAAAACGCGTGACACATTAAACTCGAATTATTCAGAATTAAATAAAAATATATATAAAACACCAATGTTTTGTACCGTATTTTTTTTATGGCAGTGTGAATGTTTTCTGTACTTTCACAAACTATGCAATGAATAAAAGATTAGGACTAAAGTAACACATGATCATTCATCCATCACTTTGATGTTCTATTGGCATTGCTGTAAAATGCACATTTAAATACTTTCCTAGAGCACGTTCATTAGTGATTGTTCTCGAGAGAATGTCGCACGGCTCTCAACCTTTGAGTTTTTATTTTAAACGATTGTTTGATAACAATATTTTTTTGTCACAAAAAATATATTATATAAATCTGGGTTTGAATTTTAACCCTTTCAGACTGTTTATAATAAGATTACTACAGCATTTTCAACACGTCCACAATATACAGTATTGTGTTACGAGAGTATTCAATTTTTTTCGAGTCATTAACCTCCATACTGTGTAAGTACACACACTTCAGTTGACAACTCATATTTAAACAAGCTCTTGACATGTTTCGTTATCGATATCTGACATATCTTACGCTTATATAATTTGGAAAGATATCCAAATACACTTTATGAGAGACGAATAACAAAATGTAAACACGGGATAATGTTCTTATTTTATGATGGTTATTTATGTTGCGGCGGCTTAAGATGTGTAACTTTATAATATGTTTGTGTATTAACTGTTTTTCTCAAACTGCAAAAAAATTATTATTAAAATTAAAAAAAAATTGCGTGACTTACTACCTGCAGACAGTAGCTTTGAAAATATAATTTGTTTTAATATATTTATTACATTTTATTTTTATTAAAAAATCATATTGTATGCAACATATATTATATGTATTTTAGTCACCCCTAATCGCAGCATACTCACACTGAATTAAATATGCTTATTTTCGCATTTAGTATGCATTTGAGAACCGCTGGCGCTTTCGGCTTGCGGGCCATTCCGTGAAAACGGCCCGGCCGTCTGGCAAAACTAACAGCTTTCTGACACGCCCCCGAGCGCCGATTCGAACCGGGGATTTCGGACAACAAAAGTGAAGAAACCGACACGTGTACTTTTTTTATTCTTCTGCTTCTTCCCGTTTGAAATCGGCTTTGTCTGATATTTCACGCCGCCAGCGCAGCGCTCCTCAAAATTTTCTGCCCTCGTCAAAACGCTCGTGCATCTGGTAGCGGTGTCTTTTGGGTTTCGGGTTTCAATGAAAAAAAAGGCATGTGTCATTTTGAGTAGTCTTGCTTTGTTTTTCATGTTAATAAATCATAGTATCCTGCGAAATTTTAAGAGTAACGCTTAAAACTCATACGCCAAATTCATTATAGGCCCAGTGACCAAAACCCCTCCCGTTCCCATAAAATTATTTAAAAATAATATACATTTACAAAAATATAATTAAAATAAAATTTAATAGCGCCCAATAAACCTCACTTTATTTCTATTTATTTCCTATTTTATTTTTTAGAACAGGTGCATTAAATAAAAAGCTTCACATTATTTTATTGAAAAAAGAGAACAACATAACGGAAAAATTTAATAATTATATACATAGCACACAATAACATAACAAAATACCTACAGGAATATTACTATTATTTTTTTTTAAATTAAGATGGTGCATATTTTTGAAGTACCCATGATGTATGTCTGGTATATAAAGCAATAAATCCATCTTATTTGTATTTTTATCTTAAGTAATAAGCCTAGTTTTTCCATTTTAAGAAGGCAATGTTATTTTGTCGAAAATCTTTGGCCTACCCCATTTTGGCGATAAATCAATACTTTTTAAATTGTGAATCACTTGATGTTTTATAATTAAATTTATACGGCGCACTTCTTCAACTCGTATCCAGAAGATTTTCAACCAGTTGACAGTTTCGCCATCAATATTTTTAATATTTTCCAAAATTGCTTCCTCCAGAGGTTTGGTTCAATAAAAGTTTTCGCTTTTCATTTCGTGTAGTAAAAATGGATTTTATTTGCGACATGTTTGCATTTTAGCGACCTATTTATATTTATATATATTTATTTAAATTTTATTATGATAACATTGGCGCAAAGGATTTCTCTCTACTGGCAACCTTCGGCGCGTTTGCGCACAGTTGCGGGCCCGCGCCCCATTACACTTTTAAAACACCATGTATACAACTTCATAAATCGTTAATAAAATACTACTGTGTCTAATTGCCACCCGTCACCTTTCATAGCCAAAAATTAATTTGTAATAATCGTTGGGAATGTACAGAAAATTGGTTTTTCGAACATCCATTTCTACAACACTAAAATCGCGATTATTTGGCAAGATATAATGTCTAGATAATATAAATTTATGGTCAATAATATCTATATTGTTATTGCTATACTGAACAATTTTCATCCACATTAAGGCTAACTTTATATTTATATTTTTCCCAGTGCACATATTTTTGAGTTGTCACATTTTGTAGATGTCTTAAACAACAAGAATATGCAATTGGTTCATCCCAGGTGTACATATGAATTTCATCATCATGTAAATTGTGACAACCTTGATTTAAAACATACATGTTTCATTTATAGTATGAAACAGAAACTGTCAATTTAGGGTATGGTAGTGTTTTTTGCAAATCAAACGTAAAATCAAAATAGTTTTCTGGGTTTTTTGAGGCTCGCGCTTTATCTTCTTATTTGGCATCTTTTAAATGAAGTTCATGTTGTTTCATCAGATTTGTTATTTCTTCAATATTGCGTGATGTTTTAATTTGCATATTGAGCGAATCGCACTTTTGGCACCTGTCTTTAAGTGCAAATTAAATTATTTGTTAAAAATATTCTTATAAATTTTCTTAGATATACATTTTTCTTATATTCAATTCAAAGTCTAAATACTTTCTATTTGGACTGTGAGACCTTGAATAATGGATTTCTGATTAGGAAAACTCTCAATGTGTTCCTTCACGCATTTTACTTATTGGAGGAACTTTCTATTCTACCACGAAAATCTTCTTCATTTTTTTGCATTGAAAGCACAGTCCTTTAAATATATTAAATGTATTAAAAAAAAATATTTGCATACTAAAATTTTTGCTTCTTTGGTATCTAAATAATATTTAAAACTCCTAAAAGTCCTTTGCGTTTCCCAGAAATTTCTCGGTCGCATTTTTTTCTGAGCACACTTCTGTATAAAACCATTAGTCTGAAAGACTCCAAATTTTTTTAAAAATATTGTTTCATCGTAATTATGGAAACTAACTAACATAGCACGCTTTTCAATTTTTATTAAAATTATTTTATTTTGAATGGACTTGCTTTACCTTCAAAATCAACAAAAAATAATATTATTGATCAAAATAAATTACTGGTAAAAAAATTACACTGTTATTTATAGATATGATTGTGAATTAATTAGAAACAGATATTATGAAAATTAGCTCTTACTCTTTTTTTTTTTAACAAAATGGACTTGCCCCACTTGGCTCAAATATGTAAAGAAAATATTTTTTTTTTATTATATTTTTAAGATAATGCTGTTTTCAGTACTGATTTTTAATTTCAATTTGTGTTTAGACTTATTAGTCTTTAAAATATTTAACAATTGTCCCCATAAGTATTTTTTCTGCAATAAAATATTTCGGTACGTACAGATAAAAATCCGGAATAACAACTTCATTATACTTTTATTTCAACATCATATTGCTTAAGTAATATAAGTAATGTATATATAATATACATAAACATAAATTAACAAAACCATATTTTGTGGCATTTTTATTTTTACTTTTATTAGCATACATTGCTTAACAAGATTTAGCTATACGTTTCGCGACAAATTTTTTTTCGCTTTCTTCAATATTTTTATTAAATATTATATGTTTCAAAGTACGGATATCAAATTTTTCAATTTGTTTTCTCTCAGTATTCCTTATTCGTTTGTAATATTCATATCAATGTATTGAATGATTACGTTTTATTTATTTAATATATGTAAAATATCCTTTATCACCATTATTTTTTTCCTTGTAATTTAGTATTTAATCCATTCAAATAATATAAATTATTTAACTAAGAATTATGTTGTAGTACAGGAAAATAATTTATTTTCTATTTTATTTCTAAAAATAAGATTCATGTTATAATTTTGAGTAATAAGGGATGTTTGTATGTTATGATTTAATATCATCGAACAATTATATTGATGGGAATTGGCTTTTAATAAAGTTCACAACAGCACTTTCACTATTTACATGCTTCAAATTTTAAACTTTTTGAAATACTATTTAAGTATCGCCATAATCATAACTAAAAATTAATTAAAAATTTCTGAAGGTATAGATTAGTAAATATTTTATTTAGGCAATCAAATATTTTTTAATAAAAATTCCAAATATTTGAGATTATTAATCTGCAATTTAAAACAAAACTATATTAACCTTAACCTATTTTTTAACATACGGAAAATACTAATATAAATAAATATAGTCCAAGACAATCATATAATTAGAAATCGGCAAGCCAGAATATACAAAAAAACTATAAATGAAAGTTAATTTTTTTTATAAAGTGATTTTAAAAATATAATTTAAGAAGTATGATTGAATCGATAATTATTTTTTTAATTTTTTTGTAGCTTTAGGTACGAAAATATATAAAATCTCATACAAAATTATGTTTTGATGCATTGTTTTAAAAATATATTATAAATCGTTTTAACCCTTTGGACGCGTTAATCAAAAATAATATTTAATTGTTTTTTTTTTTTGAAAAATAAAAATTTACTTTGTTACTGTGTGTAAATGCTCTGATTTTTTAATTTTAATTTATTTAATATGATATTTTATGTTAATTTGCAAAAAAAAATTTTTCTTAAAAAGTATTTTTTTTTTACTGATTTTTGCGTAAAGAGATAATAAAAAACAATTGGGCGACTTTAGTCGATTTCTGCGTTCAAAAGGTTAAATCCTTTATATTAAAAATTATTGTAGGTAAACTAATTTCTAGCTTTGAAAAAAAATATATTTAATTTAACTTATAATTCTGCCAAAACAAAATTTATTTCATATAAGATATAATAAAAAGATTTTTTTTATTTTTAATATACTAATATATTACTAAATTATTTAATTAAATATATTCATTTAAAATGGCTTGTATTTGGAGCAACATTTTGGACTACAAAGCGTTAAACAATTTGTAAAATATTGGGATTTTTTCTGAGACAGATTTAAGGAACTGTAAAAAAACATGTGCGATATATCTCATCTATTTTAATTGCATTATTATTGTTTGTATCATGGCCATCATGACACATAAGGGAAACCTGTCAAGTCTTAAAAATAAATATATTTTTACATATATGTTTTTAGTTACATTATGAACCAATTATTGTTTAAATCTTAACCGTGTATGCGACAAAGTAACTTTTATATTTTTTTTCGGTCATTTAAACATAATTTTTAGCAGCTCAAAAAAATAGGTATTAACCCTAATGTCACAGGAAACTATTATTGAATTAATTTTGCTTTATATGCAAACTAACATTTATATGATACTATTGTTTAATCGAAATATCATATGTAAAAATCGCATTCTGATTTAATAATTATTTGTTATTAAAAAATAGCATATTCCGTACGTCTCAGACTATTAACTCTGAAGCTGCGGTTTCAAGCCCCGGCATATTATTTATAAAAATATATTTATAATATCTGGTGCTTAATACTTGTAGGTTTTCATTATGTCTGGTACAGATTTGCCCGTTGTAACGCATTGGGCTTACGCCTCTCAGGTTAAAACGAAAGATTTAATAGAAAAAATATGTATATATACATATATTATAAAGCACAAGTGGTTAGTAGCTTTCCTGTTGACATTAAAAATATGAGCTATTTAAATGGTAGTAATTTAAAACGTTTCTCCATTGATTATTATATAATATATACTTAAATAATCTTGTTAAATTTTTTCATAGCGTAAGTGAGAGCCCTGTACGTGGCTCGTGGCATTAAAAAGGTTAAAAATACCAGTTATTACTTCACATACAGCTTTAATATATTATTTAATTTTTTATAGTTAATTTAATTGCTATTGTAGAGGAACTTTTTATCGGTTTAAGTCGGTGAAGTGTATTTTTTATATATATTAAAAATATCGTGAATAATATGTTATTACTATTGTAAAATACCTAACACAGCATAGTATGATAATTGATTTATTATTTTAAAATATTGTATCACTAACTATAGTAATATTTCAATGTTACTATGCACATAAAACTCACGACATGTGTGTGCGTGTGGTATTTTAAAAAGGAATACGACATTTATTTTATTATTTTCATTCCGTGTCATAAAACAAAATGTTAAGCGTTTAGTATGGCATAGTATACTGTAGACTTGGCCGTATTTGATTTGAAATTGTGACATTTTTACTGCCGCGATTAACACATGCCCTCACGGATTTATCAGGTCCTAAACTGTGCGTGTATGCCCGAGCTTTAAAGCTCATGTTGCCCTTCCTTATAAGAAAAAAAAGTCAATAAACGGATGGGAAAAAATTCGACGATTCGAGATAAAGTCGCTCAATATTGACTGGAGAGATAACAGTGGGGTGTCGCAACACGTATGGAAATTTTAAACATTAATATCCACATTATAAACATAAAAACTATATTTTAGAGTCAACAGTTCGTTGAAAGCATACACGTGTATAACAAATATTTTTAGTGGACCGTAGAAAATCATTTTATTGCATAGCTGTAAAATCTTCTTTTAAAGTAAAACCATAGCGAGCTTTTTGAAATTTAATCTAATAAGAAAAAGTTTTATTAAAATTTACGTTTTGACAACAAAATATCAGAGTGACGTTTAAGACTCACATATATATTTATGCATGCTATAAATTATATAATAGCACGGAGCAATTTCATTGTTACGAACACTTTTATGACGTCTTTCGCAAAGAGACAAATGTTCATTGACCTCAAACTATTATTTTGCAGCGACAATTCAATATATTGTACACTTAAAACCGCGCATTAAATTCTGCATAAGAAATTATTATCAGAATATTTCATATATATATATTTACTTAACACTACATACACATGTAAAAATATAAACATATGTGTGAGCGCATCGACTTAATCTCGTAAATCTGCGCATCGTCGTCTGAGCCATATTTTTTCTCATAAAAAAGTTAAACATAATAAAGAAATCATCTTCTTTATATAACGTGTATGTGTATGTGTATATAGTCACCCAACGGAGAGATTATAGGCTGACTCATAATAATATGGCATTCAATAAATATTTCAAGAAGTTTAAAATAAAATTGTTTATATTGTGTATTTTAATAGCTCCCAAATGTATCACATTATTTGTAATTTGTCGGTTAAAATCAATCTTAAGTTTGAAACATATGATAAATAAATAAATATCGACATACCTGGCAACAAAAATGTAATGACTTTGCAGTCAAAATAGACGCTAGAAAAGCTTATTTAATTAAGAATATATGGTAATTTATCTGTGTTATTTTAATGATCCGCTGGTGTGTCTAATGTTGAAATTTTAGAAAGTACCCTTCTGTGACCATGCGTCTCATTTTTATCTCGCTGATTTGAAACAACTCTTGCGAATTGCAGATGAGGATGTTGGTGTGCCAATTGCATCGCTTCTTTGACACACCTCCCATTCCATTGTTAGTCATAATTTTCAATACATATATGTATTTAATTGTATTTAATCGAAATGGTCGTTTAAATGACTTTAAAAAGACCCCACAGAGTGTTTCATACTAAGTTAATACCTAAGTTGGTGAAAGATAAAGCGAAGATATGAGTTTTGATTAACAAATATATTTAACTTTTTAACGTGAAATGGGTTATAATTTTTTATGGCTACCGGATTATTGCGTAAACGCAAATTGAGCACACAAAAATTCCACACGGCGAAAATTCTGAATATAGGTCATTGATTGTTAATTAAATTTTATTTTTAATTCCAACTGCTTATTATTTTTTTCCATTTTCAAGCAAAAAATTGTGTAATTGTAGGAAATGTTAATTACTATTTATATATTTTTAAAACATGATATTTTTAATGATCAGAATTTTTGCTGTGCGTAATTTTCGTTTGCTCAATAATCACAGAACTCGAAATAATATAGAGATGCTGCTTATATTCCGCAATGGAAGGCGTTGCATTTCGTTGATGAAATAGTAAAGGCGATGGATTTTAAAACTGCTAAAAATTATTATCACTACTTCACACTCTATCATAGAGTCAATGCACTCTATCATAGAGCCAATGATATTTTTTAATAATTCCGTTCATGCAGTGAATATATGATTAAAAAATAAAATAATATATTTTGGTATATAAAAAAAACATTAAACCAAAATAATATTTTTATGCTATAAACAATAAAAAAAACGTTTTTTTTACTCAAAAGTATTTGCGTTAATACAGTCAGTTCGAGAGCTATACATTTCATAATTATTTATTTAATTCAAATTTGGATTTATTATTAGCTCTAAGGCACACAATACGGACTGATTAATAAATATATATAAAAAATATAGTAATGATTTTAATTTCTATAAATTTGTTTAAATATATAAAAAAAAATATTTTATTTTTTCTGTGCTGTTCTTCAATAAACGTTTAAACAGTTTAAATATAAATATAACATATCTTTAGTTGTATACAACATTGGTCGTCAACCTTTTGTTGCAAGAGGGCCAAACAGTTTACTTGGGACTTGCAGTATTTTAATTTAAAATATTAAACGCTATTTATAAATTTTTAGTA
The DNA here is from genome assembly GCF_051122295.1 of Plectrocnemia conspersa. NCBI lineage: Eukaryota > Metazoa > Arthropoda > Insecta > Trichoptera > Polycentropodidae > Plectrocnemia > Plectrocnemia conspersa. Next base: position 24,230,541 of record NW_028277170.1, on the reverse strand, counting down.
TTAATAAAATAAAAACAAATCAAATAAAATAAATCAATGATATTTTTGTGGTTGTATTTGCCTTGCAAGTTTTTTTATATTAACTTGCATTTTTGAAGTAGAGAAGCGTCTGTGAATCTGAAAACCAAGAATAGTGTTTTTTCGGTAATTCTGAATTGATAAGGTTTGCTTACAAATATATGTACTAACATACATACTAATTCTTTTCTGAGCATTCCTTTTTTAATCCTTGTAGTTTTCAGAAGGCAAAATCCCATAGAAATACAGCAAGATAGTTTTTTAAAAATATACAACATATTTTTTGCATCTCATAACATATTATGTTTTATAGTATTTTTAACTAAAATCACTATTATGTTAAGTTTAAAGGTAGTTAAAGTATTGAAAAAGCTAAAAGTTAAACAATATAATATGTTAGGGTGGCTTAAAACTTTCCTTTTCCTTTTATGTAATAATCAAGCAAGTTTTAATTCAGCAACGCGTGTGTAAACTTATCAAAACACTTCCGTTATTTAAAGTCAACATCAGATTTATTTATCTACTTTTAGGTTAGGTTAGTTTTAATTATAGGAACAATATATAATTAGGCATGATGATTATTTGCTGAGTAATTATAATATTTTGTTATAAATAAAATTAAAAATCATTTCTTCGTTGAGTTTGATTTCAGTCTGGTGTCCCATTACTGATTTAGTAGTGTTTGCTTGTTTTTGTTGTATAATTGTAGATGTTGCATCATAATATTTATAATAAATAAATATTTTTTGTGCACTCTATAGACGTATATTCATTATGTGCCATCGTCGAACCTTAATGGCATTGATTTGATCAAATTATACACAACACACATACACCGAAAGACAGAGGGGCAACGGCAGGGGTCCTCCGGAATCCGATTTTACGCGTCCCACCCTAGCGGCGACGTTAAATACCCCTGATATAGAAAATTTTATCGCATGCGATAGGGCGGGGAATAGCGTGTGTCAGGAATGCCACAAAATGCAGGTATAGATGGGCGATATGCCCGAAAAAATAGTGTGAACACACGTCATGCGTGTCGTATCGATTATGATCGGGGTCCCGCAGACACCCCACGCAGCGTGACGACAATGGAACCGTTTTATTTTATTAACGAAAGGAAAAAAACGAGGTGGCGGTGAGTAGTGCAAAGGAAAGAAAAATAATATATTAACGATCCGTCCCGAAATTAGACACGATCCTTGTTCCGTATTCAGGAGACGTCAGAGAAATTCGCTTAGCGCTTCTTTTCGGTAGCAGGAGTACGTGTGCTTCGACAATCGGTTCTTAAACTGTGTCTCGCGAGAATTGAATCATTATATTTTTATATATTCAAAAACATTTTTATGTGACACATTAAAACTTCATAGTATGTAAATGTAAGTCCTAGGAATAATATTAAACTAATTTGATATATATAATACTCTTACAATATATTTTTTTTAATATTTAATTATTGTTGTTATTCATTTTCTTGTCTTTAATTCGTTTTCAATTTTTATATATATTATAATACTTCTTCGCAAAGTTTACTGTCTGCTTACACTTCCTGACGTCTCTATTGCAGCTAGTTCTGAAAAGCCGTTTCGATATTCGCAACCCGTGAACCTGTATGTTCTTAGATATATAAACGCTTGTATTAATAACAGCAAATATCTTAATATATTATATACCTATATTTTATTATGAATTATTTAAAAATCTAATCAATATTAATTTAAAGTATTCTGTAATAAGCCCGCGTGATTGTATTGAGCTCTATAATAATCTGTAATTATCTGTAACTATTTATAAATTATTTTTTAACATTTCTTTATATTTATTGTATATATTAAATTAAAGTACATTATTTTTCAACCATATTTCATATTCGTTATTTAATCCTTAAAGGTTGAATATTTTTTATTATTAAATCCAAAATAATCATAAAAATACAGTTTAATACCTATTATTTACCGTTTATGTGTTATTCGTAATTAAAGTGGTGATAATTTTAAACGTTTCTTCATATATACTCTAATAGTCTTATAATATTATTTCGTAACGTAAGAGAGTCAATACCATCGTGAAGCGACTGAGCTTCATACGTGGCTCGTGGCATTAAAAAGGTTAATGTACCGGATTATTGCACAAATAAAAAACGTGCATACGAAAATTCCACAGACCGAAAATGATTTAATAGGCAAATGTATATTAAAATATAATTTAATTTTAATTCCAACTGCTTCATATATTTCTCTATTTTCAAGTAAAAATGTGTGTAGTTATGTAAGTGTATCATACTAATGTAAATGCTCAAAGGTATAGTAGAAAATCCTTCAGTGCTCGAGCAGCTCCAAATGTGTTTAGTCTTCGGTCGCGACCACTGTTCTTATGCCTGCACAACACTCTCTGGAAGCTGGCCAAGGTTGTCCAAAGACGGAGAATATAGTGGGTTACTTCGGTTGACTTCGGTTCTCTCGGAAGTTGTCCGAGGTTACCGAACGGGAGATAATTCAGTCGACTTGGCCAGCTTCGAGCGCTTCCGAACATTGTCGGCAAACGGACCGAAGTCGGAGCTGCTCTTTCGAACACGAGCGGTGAGATACTTCCCCTTTCGCTCTCTCGCTAGAGAGATAATGATATGGTTTTTCGCAAACTGAGATAGAACGAGTAACTCGGTTCAATTTCAGTATGCGCGTAGGCGTTCTTTGATCAATACGCATGACGAGCGCTGCATCGTGGTCACGTGGCCAAGTTATAATACGACGTGCTTATTGGGTCTTTGAATATCTTAGGGCACCAAATGGGATTTTTTATAGTATATTCTTCTAACATATATCGGTATTATATTTTTTCATATAAAATTAAATCATTAGTGGTGCTTGATTTTGTTAAAAAAAATCGTTTCAAAAAAAATTATAAATATCACACCATAAATAATTCTTATTTAGAATCGATGGCGACAAATTCTAGGATAGTCACAGATGTGATGTTCGTGTTCTGAAGTATAAATTTATGCCTTATGGCATTTTGCAAAAGCCGACAAAAATTTTGCGTAAATTGAATATTTACGACCGAAAAGTTTTCACTGATATTGTATTGGTGAGTGCCCACACAATATATAATTATCAATAGCGTAATTTTAATAATATGACAATTTAAAAATTGCGATTATATGGCACATTTTTCGATCGCGCGCAAATATGTGCGGACGTCATTCACGGCCGCCGTCCGGACGGCATATGAAATTTGTGGCGGTGTGGCCGCTACTCGGACTTCAGTTGACCTTCGGTTCGGACAACTTCCAGAGAGTGTAGTGCAAGCATTACCTGTAAAGTCTAGAGCTGGAACATTTGGCAAATTCTTATCTGGCAATTCGTCTGCTCAATATTGTGCATAGAGATACTGACGTTTTCTCGTGCACATATGGGGTTTTGATTCAATTTGTGTGTGACAATGCACACCTGTTGAGCTGATTTGTCTGTTCTTTTATATTATTTTCGTATTTTTACTTGTATGTATTTTAAAATTGTAATATATTTTATACTTATTGCAACCTGTCATAATTTTAATAAATAAATAATACATATTACGAACTGCCTACTTGATATAAATATATACATATTTATAAATTGTTTATTTGGTAAAAATTTAGTCCAAGTTTAGGGGTAAGTTAATATGTTTACCAACACACAAAAATGTACTTTTCGGGATTACTATTATTATTGTTTATTTAATCACACGCTTAGTTATAATATATTCATGGATCTGCTTGGTATATAAATATAAAGATGCTCATTTAAATAAATTTAAGTTACTGTTTTTTAAATTTAATAAAATATATGTATTCCATTAGATAGAAAAAGCTAAGTTGCTAAGCTTTAAGCTGTTATTTTTGTCAGCATCCAAACTCGTTTCTAGCTGTGGCTTTTGAGCCTGGACCGGGCGATTCTCTCGTGGAGAAAAATGAGAAATAAACGTCCACGAAACCGGAGCCGGACACTCAACAAGTGATTAGTATTTGTAAAAGAACGAAAAAGACTTCTTAAATGGAAAGAAACGATCTCGAATCTATTAATCTCTCGCGGCGGACGAGAGCGCTAAAAGCTCACCGCTTAAAAGCCCCACTATTAATTAACGAGCTTTGAACTTTGAATAAATTGCGCGTAGCTAGATTATTTTTATTATTTTTCATCGGTGTCGAAACACAAAGGGATATAAACAAAAATCAATTATAAGTAGCGTTGCATCGATTAATATTATTTTTATGACCCTCGTCGGTCGCTTCTATAATGCATTCCTGAATTTATTACTAAGCGTGCTTGTTCATATGCCAACTAGATTGATGAATCATGTAAGTAAATGCATCTGTCAATGAGCTTTTGAAGTATTACTAAAATTGTTTTTTTTTTCTTCAACAGGCTTAACATCCGATAGGCCTATGAAATAAACCAGCAGCAAATTCTACACATGTAAGTTTTAATTTTTAATATATCAATTTAGGCGATTATATACCACAAACGCTGTTTTTATTAGGAATATTATATATAATTCATGAGTTCTCTCAAATCAATCGCAACGTTTACATCAATATTTAATTGCGCGACGGTCGTAAAGCAGCTTCGGGAACTTTACTGTCACACCTCATACATATTATATGTAACGAAGTACACAATCCGTACTAGTAAATAATACAATTGAATAACTGAATAGTGGCAAATACAATTTAGAATCAATTTTTAATTTATTGAGGTAAATAATGCAACGCATCCATATTAAATGCATATTTCGCTGGCACGTTTTTCGATTATTATTTTTTCTTCCCCCGCACATACAGGGGGCGTAACAAATTATTTGTAATATTGGGGGGTGTGAAAGTCGCGTGCTTTGTGTCGTGACCAGAATGGGTCAGGCGATTGTATCACAATGGCCCTCGGGGTCGAATCCATATCAAAATCGCACAATTCGCCAGAGGTATACGGGATACTACAGGTAAGCCTTTCCGGGCTATTAAATATTTTTGATTAAAAAAAGAAAGAAGGAAATATGTTATATGAACCCTTTGGCCGTAAAACGCCTCGATGCGATGCTAAGATTAAAATATGTATTATAATAATGCGCATCTGCCGTCATATATGGATCGATAAATATAGAAAAGGCAAGGCATATTTTATAACAAAAGGATTATGGTTATTTTATAGTTAGTTTATGTCCTGAAATCAAAAATATATTAGACAGCTATTTTTTAACATTAATAATTGTGTAAAAAATCATTGCTATTTTAAGTTGCATGAATTTATTAAAAAAAAATTTAATTTCATTGCAATTATTCATAATTGATTTTGGTGATTTATTAAAGGTTTTAAATGCAATATATTTTAAAGAATTTGTGCCAAACTTCACAGAAGTGCTTGAGGGATGTGTAAATCATCGGCAGATTTAATTTCATAAATATGTAGCTGTTTTCTAAATTTAAATTTAGTAATTATAATCGATTTTTTCTCTAGCATTTTTTTGTTATCATTATTATATCATATTAATAGGCAAAATTTTAGTTTTTATATATATGTCTTTTGAAAAAATTGACACATTGGATTTTGCTAACGAACATATACAGGATGCTCAAGAATTCTATACTGTCACCAAAATTCAACTTTATATATGTATAAATAAGCTCACACTGACCTTAACTTTATTGCAATCGACCCATAACACTAAACGTGTCTTGGAAAAAAAAAACTTATTTTTTTTAATTTTTAATTTTTTTTAACAGTATTATAAGTATATTTGAAAGCTCTATTTCGTATCAAAAATTCAAGTCAATATCTTAAATAAGAACCAAATACGAGCGTTAACTATATGCAGAGTCGCATAAAAGCTCTTTCGGGGTCCAGTCAATATACAATTCTGGGAAAGGTGCATTTTTTTCGTCGTCTCAGCAAGTGCATAATGGCGAACCTCTAGCTCAACACGTGCGCGCGACCTTTTATTTTTATTCTTTTCAAAACAAGCAATATTGAGGACATTTAAAAATGAAAAGCTTGTAAATATAACACTTTTATAATATCTCAACAAAATAATTTTGACACAATTTTACCTTTATTTATAATAAATTATTGTATTCTGCCTGGAACTAATAAAAACAGATTTTCAATTATTTTAGGATCAACCTCTTCTTTTCACACTTCTATAATATTTCTTTTCAGCTCGGCTAAATATTTTGATCGTTTTTGTTGTTTTATGAATGCCTATAAATTTTCAATTGGGTTCAGGTCGGGGCATGTTTCCTGGATATGTTAATAATATGATTCTCATTAACTCTTTGAAATGTATAATTTATCATTCGCAATTTAAACCCTTGATTTGGCTTTTATATTGGATGTTTTTATAATCAAAATCTTTTTAAAGTAAAATAAAGCATATTTAAAAATAAATAAAATATATTAAAAAAAAAAATTTTAAAATAAATAAAATATATTTAAAAAAAATTAAATTAAAAATTTATTTTTATTTTATTTATAAATGCAATAATTGATTTATATATGCATTAATTGACCCTAAAAAGATTTTGATTATAAAAATTATAAATATGATTGCTAATAACTGAGTGTTTAATCTGCGACTGCACGATTATATTGCTTTTGACGTGAATTTTTGATTTCCGAGAAGGGATTTTTTTTTTACGCTCTTTTATTGCTTAAAATATAGTTTAGTAACGCTTTATTTGATTCTAAAAAAATTTAGAATATAAATATAATTAATTTGAACGCTAGATAACCGAGCGTTTAATCTGCGACTGCACGATTTTATTGCTTTTGACGTACATTTTTAACTTCTGAGAAGGGATACTTGTCTTTTGCACTCTCTTATTGCTCAAAATTTAGTCAAGTAATGCTTTATTTGACTCTAAAAAGATTTCAATTATAAAAATACGTAATATTTTAAGCGTTTAAATTGCGACTGTGCGATTTTATTGCTTTTGACATAGGTTTTTGACGTCTGAGAAGGGATAGTTGTTTTTTGCGCTCTCTTAATAATAAAAATTCATTCAATTCTGACTTATTTTAAATCATAATTTTCTTATATAAAGTCTTAATAATAATAAAAAAAAATACATTATAGCGTTGATTAAGCACACGACAATTATAGTAAAAAATATTTTAAGCACATACAATATCAACACACAGTATCATGACACAAAATATTATTAAAAACCGGTTTTTTATGATGGTATTTTTTACAATCAATTATATATGTACATGTGTCATTCTGTTTCTTTATCAAGAATTCATTACAAGCGGTAAATGGTAGCCACGTGACATTTGCACATGTCATTCTGGCTGCCATTTATATGCTAACTGTGCTATTTTTAACTTTTAAATTAACAGGAAAATAAAATTAATAACAAATTTAATCAAAACATGCATATAAAACTTAATATAAAAAAACAATTTAATATTATATTTTATTTCTTGTTGTTTTAATGCCATTTAATAAAACTGCTACATTTTTATCTATTGAATTGTCCTAGAAAATATTATACAAATTCACACCTCCGTACAATATTCCCCGGGCCGTTCTCATTTTCTTATACCTTACTATCCTTAAATTGTCTCTATTTCTAGTATTAAATCAATGTACATCTTTATTTATTATAATTAAATATTTATTAAAATACTTATAACTTACATATAAATACTAAAAAATCATCTTTAATGTTTCTTGAACATCCAACCATTCCAATAAATCAATCATACTTCTACTACTTGAAAAAAAATATTTTTATTTAAAACTATTTTGTATTTTCACAAAATCATCTTATCTAATTTATTAATTTATTAAGCATATATAATATAGTAAGTAAATAACTTTGATAGTAAAATTACTATTCATCACTGTATGATTTCGTAATATCCAACATATACAATTGAGTGTACATACATATGTGTTGGATATGTGATACGTTATGAATTTTACAGACCTCAGTCTCCCCAGCTGCACGCGCGCGCGCAATCTCCTCCCACTCTCCCCTAAGGTCTGCTCCCGAAAAGCCACCGGACTCCCTCATTAACATTCTCACATTAATGGACATATGCTATAGGGGAGTAGAAAAAGTCCGGCGACAAAATAAATTAAGGACCGACGATAATGACCGCATTTTCGCCGTTGTACCCGGAATTATGTTTTTCTCGCGACTTCTGTCCGACGCCATATAAATCAAAGCGAACACAGAAAAAGGTGTTGGACCGCTGTTTAATTAGGAAGGTTAGATTTTAACAAGGTTTTTGCATTAATGTAACTTTTTAGAATATCACACATGGTGGTACGACGAGTTTATTTTTTACAGACAGGGTCAGAAAAAATATTATTTATTACAGATAGAAAGCAAAGCTGTTTATATTTAGGATATTACTTAAAATATTCCTTAAACCTGTGTTTCTATAATATTTTAGTTTTATATATAATATATATATAATACATGTTTTTTTGAAATAGCAATGACTATTGAATGCCTAAATGTTAGTTCTAAAAGGTGTGTATTTATCGATCAATGATAAGTGTATCGAACGTATGGGTTAATGGCGTTAAACGCAACTTCGGCATCTCTTTCTCAATTAAAAATAATGATGAAATGGATAGCTCTCGAACTGACTGTGTTAACGCAAATAGGGTATAGAAGCAGTTTTTTAAATTTATTATAAAGCTCGATTATTACAAATTTAAAATTAGCTTTAGACACAAAAAAATAACATTTTTTTTAACAATTAAACACAAAATAATAATGTTGTTAATTTAAAAAAAAACTCTTCTGGATTTTAGAGACGCGAATTCGTCAATTTGTTCTGATAAGTCTAAACTTTCTGATTCAATAGATACTATTACTATATTATAATACATAGGTTTTTCTGAGACATCGTCGATCGGTAAGATTTGGGAAAATGTTATTAAATCTGCCTCTAAGATATTTTTTAATATCTGTAAAGGATTGTTCGATGATGAGGAATTAAGCAAAATTTTCTGTAAGACAGTATTTCATAAAAAAAAATTAAAAAATAGATTATAAATCAAGGTAAATTTGCATTTTTAAAAAAATACAATTTTTATATTTATTTTTGATTAAGGCGTCCAAAGGGTTAAAGCATTTTACTAACAATGTCTACCCTTGAAATTTAAAAGAAGATATATTTTTCTGTAATGAATGTGCCATATTTTTTGTTATTATATCTTAGGAAAGATCGTTGATTAATTCTGTTAATTATATTTTTTAGATTAAGACGTAATGTCTTTATAACTTTAATTCTGATTTTCCATCTTGTATCGCTATGATATTTAAGAGCTAAATTTGAAATGTGTTTCTTTAAAATATCCCATCAACTCCTAAATAATTGCAAAAAAGTGACTACTAGTAAATTTGTGTATATAGAAAATTCAAATAAAAGCAGTTTTGAAAATGCCATAAATGCATTTATCACTTTTTATGCCGGCCAGTGCAGACCGTACGTGACAATAAACGGAATAAACTAAAAACATCACAATAGTCAACTAAGGCAACATCTCACACGCTTTGTGTCATAGAGTGTTTAAAAATCTAGGTGCCAAATTCGAACACTAAGGGATGATTGTGTTATTTTAGTGATATAAACATTTATTATCATATGATCCGTAGTTTTTTTTTATATATTTAAAAAAAAATGCCGAAGTTAATAGATTAATCTGTATTATACAATTACAAATGCACACATATATATATATATATATATATATATATATATATATATATATATATATATATATATATATATATATATATATATATATATATATATATATATATATATATATTGCACTATAATACAATGTAATTAACATGTCTTTATAGCACATGCATCTACTTCTATTATTATGTAATTAAAATCATTATTTAATCATGTGGTATTATTAAGTAATTTTCACCCTAAAGTGAACTTGCCAAATTTGCACTTTAAGTAATATATTTATCCATTTTTTTTATATTCACCCATACAATTCTAAATATATATATGCAAGTATATAAATATACATTGTACATATACATTTACATTTTAAATAATTATTTACTTACACTCCCACGCACCCCGAAAACGGCTTATTTATGATGAATGTCCTTTAACCACGCGCGCTTTATAAAATGGCCATAACCGCTTTGCTTTCTTTCCCATTTACAAAAAAAAATAACGCGAATATAAATGTATTATATAGGTGCTCCGCAGCGGTGGTTCGAAAGGGGGTGGGGGATGGCGATTTACATTTTTAAAATAAAAAAGGTCCGCGTTGGAAAAAAATCTGTTAAAGGAAGCGGGCTTGATTTATCGTTTTTTTTTCACCCGAAATATAACAACCGCGCGGAAAATAAACCGACGGGGTTCCGCGGGCCAATTTATGCGGCCCGCGGGGCGTGCCGACTTTTCAACGGGGCCGCATTTTGGCTGGCCCCTGTCTGCGTCGATATCTGACCGTTTTATCTAAATAATCTGATTGTAAATAAAAATAGGTCAAGGGTACTACTTTTTAGTGAATCTTTTCAATTAATATTTTCTAAGATAACATTTAACAACTATAAATTAGTATTACGTTGTTTCAGATGTTATTTTCTGTAATGATTTGAACATATAGTTATACATATGATAACTATTTTTAATGTAGAATGTCTTGATTATCAAAAAGCTCAAGCTAAAGCTCAAAGATTGCAAAGGACCAAAGTTTTACTTTATTAAAAAATATTTTTATATTACGCAACACACTGTTTATAATTTATTTTGACATAAATTTTGCACGTAGCTTATAGAGAAACATAAAAATTAATGGTTAAAGAGACTGAGACCGTTTTCAAAATTAACCGAACGTATTAAAATTGACTTAACCCAATAGTTTTTTTTCTTATAAATACAATTTTTATTAGTCTATACTTCCCATTTCGCTCTCTCGCGTGCTAAGTGACGGCAGTGAGAGAGATAATGATATGGTTTTTCGCAAACTGAGATAAAACGAGTAATTCGGTGCAATTTCAGTATGCGCGTAGGCGTCTTATGGTCAACACGCACGTCGAGCGCTGCATCGTGGTCACGTGGTCAAGTTATAATACCAAATGCTTATCGGGGACTTCAGCAGACTCTTACTGACATCTTTAAATATTTAGGGCACCAAAAGGGATTAATAATATTTTTGATAGTATATTCTTCTAACAGATATCGTCATTATATATTTTTTCATATAAAATTAAATAATTAGTGGTACTTGATTTTGTTAAAAAAAACGTTTCGAATATTTTTATGTATTTTCCTAGATCGCTTTTTATAAATGTCACATTATAACGAATTCTTATTTATCCTCACAAATTTTCTGAGATTATCCGGGAATTTTCCAGCGACCATTTATTCTACCTATTTCAGTATTCAGAGCCCGAAATAACTGTCCAGCAGAAATGTTAAAAGTATCTAAAAAAAAAAATCTTACCAACAAAAATTTTTAAATTTACTTTCTTTAATTTATTTTCTTTATGGACTTTATTTTGCTCATATTATATAAATTTAAAACAGTGTTACACGTTTTTTTCGATTTATTGACTTAGACTACTTTATTAATTATGGCCTCATATGAATTATTTTCATACGAATCATTTTTTGATACGATCATATAAGCTTATTTTCTTAAGTCAAACGCTTGTCAATTTGTTCGGAGGTTCCCCAGCTCCTCGCGATTGATCCCCAAAAGTACATAGGCACCTATTTCATCTCGCTGGTGAGAATTGATAGACCGCTTTCAAAACAACCGCTTTCAAAACCCCCCCAATAAAAAACTATAAACTTGGAAAAGCAATTTCCGCGGCCCGAGGGGCCGACGCTCTGGAAAATCGTGACAGAGATTTAGGTGAAGCGCTTTTTGCATTGTTGTTATTTCGGAGCCGAACTCCCAAACCAAAACACCTCATGTGCTTTGCTGTAATAAATTTTATTTGTAATTGCTGTGCTTTTATTACTCATAGAATTCTCATAGAGGTATTGAAAATTATATTTTTACATATTCTTTACGTTGTGGACGGCCTATTTATATATTTACTCTATGAACTTTGGCGGACCTCGTCAGGAAAACAACGACCGGCGGGACTTTGTCCACCAATCTCTCATATATTATAAACATGTTAACTAGATTTAACTTACATTGAAAAGAAACAACACAGATTATCATCAATAACCGTCATCAACCGTTCTGACTATTTTGCCGGCCCTTCAACTTTCATGTCTCGCAGTAGGAACTGCCGGCTACCCATATACCCATATATTTATTAATTACAATTTGAAATTTATTGACATACACTGGGATTGCACATTGACATGTTTAATGTCAGTTATGAGGAGCTGGTCCGCTTCGTATTATTCATTTTATTATTTTTATTTTTTTAATGTTTCTCTCTTATTCTGTAATATTTTTCAATCTTAATAATATTTTTTTATTTTTATGTATTGAAATAATACAATTTATTGTTATATATAGATACTATATATCACGATAATTTAAATTTAATTTAATTTAAATTAAATGGTGGCAGTTAAGAGTTAAAAATGTTATTATCAACTATACAATATGATATATTTGTATCATAAAATAAATATGTACTTATAAATGCTCATAAATCGTATTCTTACAATTCCAAATTGGAAAACGAACGGCAGTTCTTTTTTGTGGCATTGTTACCTGGTCTCGGTGGGGCTCACCTGTCCAATTGTAAATCACACGATACTAATAAATAATGATGCATGGGGGCAGATTTCATTAAAGCTGGCGCAAAAAAGGACGAAAACAATTTCAGGGCAATTTTTTACACAGCACTCGGTCGGTCACAAAGAACCCCTTCGAAGAGAGGTGCGGATTAATTGTAATTGAATGTTAATTATCCAACACCGAAGGGTCAGTATTTTTTACTTTCGCCTTTTTAGTCGATACCCCGTAGGGAATTTAAAGTATCGATTAGCGTTTTTTCTTATACTTTTTTCCGGTCGTGTTAATATCGGATGATTAATGGCTTCTTGGGACGTGAATAAAATTGTTCTAATTTAATTCCATGTCACCTTTTAAATATTGTATTAATTACTAACACCTATATAAGAAACTTATCTTAATCAATTTATCTTTATCGCATATAAATAGATTTATTTTATCTTTGTTGTGTTAATAATTACACTTTTAGTGTTGCTTATCTAAGCGTGTAAAGTTTCTATTTACAATCTATCAAAGAGCGGAAAGGTAAACTTGACAATTACGACCGACGAACCAGGGGTATGAAATCTTTTCAAACGCACAAAATATGCGTATTCGAATCGCATAAAATGTAAAAGAACATCAAATACTTCCGAAGAAAAAGTTAATTAAGAAACTCGGCGCTAATTATAATTCCTCATTTCGTTTCCGCGGGGATTAGCCGTCGTTTTTATGTCTGACGTCATTTTTTTGACAGATACGTATGTATTGTATATCTCGTTGTATTTACAAAGGGGAATACTTTATTTGAAACGCGATATTAAAAATTCGCAACTCTCCCCTGTTCCCGTATTCGATGATTAGGTCTATTTGGGAAAATACGGTATCTAGTCCCAGTAATTAAAATCTGACGTTTCTTGTAGAAATTTCGCTTTTTATATACATATAGGTATAGAGAGATAAACATTAAACGAGATTTGAATTTCAATACCGTCATTATTAAATCTGGGAAATAAATAAGCGAAATTGATCATGTATCAAATGATCTTTAACGCTCATTTTTAACCGCCGATATTACACCATGACAGTTAAAAGCTTTAGTTAAAAAAATAAGATAAGTAGTTGGCGTACAGTTTTGGCTGTGTGAAATAATTTTATCATTTTGGAGAAGAAATGCGTGATCCTAAAAAATATAAAAATAATTATTAAAAAAATCACATCTACAGATTTTTATTGGACATATTATTTATGTGTGACGAAAATAAAAATCTTTACTTACGTGGAGTCCTGTTTCATAAAAATGATTCAAGAAATGATCCTTCCATTGATTCAATACATTTTATACAAAAGTGTAAGAGTCAATCAGAAAAATATCGATTGCCAGTGAAATTTATGAGTCATGCGAAATTACTTAAAAATATTAAATAAAAAATTAAAACTTGCCAATCATACTGCAATTAAATACAAGATAAATCATTCTTGGATTCCGTAAATAGATTCTCGAAAAATGTTAATTGCATATAGACTCCAAGTAAATGTGAATTAGGGTTTTTAATATAATATTCGAATAATCGATTAATCAAATTCGAAAAGAAAAATTCGTTTATACTATTTTAATTGAAATTAAAAAAAAATCTTGTAATAAATTGATATACTTATCAACATAGGTAGTCGTTTTTTTCTCAATTGCCGCTCCAAAATTTATGATTCGGAAAATTTATCGCCCACTATACACCGCCAGCAATTAATCGCTAGCACTTTACCGCCGTGGCAATTGATCTTTTATGCTTTAAATTGCAAATATTTTTTTTTTAATTTCTTTGCATTTATTCCTACTTGATTTTGGTGTATCATTAAATGTTTTAAATGCAACATATTTCAAATAATTTGTGCCAAACTTCACAGAAGTTGCTTAAGGGACATGTAAATCATCAGCAGATCTAATATCATAATTATGTAGCTGTTTTCTTAATTTAAATTTAGTATTTATAATCGATTTATTACCATTTATAGTTGATATTTTTGTAGAATTTATAATCGATTTATTACCATTTATAGTTCATATTTTAGTAGAAAAAAATATAGTTTTTCTATACATATATATTTTTGGTGCATGGCAAATATAATTCTTTTTGTATCAAGTGACTTTAATCAAAATTTACTTGTAAATTGCATACAATTTTCACATTGCTAATTTTTTTTATTATTGTAGAATCAATGTAGTTAAATTTTTTCTGGCAGATAAAATTTTATAGTTAAGTAGCTGTTTTTTATATTTAAATTTAGTATTCATAACCGATTTTCTCTCTAAATTTTTTTCAACTTCACTGAAACCTTTTCTGTTCAAACCCAAACCTGACTATATGAAATCAGAGAGCGATTTTTTTATTTATTAATAGTGATAATTATATTTTACGTTCTTTTATTAGTCAAAATTTCAACTAAACCTAATGAAAGTTAAACAACTTGCTTAAGTATTTTAGGTTGTGTTTGAGCGTCAACAGCAAATAAACGTTTCGCAACTGTCAAATTTAGTTTCACAGCATATAATTTAATCCTCTTAAAACACGTTTTGATTTATAATTACTTTAAAATCAACTTTGTATAAACACATCTCATTGCTTCTAGATGATAAAATATGCTAGAGATCATTTGTGTGCTATAAATTATTTCATTGACGCGACGGTTAATTGCTGGCGGTGAATTGGAATCGATACATTTTCTTAAGACTCTCAAAATCCTTGATTATGCTCTTTTATTTAGCTTTAAAAAATTGTTTTTTTATCTATGTTTATTATCCATATGCTAATAGTCGCAAATCATATACATATGAAGCAGTTTAATCGCTATTATTTATATTTGCCGAAAGTCATTATTATCCATTTTTAAAAATGCGGAAAATCGCTTAAAAAAGTGTTTAGATCTCTGAGCATTTTTTTTTTGAGTACATGTCCTCTTACTACTTTACGGTGATTTAAAAAAAATATATATCATTCAGTAATAATTATTTTGTATTTTATATAAATATTTAATTACAGATTAAAATAAAATATGCATGATTTTTTAATATGAAATGTAAATAAAAATGCAGGATTTTTAATTACAGAATTAAATAAAAAATGCACATGAAATGGGTTATATTTTTTATTGCACCGGATTATTGCGCAAATGCAAATTGAGCATACGAAAATTATGAACATATAGGTGATATGATATGATCTGTTTAATATTTTTCTCTATACTTAAATAAATTACTAATATAATATAATTGTAAAATATTTAGTCATATTAACATATATTATACATACATACATATATTTACGTATTCTTAAATATACATACATGTGTATATTGATTATCTATGAGCAGAATTTTTGTTGTTATATAAATTTACAAACTGTTTTGCTCCACCCTGGAAAAGTCTTAAATAACATCCCTGATAAAAATGTATGTTAAATAATAAATAAAGTATTTTAATTTTGACGCCCGCACAACATTGTGTTATGCATATTTAAAAAACTTAAATAAAAGTTTAATGATTAATTAAAATATTTATTATTAATAAAAAAAATTTTCAATTAAATAATATTTTTTGCACTGATTAGATAAATAAATTAATATCGGTAAAAACCGAAAAAAAAATTACGAATAAATTCGAATATTGTCGAAGGTTTGAGGACCCAGATTTTCGTAAATGCTAGTTCAGCTAAAGCTTCGTTAACCCTTTAAGTGCCAGCGACTTTTTAATGAGTCACCCATTATTTCTTTTCAAGCATCTGTATCTCTTTCTAAAAATAAATATAAAATACTCGGTTTACTGATGAATTAAGCTAATATAATTTTTTTTTTAAATGTTTCGTTACATATTTATTTATATATTTTAATAAATTATTAAGCTAATATAGCATATCGTTTATACACAATAAAAGTTGAAGCAAAACATACATATAAATATATATTTAAACAAAGCTAAAAAATATACAGTAACGCTGCATATCTTAAGATTTTTAACCCCTGTCTAGAAACGTTCGTTTCGTGTTATAGACGAGGGCATGTCAGCGTTGACGCGAGTTTGTGTACATTTTTGGTTTCGAATGTTTCAAACATATTTTCCCCGTCAAAGTCAATTCAGACCGGACGACTCTAACGGACGTTCCTAACTACTTTTTTGGAGTTTAACCGCGACTCGTTCTAAATCTAAACTAATCGGACGCCAGACTCGAGTGCGTCGGTAAACTTACAAATATCGCACAAGCTCTAGCTAATGGCCATATCGCAATCGATAAAAAGAAACTCGCTAGAAGACTACTAATTGACTTTGTCAATTGGGAGAAAAAGTTGCCGAGTGAGGCACTAATCAGTTCCTATGATTCCGGAGCGCTTCGAGTTTTTGGGGATTGACTCTCGGGACGACGATACTTCGTTAATGTTCAAGTTTGTTTTTCGATAAAGTATTGCTTGACTTGATAAACATATGTATGTATGTGTGTATGAACTAATAAAAAATAGTCACACACAATGCTTAATGTTACAAATTTAGCACGATTATATATATTTTTTACATGCAGTTGCCTTGTTTGATCGTCTTTCAAAACTTCCTTGCATTAAACACATTAAACTCGTTTAAAAAAAAATTAACACCATATAGGCCGATGGCACAACATGTGTGCCATGGCATAGATAATCGATAACATTACTTCCGTTGCATTTTTTATAGCACAACCCATTTATAGTTATTTTTTAATAAAATTTTTTTTCAAATATATATTTTTTATAATTTCTTAAAACAAGATGCCGTCATCTACTGAAGTTTAACTTTACAAAATAATTAAAAATATGGTTATTAAAATAATTAAATTTTTATTGTGCTTTACTGACTATTAAGTATATTCTGTCCTTTAGTTCAGTGGTGCATGAACTATTTTCATTTCTAACCAACATTTTTTGCCAGTTTTTTATCGTCCATATAGTTAAAGTACTTGCGCTTATACTTTTTGGCTTGTTAGAGGTCTGAAACACTAAATTCTAAGGGACAATTTTATTTATATATAAGTGAGTGTAAATATTTTTTTAATGTTAAATAATGTAATTATGTGAATTCAATGTGAGGTAAGCGCTTGCATATCTTTTATGTTCGAATCTGCCATTCTCATCGCGTGTTGATTGACAGCTAGTAAGAGAGTACGCAATCTGCGTCGCGTCGCATGGCACTCCTGTTTTCCGCTGCTGTCGTCACAAAAATAAATATAAATTTAATTTTATTTTGCTATTTTACTGGTACTTGATTCTAGCCGAATAAAATTTGTATCAAATAAAGTTGTCAAATATTACATTTCTTTGAATTTTGCGACTCTTTTATTACCATAAAAAATTCGTTGATTAATTAAAGCTTCAGTGCGATTTTTAAAAAATACCAATTCCAATTTAATATTAGTATTAATTTATAAATTATTAAATATCATATTTTTTTATGAAGTAAGTCCCCTTTGAAATAAATGTGTATGGTTTTATGAATAAGAGATCATAAACATGTAATTCAAACGAAGCAAGTTTTAAAAAACTCTACAGTAGCAAGTAAATGAAATGTCTAATTGCTAATTTGCGCTTTGAATGTGTTCTTTTATACTTAATTTTGTGTTCTAACTTCGTATCTGCTTTGCTTTTAATGAAAAGTATACTTTGGAAATTGTGGTATATCTCAAAGAAAATATTATGGTTTCATTAATAAAGACGTAGTTGTAACTCAAACATATATAAGAAAATATACATTGAAATAATTTTCTTTGTATAATATATATTATATATAATAAACATGCTTTTTACTAAACTATGTCTTATGTGTATTACGTTATCAGAAGGATTTTTTTCTTTGTTGATAAATAGAGTGAACTTTATTTTGGATTGGAAAAGAGGTAAAAAAATATTTCATTTTTATCAATTTAATATGTAAATGTAAATATATCATAGCAATGAAATTTACTAATATAATTATAAAATATTTCTAAAATATGATATTCTTAAATTAAAATAACATTATTTTTTATATAAATATGTGTATATTGATCGTCTATGAGCAGAATTTTTAACACATTAAATACCGTGTGTACAATTTTCATTTCAACTTTATGTAATAATTATACATATTATATTTTTTACATTTAATATTTTTTGTGTTGTGTGGACTCACTGTATTTTTTAAAATACATATTTTTAATTCTAAGATTAGTGAAATAATAACTCATAACAAAGCTAAGCATTTTAAAAGATTTATCGTAGATGACGTTTACGTGTAGAGAGAATCAATACTTGCTCGCAAAAGTGATTCTGAAATTTTTAGTAGAAGTTTATCTTGCCAAAATAATGGCAAACTGGATCGAAAAAATGCTACAGTATGGTACTTTTCAATACTAAAAAATCTCCATAGAGAATCTTAACCATTCAATATCGCCGTACATGTACGGTGGTCGAACTTTCACTGTTTTCATGCACCCCAGGTAGTTAGTTATATTTATATATATAACTAAATAATTATATTTAAATAATGTTTTTTTAAACTTGATTTAATGTAAATATTTTTTTAGAAAATAATAGCAATAGATTAAATGAAAGAACATAACAAACAATATTTTATATCAATTTTATAAAAAATATTGAGAGCCTCTTAATTGATATGAAAAAAATCCACTAAAGCTGAATTAAATATAAAAATATAAATGTCTTAAAATATTTTTTTTAAAATACTTAAACATACAAAAAGAAAGATTTCTTTCTATGTATATAAATTAGCTCACTACTCAAAGGGTTAATTATTATGTATAAATAAAGAGTCCGCCACAGATCGAATGCATTTATGCAATTTTAAATCATCTGCATTTAGACGAAAACTTTAATTTGTAACTAACTGCCTTATTTATGTCATTAATGAATAATGCGAAGAGTTAGACCTTATAAAGTCAACAGAAATTATAACGCTAACGTTTTTAAAAAAATAGTATTTTTTTTACTTTTTTTAGAGATGAAAACAATTTTTTAGGCTATGTAATAATATTCTCTTAGGTGAATTACAAATATATTTAAATCTTGTTTTTCTTATTCATTTTACTAAATCTTAACATACGAGGCTCAGCCGCTAAGAGCCACATACGGGGCTCTGACAGAAAAATAATATTGCAATGCTATTTAGATATATAGAGTTATCAATGCAGAAACATTTAATAATATTATACTACCACTTGAATAGCTTTCTTATAAATGGCTAAAATTAATATGCTTCTATTTAATGTCGTTGAGGGTGCCACCAGCCATTTGCGTCTTAAAACGTACTTTTTAATAGCATCTTATCAAAATAAGATTTTTTGAGGCTATTTAGATAAAACAATAGTATTATACATCGTTGTATTTTTTACGTTTTATTAAAAAAAAATAATTTATTAACAGTTTTACATTTTATATGCCCCAAATGTTATTCAAAGGAGCAAAAGCTTTTAGCTTAGAAAAGCCCTTTTACATATATTTAAAAATATATAAAACATATATTTTTAAATCTGACAATATGTGGCTTTGAGGTGACGTATTAAAAAAAAGTTACTTTGGCACATAAACGTTAAAGCCATTTAATTTATTATGAACCACAGATATTATTTCTCTCAAACTTCTACTCACATTACTTTTGTAGATCACTAAATTCCTTTTGATGATATGTTTCTTCTCTCTCTTTCTCGTTCATTTATCTTAATAGTCATTCATAGTCATGATGATCAGATTTTTAAATTAAAAAAAATCACCCAGGTTATTGATAACGTATAAATGAATATCATAGCTAATAGTATCAACTTGACAATTCGTCTGCATTGTCATTTTGTCAAAAGTTATTCTTCTCGAGCAGACGTCATACGCATCAGACCACCCCCTTGCACCCCCTCTAGAATTCTTTTAATAAATTTTCGAATAGCAGAAGCACTAGACCACACTCTTTAACCGAAACGTTTTCTTCGAAATATGCTATTATTTTAGATTTTATCATGATCGACATTTGGTCAGATCCATGGTTTTGGGTTTGTCTTTATATAACCGAGGTTAACGTGCAAATGAGGAGGCTTTACAAGTTAAAATATCTTGTAAATTATTACCACAGATGCACTTGATCATAAAAAAAATACAATAGAACAAGTTTTAAGGAAGGAATACATTTTATTAACAGAATTCGTGAAATATTGCCTATGAAATTTTTAATTACCCACAGCTGTAATTTTGTATAATATTATTTTAATATTGCATATCTTTCGTTTCTCAGTCTTTTGATGCGTCTTTTGATCTTTATAAATAATTGTTTACATCTTTTAAAAGTTATTTTATAAATACAGAACGGACTAATGCTCTTTTTGATGATATACATACATAAATTTTGTACTTAAGTCGTTTGAGATGAAACGAGTCTTCATCTCAAGTAAAAATCATATAATAATGCGTTAAAACTTAGATCGATAATAAAATTTCATTTCAGTGAATAATTTTATTAATTTACATGTTGTAACGAGACTAATTTGTCTGTGTAATATCCACCAATCCAACCCTGTGCTTTGCTGTCGGCGCCGGTATTGCTATATGCGTTATTTATTTATTTTTAAACACTCCCCTGACACGTTGGCTGCAGAAAGCGACTCAATCCGGAAGTGGTTATTTATTTTTAACGCGCGAATGGAACAAAACCCTTTGGGACGCCACTGTACCAATCGTCGCGTCTATTAGACATCAGTCGCAGTTTTATTTTTAAATCGATTAAAAATGATGTTAATCAATTTGATGCTTTTCTCATCTGTATTTCTTTACCACGGTCACCTAACATGATAAGGTGACTATAATAGTATATATGTGGTTTATGGGTCGTGAAAAAATCTTCGCTTCGTTTAACGCAAATGCCGTTATGGGGTTTTATATTGTAGAATTGGGTCACGACGAAGAAGAGTCGTTAGAACGAGATTTGGATCTTAATTGGGGGACGAGGAGGTTAAAGGATAATCGTACGGTAACATGTTAACTGACATAATGCTCGCATGTGTTTCGTATATTTATTGTTGTTACTTTATGGTTGTGTATACATTTTTTTTACTTCGTACACTTTGACGTGTTTGTTCCGTATCCTTTTGTGCCCTGGCAACTGCTGGTTAAACAAACTTAACTACACGTGTTTTTGGGCTTATAATTAAATATGTCTTACAAATCGGTTCAAGTGGAAATTATGCACATGATTAACATTTAAACAAAAAGTTTAAAAGTACATATACATATTGTATGTAACATAGTTTACCATTGTTTTTTTCTTACTTTGTTCCGAGATCATTGGAAGGCGTTTGATAAATTGTGAAAAAATAATCTAATTTAGATTTATAAATTGACAGATTATATAACACATTATATAATTTAAATTTGGTTATATAATTTTAACTGAAATTGTCAGATTATATAATTTTAATATGGTCCTTTTGTAATATAATTATTTACAAATAGTTCAATTTCCGCAAATTTTGCGTTAATTTTAATATAAAAAATAGCACAAGCCATTTAATGTGAGATATAGAAAAAGCTTTTGACACGGTTCGTTTGATTAGCGGAATTTTTGCTAGGCGCAAATTTAATTTGCGCATAATCTGCTATACAACATATATTTTTACTAGCGAAAATATAATTTAACTGATAAGCGCTAGTGAAATTATATGCTATTTTAAAATGTCAATAAAACTTAATTTGACAGTTGCAAAACGTCCATTTTCTGTTCAAACCCAAACCTAACCTATATAAATTAACCAAACCCAACTCGACTTATACTAGTTATTTTAAATTTAATATTATTATTTAATGATTAAAGCGTATTCAAACCGAATTTTGATCAATAGGAGGGCACAAAAAACAATTATCACTTCACAGAAGTAAAAAATTCACGTCAAAAGCAATAAAATCGTGTCGGCGCCGTCGCAGTGGGAACGCTCGCCACTGCGACGGCGCCGACACGATTTTATTGCTTTTGACGTGAATTTTTGACTTTTGTGAAGTGATAATTGTTTTTTGCGCCCTCCTATTGCTCAAAATTCGGTTTAAATATGCTATATTTGACCTATGCGATGGCACGATTTTATTGCTTTTGACGTGAATTTTTGACTTCTGAGATATTTGTTTCTTACGTTCTCCTATTAGTCAAAATTCGGTTTAGATATGCTACATTTATTGTAAGTCGTAATATTGTTATAAATGCTAGATAAACGAGCATTTCTAATGCGACGGCACGATTTTATTGCTTTTGACGTGAATTCTGGCAGACAAAACGCATTTAAAAAATAAAATATATATTTTATAAAAAAATTATAAAAAACTAGACTACTGACTTGCCAAATCCCCCCCCTTCCTCTGAATAAAATTGAAATAACGTCTCTAGTAATGTATAATAGAATATAGATCTAGCGGTTAAAACTGGGCTTTCACGTGAAGTTCGAGCGCAAATTTAATAAGCACATTTTTGAACTTTACTTTGATATATTCATTTCAATACACAAATAATTAATCAGAACTATCTTAACATACGAAAGTACACCAGAAATACTATTTTTTTAATTTAAAGTAGTATAAATCAAAGAGCATTGCCATTTTCGTACCAGAAAATACTATAAAAATATATTGCAAATCATGAAAACTACAATATAAAAAGTAAAATTGAAATATAAGCTTATATTTCTTTAGAGGCTGAATGACACATATCAATGGTTTCACACTTGAATTTCTATTGTTCCAAAGTTTTTAATTTTTTTAATTCCAATTGCATTGTTTTTAGTTTTTAAATATATCCAGTGACGTTTTATTTTAAATTTATATTACTTTTGAAATGGATTTTTGACGTCTCAGAAGGGATAATTATTTTTGCGTTCTCATATTGTTAATAAGAACCTTCAAATATCAACAATCAAAGAACATTGCCTAATTCTCTAATCATTGTGTATCAGAGACTACGATAAAAAACCTTAAATTTAAACATGAGCACATATTGCTTTAAAGGCTGAATGACACATACCAATGGTTTCAGATATTTAGCTAAATGAACTTAAATTGACATTTATGTAATTTTTCCCTTTCACTTAAATTGTTTTTATTTATTATTATTTAGTTAAGATGAAAATAGTTTTAAACCAGTATTTAATGGAAAGAAATGTTTTATGAAAAAAATACTTAATTAGTCGCCTTGTTATTTTCTTTGTATGTAAATAATATTGTACATTTATTTGCCACAAAGATATAAAAACTACATTTATTTGTGAAGTTACATGCTGTGTAATGAATTTTTACAGTGATTATACTACTGTAAAAATATAATAATTAAATATTATGCTTGGTTAATAAATAAAGGATTAAATTGATGTTCTTTCCTGTAAAATATATAAAAAAAAAATAAAACATAAATAATGGTTTTCGGCAAATTACGAAATATAGAGCTTTTTATTAACTTCTCAAACCATTATTTTTTTAATTTCAGTTTTCGTGTTGGTTCAATTAAAAATACAATATATCAGTTTGCTTATTATTTTTGCTCTGGAAAAGTTTCTTCGGTTGACCTTCAAATGATAAATTTTTATTTCTATTAAAAATGTATTTCTACCATTAATTAGAACATTTTATTCTTTCTTTTGTAATGAGCATACTACATGAAGTAATAAAATAATTTAATATAAATAATATTTAATTAGAGGTATACTAATTAGAACTATATGTATGTAATATAATTTGTTAAGTGAAACATATGTAAATGAAATATTTATTTATAATTAAAAAAAAATTACCTCTAATAATTAAAATATTTTGTCTCGTAAAATAAACTTTAAATCACAGAAGATCTTCTCAACACTAAATTGTGTTGCTAGAGCTTCTAAAACAACCATTGAAATTTCGTATTAATAAAGATATGTATTTTTAGTTTTCTCCTAAAATTCTAAAATATCTTTGTACATCATTAAAGTTATTCAATATTAATTTAATGTCCAGATCTGTAGAAATATGGAATTTATGTGTCTTTATTGCCAATTCTTTACTTCTTAAAAAATCATGATTGTTTTATTAAGATACTTATTTGTGATTGAAATTAATTTCTCTACTCTAAAAATTGTAATTTTAAAATGTTGCAAAGATTGCACTTTTGTGACGTTGAAATTTTTCTCTATTAAATAATTCATTATATATAATAAAATATCTGCATAGATTTTTTTTAACATATACCGAATTAAAATAAATCGATAGTTTTTCGGTTTATCTCCGGTCTTGTTCCGGTTCGAAACCCTGCTTTATGTATTATTTTTTGCAGTGCAAATATAATATATACAGCAGTACTTCAAAGGCTCAAATAATTTTTCTATATCTATTTCTTTTCAACTCTTACTATAAACAGTTTAACTATAAACGGAAGTGGCACTAAAAAATGGTCTATAAAAAAGTTACGATATAAACTTTATTTTTTACTTTTATTGGATTTGTTAAAAAAGTATATTTATTAGTTGAACGTCGATCATACTTATTGGGATCGACAAAAAATATGTATTTGTAAATACTGAATGGATTTTATGAACCGACCGCGTGAGATTTAAGCAGATAAGATTAAATCGGCTTTAAGAATCATAATCAAAGCGAATAAATCATACAAAAAATGCCTATAGATAAAATGTGAAATTGACGAACATATACAAATATTTTGTGAAAACATTTATTATGATGATGTTTTTTAAACATACATATATTTATGTTATAAATTATATAAATATTGTCAGCCAGAAAATTATTTAATATTTTATAACCATATTTTTCATTATTTATTTATATTTATAATGAAAGTTATAGACGGATTCTATCAATTATATTTACATTTACTTTCCGGAAGGAA
This sequence comes from Plectrocnemia conspersa, assembly GCF_051122295.1. NCBI lineage: Eukaryota > Metazoa > Arthropoda > Insecta > Trichoptera > Polycentropodidae > Plectrocnemia > Plectrocnemia conspersa. The sequence continues at coordinate 24,204,893 of NW_028277170.1, read as the reverse complement.
CTCAGTTCGGGTAAAATCGGCGTCTGTTTGTTACCCCGTGGCCACAGACGAATCGGTCCATTGGTAACAGATAATTTATGAGGAGATTGGCCTCGGTCTTGTTACAGATCTCTTTATTTATTTACGTAAACTGTCACGCACAGGCGTGCTGTATGAAAGAGGAAAACGCGCCGGTTGACGAATTAACTCGTCTTATAAAAACAAATTCTTTTTCAACCAGCTGTACTCAAAGATTGGATTAAATAAAAAAATATATATTTAAATTAATATATTAATTGCATATTTATATCAAAATAAATTATTAAATGAGCATATAAATCGTTCTGTTTATTCACTAATACGTGCACTGACGGACCGCAACGGTAAGACTACGACCAGCGGCGCCTCGTCCGCCTATTTCTCAAGCAATATAACACTGCACTACTTTAATAAATAATTCAGCAGCAGCTTAATCTGTGTCAAAATGTCACCAACATTTATATAATACCTTTAAAAGCAAATTATAATCGCATGCTCACATTTACAGACCCACTTACACATATTAAGTGGTTAATGTAAACATTTGTCACTATGCACACGTGAAAAGCGATCTCGTCCTGCAAACCCCGATAGAGTGGGGGAGACACAACACAACATCCTCCGGTCTGGACCGCCGGTGTGTGATGAAGTTCAGTGGCGCACGATGTAATTGTTGATTTCGAACTCAAATTGTATTTATTACAAGTCACCGGTTTTGCAGAGTCGATACGGGATAGGGCCATTACCCTTGCTCAAAGCCCGACTCCTGTCAAGACGTCAGGAAACGAGGAGTCAGACGAACAATTCCTGAACTAATCCGTTTTTGCTGTCCGAGCGAACGTATCTAATCCTCGACGGTCGTAAAGTTGAATTTGGTAACGTTTTTGATCCGAGTACCTACTGTTGGAAGTGGGTCTGAAAGCGGTCGGACCTAATTCCAAACAACAACAACAAGGACGTAAAAAACGGAACTAAAAGGATATAATTATGAAAGGGTAGAATCATACATATACAGGTGAGAAGGGTTGCATTATTCAATTATGATATGCTTCTCAATATAAAATATGTCTTCAATGAGTCATTCAATTATAAGTATGATGAGCACTAGACCAATGCGTTATAATGGGCTTAAAAACACAGTGACGTCGTTTTAGATTTTTCTAGGGGGAGCAAAAATTTGCTAGTTGTGGCTAGTATTTAATTATATATTAGCATGCATTTTTCTGGGCACATTCATACCAAACTCCCACTCTCAAATGACATCCCTGTTCAGAATTCACGTCAAAAGCAATAAAGTCGTGACGTCACCCTCGCAGTAGAAACACTTTATTTTTCATATTAAGACGTTTTATAACAATATTACGACTCACAATAACTGAGAATCGAATGAAGCATATTTAAACCAAATTTTTTTGCGCCGGCGCCGACACAATTATATTGCTTTTGACGTGAATTTTTGCGCTCTCCTATTGACCAAAATTCTGGTTGAATACTAATACTTTCATATAAAAAGTCCATAGTAATATCAGTAGGAATCGCTATCATATTGTTAAAATATGGTGTAATATCAAAGTGCAGACAAACTATAGCGCAAAATGCGAGATGCGACAGTACGCTTATTTTTCCCTGAAAGTTGCATAATTTATATTTTAGACTTGATCTAATGAAAGTTTTAAAAACCAGTTTTATTACTTTTATTAGTGAAAACTGAATTTGGTTTATTTGTTAAGGTTAGGTTTGGGTTTGAACAGTAAATATACGTTTCGCAGCTGTCAAATTATTTTTAAAGACATTTAAAGCAGCGCTAATAGATATATATATATATACTAATGAAAATGTAATCGAACTTCACTAGTGAAAATATAACTCCACCGAAAAATTTATATACCGCATTAAAATAAATAATGATAATTATGTAAATCCGTGTATTGAAAAGTTAAAATCGTATAATTTTACTAGCAACTAAGCTTTCACTGGTAGACATATATATCTACCGGTGAATATGTATTTCGATATGATTTTAATAAAAAAACGTATTTTAAAAATTATTTTATTTTTAGATTATCTGGGTCATTTAGGGGGGAAGGGGGGGTGGTGGTAAAAAGTTAGTGAGTCAGTGACTCTTTTTATTATATTTAAATTTTATTAAAATTCATAGTTTTTCATTAAATGACACATTTTTCTGACCTAATTCAAGTAAAGCAAATGCTCTCACTCTTATTTAAATCTCAAATAATGTTCCTGAGTATAAACAATCAACAAACTAATAGTGAGGCACTATATTGAAATCAGTAGTATATATTTTATTAATTATGATTCATATTCATCACGACATTCATCCGTGAGATTAAGGTAATCTAAGAAAACAGAATATATAATGATCAATCGAAATTAAAATTGTTTAATAGTCACTAATTTTGATCTGAATGATATGGTGCCTATATGTGATTCAAACCAAGGTTTTTCAGACAATTAAAGTCGTATCCGTATTTGTATCCTTTATTTAATAAAGTACTTTTTTTAGGTTTATATGAGGCGGTGCTTACAATCCGTCGATTCTCGGTGACTTTTAACTGTGAGATTTAGAGTAATTTAGAAAGTCACGATCGCGTCCCTTATTCTTACCCTTTGCGACCAGAAAGTCAGCGTTTGAGAACGAGACAATAAATATATACTTTATAGCATAGTTTATCAGCAATAAAAATAAGTTTAGTTTTAATTTTTTTTAATTATTCATTTATAGCTTATTAAATATTTTTTGCGTAACTTACATAGATTTTTTAACCTTTTAAAATGCATTTTAATATAAATATTTTTTTAAGCATCTGTAAACATACATATTTAATTTTATTTAATATTTAATTCAATTTACCAATTCAGTTTATTATACTGTTTTATGTTTTATTCTTCACTGAGTCTCAAATAAATAATTTTATTATTTAAGTTTGATGCCAAAGTAGTGAGAGAATTAACATTTATTTATTTGTAGATATATACCTATGTAAGTACATAAAATGGCATGTCATCCCTAATGACTCTCAGCGCAGAAACGGGACCCTAGCGATTTTCGAACAATGGGACCCACGCTCGGCGCTCAATCTATTGTGCCGATTTTTATTCGCTTAAAATTTATTCAATGCGAAAGCCCACTGTATAGAATTGGGGGACAAATTCGCAATAGTGCGGAGATTTGTTTTGTTAGTAAAAAAATGTCGAGTGTGTAAATTACAAATACAAAAATCAGAGTAAAACGCTGACAGCTCTGTGATGATTTAATTTAGATTGGTTCAGTTGATTCAGTATAACTTTAGTTTCACGTTAAAAAATAAATTAAAATAAAACGGTTCTTATTGTGTGCATATTTTATGGCAAACATATGTAGATAATGTTATTGAAAGGATATCCGATCACATCTGTTTATATTGTTATTGTAAACTAAATATAAGTTGGAGCATAAAATATAAAGTAAAAATAAAAATACAATTCAGCTTATAAGATATAAATAACGCTTCCGAATTATTTACGGTTCAAAAACTCCTTTTACTAAACAGTTTTTTTATTTAACTTTTTCTTCTTCCTCAACATTGCGATTTCCTGGTTGAATATGGAAAGGATATATTTCACAAAGTCGCTCGGCTAACTACTTTTCTTCTTTCTGGCGCTTGTTAAAACGCCCGAAATAAATTGTTTGCTTAGCGCAACTTTTTTTTTGCATTCGACAACTTTTCTATTATGTTCTTCTTCTCGAGAGCTCTCGTAAACTTTTAACCTTTAAATTCTTCGAGTAGTTCGCGAGATTTATTATAAATGGATCTCCGGCTTGTTGGCCTCATGGAGATCGTAAATTTTCATACGCGTATTATACGTATTTATATATTTTTTACAGATCGCTTGTGTGATATTTAAACAGCTCGTGATCTATGGAATACGAGTGAAGTATATGTATAAAAAAAAACAATAGCGTTACTAAATCGTGATGTATTTTTTTTAAGTTCAGTGCATAAATGTTATGTAAATAAATATATACCGCTATAAAGACTAGATTTGCTTAATATTTTTTTATAGCAAAAATAATATTTAATTATAAACTATTTTTTTTATGTGCTTGATTAAAATTTATTTAATATTATATTTTGCAGATTTTAGAATTTATTTAATTAAGATTTATACGTAAAATTTATTATTTTAAAGTAGTCAAACATGTATAGATAAACAATTTATTTTTTTCCCATATAAATCTGTTTTTATGTTCTTGTTCAAAGAAACTGTTAAATTAAATTTGTTTTAAAATGTAAATATTTTTTAAAAATATATCAATAAATAATTATTTCATATTTAATAGTTGCAAATTGGATGGAATAGCGTAGCGTAACGTCTCAGACTAGTATCTCTGAGGTTGCGGATTCGAGCCCCGGCAGTGGCACTCAAATTTTTGTGTATAAAAATGCACTATTATTAAAAAAAAAGTCTTATGATACTTAAATGTAATATTTTTAATCATACTTGTATGCTTAAAAATAAAAAAAATGTCATTACAGCATATAAATCAAATTATCTGTATCAATATTTTACTATCCAACTACAAATCATCTATGAATGAATATATATATATTAAGATTGTGCGCAAAATATATTTTTTATTATACTGCTCACTCACACATTTTATTTATTATTTTATAAAAAAACATATAAGTTTAAATTTAAATAATTAAAATCTACGACACAATTGTCTAACATATTCTATATTTAACCCATTAACGCACATTGACGCTTTTATGATATTAGAGCGCAATCAACTCTAACCAGACACGGTGACAACTTGACAACTAATTCGCGCACAAACGTATTGTCGTCGAAATTTCCCTTTGACACATACTAGATTTTCTGTATAGTTACGAGAGTGCGTGTTGTATTTGCCAGATACGGTATAAGTTGACGATGTCTCTGAATTAATGATTTAATTTAATTGTGAATATATAGCTAATTTTATTTATCGAACGTGAACGAAATTATTGTTCAAAGTCCATTATGATTTTTTTTGAATAAGATACATTGCTATGAAAAGGAAAAGAGAGAAGGACAACATTTTTGAGGTTCTTAGTTAATTTAAAAAAATAAAAATTGCTAGGGGAGGAGTTTGTGGGACAGATCATGCCTCGCCCGTAACTAAATATTATAACCATGTAACTTAATATCATATCCATTCATTAAAATGTTCGTAAAATACACTTATATCGATTATGCTGTCTGATATATAAAATTATCAGACGGTATAAAATCTAATATTTTACATATAGTATATATTTCAAGTGTTTTGTAAATATATGTATATAAAAAATGGATGATCTTGTACCACAGTGTTATAACCACGACCCCACGGTACAAATAATAATATAATCTAATTTTTTATCCTCTCTTTTTAAATTCGCCGATATAGACATTCCCGCTGCGTTCTCCCGTCGGCGATAGCCAATAATTGGGTTATTGTAGTATGGCTTTGTGTGTGTGTTTGTGTGTCAGTAGGTGTGTCATACACCCATATATGTGCACGCGAGCGTAAATACAGGAGGGCCAAAAGTCAACTGTGGTATGCGGCATCTATAATTCACTCCTCCAGGACACGTGTCCTGTGCGAATTGGACACGTGCATCTGCGGACCCTGAATAGCTCCCATTATAATAAAATAGTACGTCTTTCATCGCACACCCTGTGTGTGTATGTGCATCAGGTACAAACACCAGGGCCGCCATAAAAATATTTCATAAATAATATACAGTAGATACATTTTACACACATTAGATCAATATATTTATTTTATTGCATTATTAAAATAAATAAAAAGTACTTTAAATAAAAAAATAACAGAAAATTCAATATCGTGCTATTAATTTAAATAGACAGTTTAATAAATTTTATGCGATATTTAAAAAAGTGTTGCTCTTAAAAATATCTCCAGATTATGCTGAATACATTTTTGATGAAACTTCGCATGATAAATTAAATTATTTTAGAATAAAATTAATTTTTAATATGCTTAGAATAATAAATTCAGCAGAAAATAAATATTTTCATGTCTTTTAATGAAATATATATTTTAGCAAATAAATAAAATATTTTTTTTGCCCCACTGTGTATAATAAATAATTAGGTATATAGGACAAAAAATATTGAATTAAATTATATAATACAAAACTACACCCTTTTTGTATATACCCCTTAAAATAGGGAGAAAGGTGCATTCAATTGCATTAGTCACATAAAAAATGGTATAAGTGAACAGACGATCGAGTGCACTTAAAAAGGACGACATTTTTATTCATACTGTAGAAATACAATTAAAAGGAAACGTCTACTTCGAATCCTATGTGTGTGTTTGAAAGATATATATCCTTAAACGATTTAATTTTTATTATACCTATCTCAGGTACGAAACACTTATAAAAACGATCACTCTATTTACCTATATCATCGGGATCGGATCAGAATGGCACTCGTGTCTTTTTTATTTTCGAATCGGACGTCCAAGTGTGTTTTTTTTTTGTGATACTGCTTTATTTAGACTTCTTCTTTTGCTCCTTTCTTCTACTTCTTCTGTCAGCTCTCGCCGTGTTTGCTTATCAGGATTTGTGAATCGCGGATCGTGAGCAGCGAAGTGAAATAATTCCAAAAGGAATGCGTTTCGATGTTTATTTTAGGCAAATTCAATAAGACGTTCTTCGGAACGTTGAAAAAATAATAAATAAAATAATATACCATGTACACATTCGTGTAGTGTATATTTGTGTAATGCGAAAATAAATATAATATATTTGACACGTAATACGAACGTGCTTCGTCATAGATGAATGAAAAATAAATATGAAATAGAACGTACGTGATATGTACAAAAAAGTATGACTAAAACTATTTTGTATATATGTATTTATATATACATATATAGCGATTTTACATTAATACAATAAAATAGTTTGCTTGCTTATTTTTAAAACATTATCAAACAATTTAAAATTATTTCATTTATACATATGTGAATTATTCAACATTATTTAGCAAAGTCATATAAATTATATTTTAATTGAAATTTAATAATTGCTACAATGAAAAGATACTTGCAAACAATTTTCCATCAATCCGTATAAAACCACAAAAAACCCTTTTTGAAAGATCCACTGGTTTGAAACTCGTGATAGTACGGAAAAAAATATTTTCTCTAAAACCCATTGCAGAAAATACTTCCAAGTGCCACTATCATATTTTTTGCGAAACTAATTAATCCCAGATTTTTTTTGGATAGGGTTCAATTAAATAACTAGATATTTTTCAAAGCAAATATCATTTTAAAGATTCATTATTTTTGTAACACCAAAATTTTCATTTGTAGTTGATGTGGTATATCGTCAAAAGGCGTTTTAAGATTATTTTATATAATTTTCTTTTGTACGAAAGTCTTTATTTTAGCTTATAATAAAATTATAAATTACTGGTGGACTTTCGCACATAATTGGTTCCTAAAAATGTGTGCGAATGTAGAGGGAAGTAAAAAAAATTGAAATTGTGTGTATTTTAAAATATTTATTTATCAAGTAAATATAAGATGTTTAAGAAGCGTTTAAGATACATGTTTAAGTGGGGTTTGCGGGTTTTTCCTTTGAAAAGCTATCAAGAGTTAACTGTTTTCCACTATTCTTTTTCTTTTCTTCATATAGTATTTTATAACATGCTATGTCTTTATTGATCACCCTACGCACTTGAGATATGCGTTCTCCATTGGGATCACAATCTTCCATAATATTTAAAAATTTGTCAAGGTGCGTGAAGGCTTCATTCATATTTTTCATTGTTAAAGAGTTTTTCAAAATAAACATGTCTCATCTACATTAAATATTTGGCTAGAGGAATATTCTCCATCTTCAATAATTTTGGATAATTAGAAAATAAATTATTTTACAGCATCTTTATCCGCATCAGCCGATTCTCCAGTAAATTTAATATTATGAAAAGAATGCCTCATTTTAAAATTGTAAAAAAAACGTAACTTGCTTGAAAAACCGTGTTAAATTTTTTTTATCTATCCTTCCAATCTTTGTGCAAACTAAGAGCTTTTGCTTGAATAATTGAAATACTCAGAGGGACATCTTTTTGATATTGGTCATCGATCCATGATGACAAAGATTTTTCCATTTCATCCATGTTTTTTTGGAAACATATCTTTAAAGATTGTGGAAATACATTTATATTTTGCAAAATTGAAGATATCGTAGACCTGTTTGTATCATACTAACGTCAGATTGAAGCAAAAGATTCACCGCTATCAGAACGTCTAATAATTTCCATCTTTGTCTCGAATCGTGTGAAGTTTGTGAGTCCTTGATTATTTCTGTTCGTATTAACACTGAAGTTTTTCCGTTTCTCACTCATTTATAATTTAAAAAAAAAAAAAAGTTTTTATTTTAAAATGTGCGAAAGTCGAGGGCCGCCTGTATATCGTTCTGTTTATTCACTAACACGTTCAATGACGGACCGCAACGGTAAGACTACGACCAGCGGCGCCTCGTCCGCCTATTTCTCAAGCAATATAACATTGCACTCCTTTAATAAATAATTCAGCAGCAGCTTAATCCGTGTCAAATTGTCACCATCCGTCTGCTAAAGTTCTAAATATTGTTTTCCTGGTACATCCATTAATCCATCCAATTAAAAAAAAAAAAAAATTAAATCTATAAAAAATGTTTTTTTTTTAAATATGTGAAATAGCGAATTGTGCGTCGAGGGCCGCCTGTACCACTAAACATTTTATAAAGCACAAAATTTATTAGTAAATATACGAAAACAGTAACAATTATTTTATGTACTCCACCATTATGCATATTAAGTTTAATTTTAACTTCGATCAATGAGCTTGAGACGTTATTTACAGCGGTGTTGCGCGAATATTAGATGTTAATTAATGTTGTCAAAGGGGGCGGTCGGGGTTGGGCGGTTTTCTCAACTCCCCTGGCCATATTTCTGTTCGCCATTGAAGAAACTTGTCGTCGGCGAAGAAACTTTAACTAAAACATGAATAGAGATTACTTTGCAGCAGCCTTAAAGCCTGTCGTAATTATTGGAATAATTTGCAGCCGAGAGAAAAGGGCTTCAGAAAGGGACGATTATTCTCTGGAACGATGCCATTTCGCTCGATTCGCTGCAATTGGCGTCCTTTTGCGCCATTAAGACTGAAACGGTAACCATCTCACAATATAAAGGTTATGAATAATAATGATGAAAGATGGCATGCGATATTTGTATGCCTCACAATCCAAATAATATTTATATTATAATTCTAGATTAAATTTAATGATTTGATCTTATTGATAATTAAAACTGGAAATGTCTTCAGAAAACAGTATTTAAGCACTTTATAGACTTCCTGTCTGCAGTTAAGCGCTTTCCAATGACCGCCAATATTAAATGTAACGAGCTTCTTTAACGCTTCAACTTTTGCATATACCTAGAATTAGGTTTGAATCTCATTTATATATTGTCTGAAAGATCGGAATTAGAGATTTATATATAACAGTTATGGCATTGAGTTATATTATATATAACACGCATGTCAAATGTTACACTACAAAACATTTTTGGTGACATTTGACAGGTGGAAAATTAAAATCAACTGGGCTTATACAAAGGCTTAAATTTAATAAACATATTTTGAAACTTTGTTCTAAATTGCTTGCTGCCACTGCGTGCCTTAGACCGAGCGCGCTAATAAATATTTTTTTAAATATGTCATTTCAGTAAAATTATATGGGAATACATTTTCACTAGTAGATATATATTTTTACCTGCTAATGCGAAGGTGCTAAATAGTGTTTCTATTCCTTTCAAACTATTTAAATGTTTGCGTTTAAATTGATTAAAAAATATTTTTATATTACGCAACACAATGTTTTTAAATTTATTTCGACATAAAAATTTAATGTAAAATGACTTTGACCGTTTTCAAAATTAACTGAACGTATTAAAATTAAGTCGACAGAGCTACTACATTTTCGCAATATACTGATTTTTGGTACTTTTTTGCATCTTAAAACAAAACGACCTCACGAAGCTAGCTAACAAATCAAAACTTGACACTGACTATCTCAACGGATCAGGCTATCGGACTTATTATTTTAAATGAATGTAGCGGAAGCAGTTGCTGCTCTAAAAATTCATTCACCATACTTTTTGATCTTATTTTGTATTATATTAATATGATACACACATTTTCTATAATTAAAATAGAGGAACATATTTGCGAATCAAAAAATCACTGTGTGGAATTTTCATGTATATGTCTTTAAGTGATTATATTTAAAAGTATTATTCTTATATTCTTATATGATTGCAAATTACCTAAACTACCTTGCGTTTCAAGCTATATTTAAACTATTTTGCTCAAGAAACAAATTAAGCGAGCCAACATTCCGCTCATAAACTATATGAGGTTTCGCAAAGTTATGAATTTTACACACGTTTCTGCCAAACTTGCATAAACATAGCCGAACCTTTATTAAAGTGCACGAGGAACTTTACAACAACTCACCGGAAATTTCCATATTTTTAACTCAAGCCACACTAGAAAGTTATCTCAATTTAGTCAAAATCTCTGCTAAGACACGCCTTAAAAAATAATAGACGCAGAAAAATTAATAATTTTTCACAAATATTTACATCAATTATAATGTGTATACATTACTCCTGTTTTGATTCATCCAACATATCGTCCATTAATCTTGTTTCATTCTTCTTCAATTTCTCGTCGACGTTTGGCCTATTTAGGGTCATTCGCACGTCGAAACCCAAACAACAATAGGGTCACAAATGTGGGGTCATATTTACTCAAGCAGATGTTCCGAATGCATCGGTAAATAAGAGAACCGCCACCCCCGGCTCAATTATGATCCTATGCCGTCCGGGATCTATTTCAATAATTAGGCCTGGGTTCGAGGCATAAAATTGGCCAAACAATCATTGGTCGGATTAGAGACCACCGTGTACTACTGCAAACCATCAGCCATCTGTCCGCTCGCAGAGTCCCGAGGGATTGCCAAGGATCGAAGCCACTGGCCGTAAACAAAATATTCATAAATATATAAATTTAATATACGATATATAAGATCCAGGGGAGAGGTGTTATAAAGCGGCATTGGCAAAATAATTGTTATTTAATTTTAAAAGGTAGGTTTGAATTTGAAACATTTCCTCTTCTAGAATCTCTTTATTTGCTCTGATTATTTCTCATCTCAAATAGAATATTGTTTAGCAATATTTTTGTAAGTAAAATAAAAAGCGACCCTTCTTTGCCACCTCTCCCCTATATTTGTATATATATGTATGTTTCAATTCACGAGCCAATGAATACGTTCCGACGATGGACACTTTCGACTGGCAAATGGAATTGTTTCTTTTGAGGCTTGAGACATCTCTAGAGACATTTCAGATTGAACGTTGAAGCAACTCAATTTTGCAATATATTTATCTAAATATACAAGCTTATATTGGTACAAATAAAGTTAATCTGGATCAAGTATGTTGTATGGAAACGCCAGGTGTGAGTGTCCGAAGATAAATACGTATATCTTACGATTGCCAAGTAAAGTGGACAGTAGGTTTCTTAGTTCATATTTTTTTCCTTGATTTTTAGTGACATTAATTAATTTAACCAATTAGTGCAAAAAATAAATTATTTGCCTGTGAATTATTATTTTATTAAAAAATAATTATTGGTTAATATTAAATATTTTTTATTTATTAATAAGCGTTTTATAAAATATGCATTGTTACTAGGGTTTCTTTTCGGACTTTTTTCTTTGGCTATTCCTGGGCTTAATGATACGTTGATAATTTTTTTTAATTAAATAAATTATGTTTGTTTTTAAAAAACATTGTTAATTTTATTACACATTAAAACAATATAATTTAAAATAGCAGAATGTTCAAATTTACATCTGATCTTATACATAAATTTCCAGCAGCAATTGAATCTGTTCCAGCTGATGTCGGTTTTATGGTAAACAGGGAAGCGAATAATTTTTGTAAAATAGTTGTTCGCTCTCCTGTAGATTAATAAGCTTTTATTTATTTTTTATTATTAAATATATTTTTTCGTATTTTTTTTGTTGTGCTTGTCATTGTCAAACACTCTATAATATCAATATCATTATCTGTTTCTACAAGAATTTTGTTCATTGTGCTATCATTTTTAATTACAGCTCAAGGATATAATCTCTTCATCATTGCTCTTCATATGATATATATATATATTATACATTTACCTTTAGTGCAACTTTTCAATGTAATGTATTATTTGATTTGAAATTTATGTTAACACTTTACCTACCGGTCACGCCAATTGGCATCCTGAGTGTGCCGAAAGTTAAACACCGCAGACGCCAATTGGCGTCCTGTGTGTGTAATCGTTTCAATATTAAATTTAAAATATATGTCCAGTGTTTTTAATTTTGCATTCTTTCTTTCTTCGATTTTACATTTTTATTTGTGAAACATTTCTTTTCCCCGAGAAGTATTTATTGCAGATTTTTTTTTCAATAAAAAATGAATGATTACTTCAGCTTGTAAAATATTGGTCTATCAGTTCCTATCGGTTTTAATATGCCTAATATTTTATTTAAAACATTTCCATCGTTCCATAATATCTATATATAATATATGAACATATCCTATATTCGTAATAATTAAATAAGTTATCATAAAACTATGAATAGTGTTCCAAAAAAATCAAAATATATTTAAATCATGTTTAACACTTGACGGTCAATATAGTCGCATGGCACCCATTTACAATTCACGTCAAAAGTAACAGTCGCAGTGAAAACGTTCGGTTATATATTGTTAATATTAATTTGATTAAAGTGAATTCAAACCGAATTTTGATCAATAAAAGAGCGCAAAAAACAATTATCCCTTCTCAGAAGGCAAAAATCCACGTCAAAAGCAATAAAATCGTGTCGGTGCTGTCGCAGTGGGAACGCTCGTTAACGAGCGTTCCCACTGTCACAGCACCGACACGATTTTATTGCTTTTGACGTGAATTTTTGCCTTCTGAGAAGTGATAATTGTTTTTGCGCTCTCCTATTGACCAAAATTTGGTTTGAATTCACTTGAATTCACTTTAAACGTTGTAATATCAAAGTGCAGATTAACTATGGAGCAATATGCGAGATGCTACATCCGTCTGTACTTCTTCTTCCTCTTATTTTCTATTTTTGACTGCACCTAATGAACTTTAGAAATTTAAAAATATTAATTTTAAATTCTTTCTTTCTTCGATTTTACATTTTTATTTGTGAAACATTTTTTTTCCTAGAGAAGTATTTATTGCAGATTTATTTTCATTAAAAAGTGAACGATATTGGTCTATCGGTTTCTATCGGTTTTAATATGTCTAATATTTTATTTAAAACATTTCCATCGTTGCATAATATCTCTAATTTAATATCGATTAAAGCCTTTTTTGTGCACCTGCAGGGTTACAAATAGCTCAATCATTTTTACAAATGAATTCCACCTTGTTTTAATGTCTAATAATAACATATAATTATAAAACTTTTAAATACTATATTTTAGGCAGAACCTTTTCTAAATAATTTTGTAATTTTTCATGACTTTTTTATTTTTTTTAACTGCGTTCATAAGACAAAAAATTTTGACGAAATTAATTTATTTACTAAAATTATTACGAATCCCGGGACTCAATGCATCGAAAACCCCATGTATTACCGGGAATTCATTCCTGGGTCGATCCGGGTTAGAAACCCTAATTGTTACGCATTTTCTTAAATTCTATAGATCATTTTAAATACATAATTTAATCAAATACAATAGCAAGTAATGTCTGGAACGCATTTTATATGCATTAAAGCGTTTGTTTTGTGTGGATTTGCATATAAATTAACCGTGAACTGATTGAAATAAAATCGCTGTCGTGAAGCAACAAATACAAAAACGTAATACGAACTTCGTAACAATTTGCGATGCACAGCGTTAAACGATAATATAGGGTGAGCCTTTCCAATATTTTGTTTCGTTCAAAGAATGAATTCTGCAAATTTCGGTCATAGTGGATACACAAATTAACATTCACAAAAATTTTTAGCATTTTTTTTGTAAAAAAAGGAGCATAAAAACCATGAATTTTAGAGAGAAAAAGTTGTTTTAAAATTTATCACTAGAAATTTCGCGCAGTGTTGAAATCAGAAATTAAAGGAAAAGTATATAAGAAGCTTATTGTTTTAATACATTTTTTTACAAAAGCCCGATTTTTTTTCCAATGAAAATTATTTTAAAATTTATTTTCAAAAATATATATTTCAATATTATAGCAGATTTTTAAATTATTATAAATAATAAATAGAATACTGCAACTTTTGTATTTTATGTAGTTATTCATAATCTCAGCTTTAACAAAAACTTGTTTCTTATTGAATTCACTGCTGTTAAATTTATTTAATCACAAATATTAGGCTTCTTATCTATTATTTATATATCATTTATTTATGGTATACCATAAAACCGTTCCAAATGTTGAGACCACTACCTAAAAAAAATCCCATACAAAAATGCAATGGCAAAAATACGAATGTTTCGCTCTATCTTTCCAAATAGCGTTTAGTTAATCATTCTCAATTTTAATTCACACAATACCAATGCTTTTAAACATATTTTTAATCGCACGGATTTTTTTTATTACTTCAATATATAAAACATATGTCCGATGATTTTTTTTATATTGAGCTATGGAAAAACAGTTTCTGTGGAACAGAATCTTTTACTTGGATAAATACCTATAAATTAATTTGGTCTAAAATTCAAGTAAAAAAATTGTTGCAAATAATGCAATAAATATGGATCAATTGTTTGATTGCAAAAATGTTTGATCGACCAATATGACACTTGGAAAAATACGAATTGAAAAGGAAAATGTATAAAATTATAAAATCATTTCATTTTTTTGTCACAGTCTCCATCAGGCGCGTATGATGAAATACATTCCCTTTCGCTCGCTTGCGTGTTAAGTGACGAGAGTGAGTGAGAGATAAGGGCGTGCGTTTCATACGTTCCGCACGCTCTTATCTCCCACTCACTCTCCTCACTTAAAACGCGTGTAAGCAAAAGAGAATGTATCTTACCATACGCGCTTGATCTGCATATATTAAAAAGATGATCTTAATAATTAATTAAAGATTTATTGCGCTGCAATTTATAGTGAATTTTTCGACGCGTTTAAAAATAACAAATATTTTTCAAGAAAGTTATAAATATACTTAACTTTGTTATTAAAAATGAATATTTTTTAGTAAATTTATGTTTTGAGCACACTCTTAAAATTATCTCGGTTTGAGTCTATTTATATACCTCTATATATTTATATATAAATAAAAAATAATGCTATGCAGATTATCCTATCTCCAAAATAACCAAAGTGATTACATTTCGCCCCATCGCGCGTACACGTGTCCCGAAAGTCTTGTGCGTGTTTTTTAATATACTATATACGCGAGGGTGAAACTTTTCGTGTTTTTTCCCTCTCCCTTTCCTACTAAATATTTCCTTCTTTGGTTTGCTTTTTAAACACATGTCGGAGCTCATTGTAACTCTGATGTGCCTCGGTTGCTCCAACTTTGAAATTAATTCATGCACTCGTACCGGTCGCTCCGGTTTAAGCGAATAATAAAAAGCTCAAAGGAAAATATTAACTTTTATTTTTTCATCCATTCCAAGATATGTAATGTATAGGGGTTCTCAGGAGTTAGGTTCTTAATAATAAATTCATGTCTTGAAAATTAATTTATATTTAATGAATGCAAAAGAAATATTTAGCAAGTATCAAAATTTTGTGATATGTTAAATCATAGATTATATAAAATACTACAAACTTATACATTAGAACTAATATATTTATGTTTATAAAATCACAAAGTGATTGTCACGCCCAATAAAATTACGACGCTCTTTAATTCATGTTTTGGAATTTTATTCATATTTTAAGAAAATGATAGGAAATTTTTGTGCTGTTGAATGAATTTATTTGGCAAGAGTCGGATGTTTGTCAGATTTTTTTAAGCTATATGATGAGTCATCTGAGTAATCCCATAGAATTGATTGGTTTTAAAGATTTAAAATTACATTTTTAGTATCGTATAGAACTACTAATCACCCTCCCTATACATTCTGTATCAAAATAAAATAAAATATTTTTACAAAATGGCAGCCAATGTAAAAATTAAAAGTGTCATAACTTTGCAAAATGAAATTTTACTGAAAAATGTCGTATGCAAAAAGTGTTTAAGAGCTTAATGTGCATTTAAAATTTTTTTAAATTATTTTTTTTTTAATAAAAAACGAGTTTTATGGTAAATTGACCGGGCCCCCATACGAGCTTTTATGCGACTTGGCATATATTTAACGCTAGTATTTGTTTTTTTAAAGATATAGACTTAAATTTTTGATACGAAATAGAGCTTTCGAATATACTTACAATACCGTTTAAAAAAATTAAAAATTAAAAAAAAAAAGTTTTTTTTTTTCAAAACACGTTTAGTGTTATGAGTCGATCGACCCACCATAAATACCCTCATAGTTAAGGTCAGTGTGAACTTATTTATACATATTTAAAGTTGAATTTTGGTGACAGTATAGAATTCTTGAGCACCCTGTATATGTTTGTTAGCAAAATCCAATGTGTCAATTTTTTGCAAAATGGCGACAAGTATAAAAATTCAATCACTTATAACTCAGTAGTGTTAAATTTTATCAAAAAGTTCTCTATACATGAAACGCTAAGAAGCCTAAAATTTATCTAAGTAAAATATAAAAAAATAGTTTTCTGCTTCAAAACAAGCGACGTGTCAGTTCGATCGGACCCCCATACGAGCTATTTTGAGACTTTCAGAAGAGTCGACGCTCTAAACTGCTTGGTTTTGAAGATTTAAAATTGAATTTTTAGTGTCGTATAGAACTATTGAGCACCCTTTATACGTTCTGTATGAAAAAAAATATAAATTATTTTTACAAAATGGCGGCTAATGTAAAAATTAAAAGTGTCATAACTTTGCAAAATGAAATCCTACTGAAAAATGTCGTATGAAAAAAGTGTTATGAATCCAATTTGCATTTAAAAAAAAATTTTAATAATTTTTTATTCTTAAAAACAAGTCTTATGGTAAATTGACCATGCCCCCAAAATACTGCAAAATATTATATTTCTAATTCTAACAAATCATTAAGTGATTTTTACACAAAAAACACATTAATTAAAGACGCATTGGTTTATATTCAAGAAAAAAATTTAGTCATATTATTATTTAACATTAAATATCAAAAACCGCGGATTACCATCAGAGTACGTAGCAGTTAGAAACTATCTGAACATCATCAATATTTTATTCGCTACTGTGAGGACAGTAAATATTTATTTTATAAAACTACTGCTTCGTTAAATATCAGCAAGATACAAGATTATATTTTTGGACAGGGAATTAAACGTTTTTGCGATTAGGAAACCTCGTCGTTTCGATAGGCAACAGGTTACAGTGCTGCAAAATTCTGATCATTCAGTTCAATGATTTTCCATTCTCGAGTTGATATAGACTTGAAATTAACGATCTCCATTATGTAAACAGTTACACATTATTTTTTTAATAAAGCACTTTAAAAAGTAAACGGCGTGAAAAGTTGCCCGGCAAATGTGAGTATTTATTACTACGAAAGCAATAATTACACTCATTTTGCACCCTCGACCCACCAGCAAGGGGTGGGTTTTAGTAATTAATTACGAGTTGAATTTCATTGCCAAGCTGCCGCCGTTTATTGCTTTTGACGAGAGAGAGAAATAGTAATAAATTACCGGCCATAATCCATGAACGTTGGCTATGAGCGTTTCGTTATGAACCAATAACGACAATATGCGAAAATACAGGGATTCAAGATTGAAATAATTGACAGTAAGAGGGTTAAAAATCAACCATCATAGATTTTGCTCAAAGCGGGATCAATAAAGTCATACATGAAATATGGGTATGACTTGTACTCTTTTTGAGAGCAGCACAAATAATAAAAAAAAGTGTGTGCCTCCTTGAAAATTATTTCATTATGTTTAGAGCTGTGGCCAATTGAAAGTTAATATGACGGTTTTATTTTATATTAAAAAATACTGTTATTGTAAAATTAGTATGGTATAATAGCGTCAATTATCGAAAATTTGTATTTTTTTCATCGTCTCAGCAAGTACATAATGGCGAGCCTCTTACTCAACACGTGCGCGCGACTTTTTTTTTGTTCTATTCATAACAAGCAATATCGAGGACATTTAAAAATTAGAAGCTTGTAAATAATACACTTTTATAGCATATTAACAAAATTATTTTGACGTAATTTCACCTTTATTTTTAATAAATTCTTGTATTCTGCCTGGCGTCGTTAAATACAGATTTTCCATTATCTTAAGATCGATATCTTCCCACATTTCTATGATATGTTTTTTCAGCTCGGTTAAATTTTTTTTTAATTGCTGTTTTATAATTGTCTATAAATTTTCAATTGGGTTCAGATCGGGCCTGTTTCCTGACCATGTTAATGATGTGATTTTTGTTAACCCTTTGAATTGTGTAATCAATAGTTAGAGGATAAATTTAGTGAAAGTTTGAGTGTAAAAATTATAATTGGACTCACAGAACGAGCTCGATTGCATATGGTCTTCAGCAGTATATTGATCAAGTTCTTCAAGGATTGGAATAAATTCGTTTTATACAATAAATTTATATTATACCCTGTACGTAATTTACAGAGACCAATCCGTAAGCTGTCATGCACCTCCAGATCATCACATAGGGTGAGTGCTTGATGAATCGATTAATGCAAAAGGGATGAAATCTTTCGCTTTTTCTACGGCGCACAGTCGCTTACCATATGATCCAAACAGATTAAATTTGGATTCGCCGGAGAAAGCCACTCTTCTCCAATCTTTGATGGTCCAATGGCAATGAGCTTTTGCCCATTCAAGGCGAATCTTTTTCATTTTCTCAGTAAATAGTGTTTTTTGCTAGGTTTTGCGCTTTAAATCCAGCTTTAACCAAACGTCTATTGACTGTTCTTTTCAAAGTACTCGAGTTTGAAGTAGATTGCAATTCTGCTTGTATTTTAGCAGCAGTTTTGAATCGATATTTTGTTATGACATCCTTTATACTGCGGTCTTCTCGAGCAGACGTCATACGCTTCTTACTACTTCCTTGCACTCTCTCTATAATTTCTGTTGCGCAATATTTTTTAATAAATTTTAGAATAGCAGAAACCTCACTCTTCGCGCTATCTCTAGAATTAAGACATTTTCTTTGAGATATGCTATTATTTTAGATTTTACCGTGATTTAAATTTGTTTAGATCTCTCCATGATTTTGAGTTTATCTTTAAAAATAAAAATATATAAAAAAACTTTATTATTTTAATTTATTTCTTAATGCAAATAGTTTTCTTTGCTCCATCGAGGAAAACCGCTACACTTTTATTTTTTCGGATTGTCCTAGGAATACTATTATATAAATTCCCCTGGCCATACTCATCAATGTCTAGTATTAAATCCATGTTTATATTGATTTATTAATAAATACTTATTAAAATATTATTTTCTAACTTATGTATAAATACTAAGATACTCATATTAAATATTTTTTAAATATACAAACCTTTAAATCTATCAATCATGGATAATCAACTTTTATTATGACTTGTTGCTGGATTTATGCAACCCAAGACAAAGATTACAGTTCCGCGCTTAAACAGCAATAATTTTTTTTTTTAAATGGGAATGGAAGGTTCATTTATTTTTTATTATTTTTTTAATCAAATATAAACCAGAAAGTTGCCATTGAAAATTATTTTTTAGTTGAACATCATTTCAAAATATCCCTTTATTTTCTATCCTTCAATTTGCTTCAGTCTAGATTATTGACTTGATTTTTGTAGCCACTTTAATACACAAATGACACTGAATGTATTTAAAACAATTTAAACTTACAATATATGCCTTATATATAAAACTTAGTAATAGATAAACGGATATTTATTAATAACCATTCATATCGATTTGAAGCTTTTCGCCTTTCGATACACCGTCGCATTAGTGCGATAAAAGTTTTCGTCATTAAAACTTACAGTATACGCCTACGCCAAACCACCCACCTACCCCTAATAAATATTAAATATTACACATAAATGAAAAGGTAGCTCCACGCATACCCACAAGGGTTGGCCCAAAGTAAGGCCTTGGGGTTGGAAGCATTCGAATAATTCGGTCTGGAAACCCTCCTAGGCTATGTTAAATTAAATCTGGGGGTAGGTTTGCTCGCCCGAGCTAAGATTTTTTTATTACATTATAAATCATATATATTGATTGCAATGTCTTGGGGGTGTTTTGTACGATGCATAATAATTGTTTATATTCATATGAATCGGATTTATATTTTCTATTTATATTTATATATTATTAGAGCTAATATTTTTTTTATATATTAAAAAAAGCATGCAGTTTTTAAATTATTTATCTATTATAGCTAATTGCTTATAAATTTATTTATTAATGCTTATTTTTAGGTTAGTTTAATGCGATTGATCTTAATTACAATGAGTATTTATTTATTTTAATAATTTATCTAGATAATATAGCTAATTATTTATTTTTTAAGCAAAATACACAGAATTATTTTTTAATCAAAATACTTTTTGCCCACTTCTCCGTCGCCCTTCATTGCTCATCCATCGCCCACTAAATTCTAACAGAGCCAGCATTGACTACCGAGATTCTTCTATCGTCCACTGCTGAGCATTATTCCTCACTTTGAGAATCTATGCTACATGTTAACAGTAATACATAGTCGTAAGCCTAATAATTTGAATACTTATCTTATGTATTTTTTTATTTAACATTGCGAAACTTTTTGTGCAGTTTTCCTTAATATATGTTTTCTTACAACATGTACCCCATTTCAATTTTTTTTTTTAAATTTAGAAATAAAATATTAGTTCTTAAAACAAATTATATAAAACAATCTAATTTATTTATCAAATGCATTAAAACATATTTTTTCTTAACTAAACTAAATATTAAACGTTCAGTTAGCACCTGAACCTTTATCGATCTTGCTAATAAGGCTATCCGGCCTCCGGCCGTTGGTTACTTTCAATAAAGCGTAAAAAAATTACGACACCAATAAAACCAAGGTTTTATTGTGTTTTATAGCCGATCCACTGCCTGAGTTTTTGTGGTCTGAATCGGGGTTCGTTTATCTACAATACGGCGAGTTTTTATTAGTAAAGGTTCTTTTCAAATATATACATACGTATGTATCTATCAGTATATGTGTGTGGGGCAAAGTGTTTTCTGTATTGTATGCAAATTTTCGAAAAATCGTAAAACGAAAGACGGAATTTATTATTTTCGTGTTGTTGTTGTATTGCGCAATGGGCGATGAAAAATATTAAAATGTAAATTTTCTGACAGAACGGAGATTTGTCATTCATTGTGGTTTTCAAAAATAAAGGCTTTGAATAAATATATATTTCAAGGCAAAGAACAGTGTAAGTGTAATTAATAATAAATTATATTTTAAATCTTAAGCGAAGGTTAGACAAGTAATATATTTAACATTGGTTCAATAATATATTATATTAGGATTACATTAGACTTTAATCAGATGTAAAAAACAGTATTTTAATATTCATCATTTATTTCTCAAGGGTTCAACCTAAGCTCTGTTCCTCACGTTATTTATTAATGACATAAATTCGGCAGTTAAAAATTAAATTTATTTTTCTGTATGCAGATTATTTAAAATTGTTTAATTCATGATTTAGATTCTCTATTAATTTAATTTGTAGTTTGAAAAAATGAAGATTCTCTCTTCACGTAAATGACTTCTGCGACAATCGTTCAAAACTAATATTTTTAGCATAAAAAGTGTGTGCAATTATCAAAAACTAAAAAATGTTTTTAAATCAAAATTTTCTTTCATGTTGAAATTGTGTTTTTAGTTAAATATTCTTGCTTTGTCCAAAATTTTTTTTTGAGCTAAGGGTTTAAAGGGATGATACAATGGCTGGTCTACTTCGTATTGTTTTAATTTATTATTTTATGATTTTTTAAATATATAATTTTTAAATAATTTGGAGTAATCTGTATGGTCGCGATGGTCTTAATTTAATAAATTCTATTGCGTTACAACCGAGTAAACACAATCAATAACTACTAATTATTACTTTAACCGCGGATATTATTTTAAAGTGAATTCAAACCGAATTTTGATCAATAGAAGAGCGCAAAAAACAATTATCCCTTCTCAGAAGTCAAAAATTCACGGCGCCGTCGCAGTGGGAACGCTCGGTAACGAGCGTTCCCACTGCGACGACGCCGACACGATTTTATTGCTTTTGACGTGAATTTTTGACTTCTGTGAAGTGATAATTGTTTTTGTGCTCTCCTATTGACCAAAATTTGGTTTAAATTCACTTGAATTCACTTTAAACATTGTAATATCGAAGTGCAGATTAACTATGGAGCAATATGCGAGATGCATCTGTCTGTACTTCTTCCTCTTATTTTCTCCTGAGAAATGAGTTTCTATTTTTGACTTCACCTAATGAAAATTTTTGAATTTTGATTATGTTAGATTTGGGTTTGAGCAAGTACGCTTCGCAACTGTCAAATTAAGTTTCATAGAGTTTTTAAAGCAGCATATAATTTCACTAGTGAAATTTTACCGAAAAATATTCACTTCGCATGTAAATAAATAGTGATAAATATGTAAATGTCATATAATTTTACTAGCATTTTGCTAAATAATTATATTTTCACTAGTAAAAATATACATATGTGTAACTACCGATGAAAATTATTTCACTGAAATTACATATTTAAAAAAATATTTTCAGGAAAGATTCGAGATTTTTTTTGAGAATTTCTGATTTATAATCAGGGACGTCATTACATTTTTTTTAATGTTTCTATTTTATTAAGATCCATAGTATTGAATTAAATAACATGCATTTTTCTGACAAAATAACGTCTTTGTTTTTTATCACTTTCGGCTTTCGAACGTATTCATTAATACCTAATCTGCGTTTTATTGCCCATACCACCAGTTGGGAGTCACTGAAGTATGTAATTTTTATTAATATGACGCATGAGAATCTGAGTTCAAAAGATGTAACGATGTATCGACATTTTTTCACTGGCAACATTATCAAAATTGAACGGTCGTGCAAATATCGCCGCGTAAATCGACCGTTGAGTGTTAAAAATAAAGAAATTATTGTAGAGGTCACAGAGTTTGATATTTACTATTTTAAAAATAAATAAAAGTATTTAATCATTATTTTATTATAATCTGTATTAATTTTATTTTTAAAATATTTATATTTAGTGATTTTAAACATAATTTATTTTACCTCTGTGAGACGCACGGCTACATTTTTTTTTAAGAATAGTGCCCGGTATGTAATGTGTTAATTAAATTATGTAAGCAGAAAATATCATTTTTGTATTCATTATTGTAAGATTTAAAATAAATACAATTTTAGATTTTTTTATTTATGTAGTAAAGTGTGAATTTAGAAAATGCATACATACGCTAGGCAATGTATGCACTGTCAAATCACTTATTATACAATATACACACTAATAAATCTTGTTGCTAAATTATATAATTTTTTAGGCAAAAAAGTTTTATTCATGGGGTGTTCACATTCTGATCAACGCTCGCTATCATTGCGAATTTTTTATTGTCTCTAATATAAGTCGCTTTCGATAAGTTTGCACTGTAGCTAGCTCATGTCGAAGAATTCACACATTCCCTAGTTAAAGCATACATTATCTATTCAAAATATAGCATTGTACGCTCAACCGTATCAGACCTAGTGTACATTCCAACTTTATTGCTTATTTTTGATGGCATTTTCAATTTATTTTCACTTCTTGCAACCTTCTGTGCATCACTTTATTTAAAAATATAAAAAAATCATGCTTTTTTTATTGTATTAAATAAAAAAAATCATATATGTATTTATAATAAGAATTTCATGTTTGAGAAAGTTGAACTTATTTTTAGTGCATACTTTTCCTAGTCATTGTATTTACTTAAACGCCACCGACTCAACAGTGCGTCATTAAATGATTATTTTTTGAAACAAGTTCACGAATTATTTAAAACATATTTTTATTGATTAATAAAGATTAATATACCAGCTTCATTATACTGTAAACTAAGTATGTTATTTCTCGTAATAGGTCTTTCAGGTATTATTCACTGTCTTGGTGATGTATTGTATCACTATATACTTAACTACAATACACACAATCGGACGTTTAGCTATCCAAACAGTGAATGTCGCGCCCGGACCCCTTCAATCTCCAAAGCTGGATTCTGGCGAGGGTTGTCGTTAGTGGCATCTGTTGCGCCTTGGCCCTTGATGAGCTTATTTACATAATCCTGTAAGACTAGGATCTCGGGGAGTTAGGGCGCGCTAAGGCGCCTTGGGGCAACGTATCGGGGCTTTCCCCAAAAGGCAGTAATTGATTTAAGCAGCGACTTCGGTATACCGCCGAGGTCTGCCTGCACAATAGAGTGGCGGCGCGCTTAAAAGGAGCCCTTAAATTGAAATTGATTTTGTATTGTGGCGAAGCGCTACTAAAACGATACATCCACAAAATACCTTTCGCTTGTGTATCAATATACAGAAAATTAAAATATCGTGCTTAAGTTATAGACTTCAAAATAGGCGTTTAACTAAATAGGTTGTACAAGCGGCCCTCGATTTTCGCACATAATTGGTTCATGAAAATGTGTGAAATTGTGTGTATTTAAAAATATTTATTTTTCAAGTAAATATAAAATGTTTATGTTGTGTGCGGGGGGTTTCATTTGAAAAGTTATCAAGAGTTAACTGTTTTCCATTATTCTTTTTCTTTTCTTCATATAGTATTTTATAACATGCTATGTCTTTATTGATCGCCCTACGCACTTGAGTATGCGTTCACCATTGGGATCACAATCTTCCATAATATTTAAAAATTTGTCAAGATTCGTGAAGGCTTCGTTCATATTTTTCATTGTTAAAGAGTTTTCCAAAATAAACCTGTCTCATCTACATTAAATATTTGGCTAGAGGAATATTCTCCATCTTCAATAATTTTGGATAATTAGGAAATAAATTCTTTTGCAGTATCTTTATCCGCATCAGCCGATTCTCCAGTAAATTTAATATTATGAAAAGAATACCTCATTTTAAAATTGTAAAACCAACCGTTACTTGCTTGAAAAACCGTGCTAAAATATTTTTTTAATCTATCCTTCCAATCTTTGTGCAAATTAAGAGCTTTTGCTTGAATAATTGAAATACTCAGAGGGACATATTTTTGATGTTGACCATCGATCCACGATGACAAGGATTTTTTATTTCATCCATGTTTTTTTGCCGTTTTTTTGGAAACATATCTTTAAAGATTGTGGAAATACATTTTTATTTTTCAAAATTTAACATATCGTAGACCGGGACACGGTCAATTGGGCGACGGCGATTGGGCGACGGTCAAATGGGCGATTCAAAATGGGCGACGGACAAATGGGCGATGGTCTTTTGGGCGACGGTCTTTTGGGCGATACAATAATAATGCATTACAAATAAATGTGATGCAAATCATGATCTTATAATTAATTAAATAATTACCATAATTTAATATATATTAAAATATATAGTATATATTAGACATATACGTACATACAAAAAAATAAGTAATATTTTTTAGAATATAATTAAAATATGAAAACATTATTCGGTCTAAGCAAAATATAATATACCTACATAAGATATAGTATGTATATATTTACTTATCATTTGTGCTTATTTAATCATAAAATATCACTTAAACAGTTTGATTTTTTTTATTCAAGAATTTAGGAGAGTTACCCGATATCATAAAACACTTTAAACACACGGCTTAAGTCGGTAATTTTATTATAAATACCTACCTGATAAATGTTTATAGTGAGCCCTTACGCGATTTTTTTTATGTTTTGTGCCTTGGAAACTACTGTGAGAACAAACTTTTGGAATTTCCAAAAATCGCATATTTTACAGTTATCTATTTTAAATTAGATAGGATAGTTATATATAAATATAATAACACAGAACTGGCGCTGATAAGTGTTTATCGTGGATTTTGCCCTTTACGCGATTTTTTTATGTTTTGAGACTTATAAATTACTGCGAGAACAAGCTTTTGGAATTTCCAAAAATCGCATATTTTACCGTTATCTTTTTTAAACTGGATAGGGTAGTTATATATAAATATAATAACCTATAACTAGCGCTGATAAATGTTTATCGTGGATTTTTCCATTAAAGGGATTTTTTCTTTATGTTTTGCGCCTTGAAAATTAGTGTGAGAATAAACTTTGGGAATTCACAAAAATCGCATATTTTACAGTTATCTATTTAAAACTAGATAGGGTAGTTATATATAAATATAATAACCCATAACTAGCGCTCAGTATACTTATGAATTTTTACTGAAAACGTTCGCGAAAAGTTTCGTTGCTTCTTTGAAAATTATTTTTGTCGTGGTTTTAAAACACTTTGTCACAGTGTCATTGTGTTTTTGGTAAAAAAAATTAGTACAGCAAGAAAATAAGTATGTGTCTTTTTATTCACATGTGGGTTATATTTTATGTGTTATTTATAGATAATTGTTTTTTATATATCATTGTTGAGAGCGACTAATTTGAGTTACCACAGTTTATATTCTTCATAAATAGATAATTCAGACATATTAAGTCAAAAAGACAAGGAAAAATATGTTTGGAATGGATATCTTTATAAAAAGAATACACCAAAGAATTTTTATAAAAGTTTTGAGGTACAATAGAAAAAATCATAGAATATTTACGTGGTATTGCATATAATTATATTATGAGTGAATAATTTGAAAATAAAATTGTTTTTCATTTAACATACTTTTTCGTTTTAATGTATATTTTATTAATATTTACAATAAAGCAAAGCGTGCAAATTTTTTTAAATTTCTGTCGCCCATATGACCGTCGCCCAAATAACCATCGCCCAATTGACCGTCGCCCAATTGACCGGAATCGCCCATTTGTCCGTCGCCCAATTGTCGCGTACCGCGTAGACCTGTTTGTATCATACGAACGTCCGATTGAAGCAAAAGATTCACCGCCATCAGAACGTGTAATAAATTCCATCTTTGTCTCGAATTGTGTGAAGCTTATGAGTCCTTGATTTATTTTTGTTCGTATCAACACTTAAGTTTTTCCGTTTCTCACTCATATTTATAATTTCTAATAAAAAAAATTAAATTAAAAAAAAATGTTTTTTTTTAATATGCGAAATAGCGAATTGTGCGAAAGTCGAGGGCAGCCTGTACTTGGTAGAAGACTGTTTTTATTACGTCAATTTTTTTTATATAATACTTACATATATACAAGTTCTTTTCATTTTTTTAAGGTTGATTTTAAAGAGTCGTTGTCGATATGAGCCCATAATTATGAAAGTAGACTAAGTCATGTTCCTTTCCTTTCGAGATAATTAAAGGTTTGCGTTTTATATTTATATTACGCAACACAGTGTTTTTAAATTTATATAATCTGTTAAATTTATGATTTATTTTGACATATAAATTTTGCATGTAGCTTATAATAAAACATACAAATTTAAGATTGAAAGATTAACCGAAAGTATTAAAATTGACTTACCACAATAATTTTTTTTTTTCATTTAAATGAAATTTTTATTGGGCATTGTAATTAACATTTTTATTAATGCTTTAAGTGTTTAATTATAACATATATTTTTTTATTCTCTGGAAGTGGAATTTTGTGTTTTAATATTCTTAAGATATTCATGGTAAATTAGTGGAAAATAAAATAGCAAAACTGATTTTATTTTTCTTCCATTATTGATCTTCTGATAGAGTACATTGAAAGTAAAGAAATACTTATGTATATTTTTGCTCTTCCCCTTTTGGATGAAAGGTCTAAAATATGGAAGTCGCCATCATCATCTAAAGAAGTTTTATAAGACATCTTATATGGGCCATTTTTTTTAAATCGCATCCATTGTATTTTTAGCCAAGAGACAAATACATAGGCGGTATTTTGGTTCTTCTTGTTATTGATTCTTCTAATGCCTGCACTACACTCTCTGGAAGTTGGCCAAGGTTGGCTAAGGACGGAGAATATAGTGAGTTACTTCGGTCGAGTTTGGTTCTGTCCGCTATAAAATCTCTCGGAAGCTAAAGTGACGGGAACGAGTAAACGGGAGGTAAAGTGGGGGTAATTCAGTCTACTTGGCCAACTTCGAGCGCTTCCGAAAATTGTCGGCAAACGGACCGAAGTCGGAGCTGCTCTTTCGAGCGCGAGCGGTGAGATACTTCCCCTTTTGTTCTCTCGCGTTGTAAGTGACGAGAGTGAGAGAGATAATGATATGTTTTTTTGCAAACTGAGATAGAACGAGTATCTCGGTTCAATTTCAGTATGCGCGTAGGCGTCCTATGGTCAACACGCACGTCGAGCGCTGCATCGTGGTCACGTGGTCAATTTATAATACCACATGCTTATCGGGGTCTTCAATAGACTCTTACTTACATCTTT
Source organism: Plectrocnemia conspersa (assembly GCF_051122295.1). Lineage (NCBI taxonomy): Eukaryota > Metazoa > Arthropoda > Insecta > Trichoptera > Polycentropodidae > Plectrocnemia > Plectrocnemia conspersa. The sequence goes on along the minus strand of NW_028277170.1, from coordinate 24,176,172 downwards.
GAATATTTTGGGGCACCAAAAGGGATTATATTTTTGATAGTATATGCTTCTAACAGATATCATTATTATATTTTTTTTCATATAAAATTAAATAATTAGTGGTACTTGATTTTGTTAAAAAACTCGTTATAAGTAAATCCTAGATCGGCTTATATAAATGTCACACGATAACGAATTCTTATTTAGAATCGATGGCGACAAATTCTAGGATAGTCACAGATGTGGTGTTCGTATTCTGAATTATCATTTTTATGTCTTATGGCATTTTGCAAAAGCCGACAAAGATTTTGTGTAAATTGAATATTTACGACCGAAAAGTTTTCACTGATATTGTATTGGTGAGTGCCCACACAAACTTTTATAATTATCAGTAGCGTGATTTTAATAATATGACAATTTAAAAATTGCGATTATTTGGCACATTTTTTGATCTCGCGCAAATATGCCAGCTGTACGTGACAGCAGCCGCCGTGCGTACGTCATTCTATCAAGCCAAAATCACGATCATTTGGCAAAAATGAATGTCCAGATATTAAAAAAATGTTATCTACAATATTAATATTATTATTAGAAGATGTTAGTGCCAATTTTATGTTACGATTTTGGCCTAAACCAGCATCACTGTAAGCTATTAAATATGTTTGTGTAATCACATTTTTACAATGCTTTAAAATACACGAGACGACTTCTTGTGAACGCTTAAAAGTAAACTTTAATTGCATTGAAAAAAATGTTCAATTTTTTCAACAAAAAATAGTCGTCAATCATTTTTTCATGAAGCGCTCTATTGCTGTATATTTTGCTGTTAGTTTTATTAAGACATAATCTAAAAGCCATGCTAAAAAATCATTTATCATGCTTTTAATTTTATTAACGATCATATTTTTTTTTATATATAAAAAGTTATGCTTCGATTTTAGCAAATAGTATTGCAAGTCTATTATTAGACCTTTACACTTCAGAAAAAAAGCTCTCTATACTTAGAGAGGAAAAAAATCTTTTGATCGCTCTTGCGGAGTTTGTTGTGTAATCTTATACGGGCTTAATCTCAAAAACCACCCCCGTCCGCGGAATTAGGGGAGTTCGCCCCCAATGTTTGGGCGCTCTTTTTACTCTATTAAGTTTTACAGTTCGACTACAAACAATGGGAATTGCTCGGCCGTGTTGCAGCC